>NC_081778.1:9447519-9768352 GCF_963082965.1 Carassius carassius
GTCAGTATAACTATGTTTAATACATTTATTCAACCTAAATCAAGTTTCTTTCCATAAACTTCAAAGTTTAGTTTTGTGAACAAGGTTTTGCAAGTTCATCCTAAAAAACTTCTGCCAACTTATTTTTTTTTAGTTAAGTTAGAAACTGCCCTCACACTAGCAAATAACTAATTTTGGAAGATAATATGCAACCATTTGTCCATGGGACAGTGTAGAAAAATGGTTTAGTTATTTATTTTTTTAAATAACTTAAATGAGCCTAATCTTTAACTGTAAAATAACATTATTGTAAAATAAAAATAGTGTTAATATATATATATATATATATATATATATATATATATATATATATCTGGAAATCTTACTATGAGTTGAATTGAATAATAGTATTATTGTTAATTAAACCATGGCCACTGTATGAATAATAATATATTGTACGGAAAATGTACTATAATAATGCATTATTATTATTATTATTATTATTAGTAGTAGTAGTAGTAGTAGTAGGCTATAGTAGTAGTAGTAATAATAGTAATAGTAGTAGTAGTAGTAATATATTGTGCACAGCAGTATATTGTGAACCCTGGAAATTGTGCTGTCTTCACGTGCTTTCTGATAAATACTGATGAATTCTAAGAAATACTGGTTTCTAAAATGCTTCTATGCTAGTGCTTATCTCACTAGTTTGCGCTCTACAGACAGAACAGAACACAATTAGCCTTGGGAAGAGTTATTTTTTATTGAATTGTTACATTTAAATAAAACATACATTTAAAAAGAATAGAGCATCACAGTCCCACCCACAGCCCGAGAGAGCTTTGGTGCCGGAAGTAAATTTCCCATTCATTTCTCCCATTGACTTTTGTAAAAATCCGTATCTTAAGAGTTTTAGAGCATGTCTGAGGATAACCAGCTACGGCTGAACTCATAAGCATACAACATATAATTTCGAGTGAAAAATTTAAGAGAAAATCCAAAAAAAGTCAAAGGAACAAGACTGTGTACATATTT
This sequence comes from Carassius carassius, assembly GCF_963082965.1. NCBI lineage: Eukaryota > Metazoa > Chordata > Actinopteri > Cypriniformes > Cyprinidae > Carassius > Carassius carassius. Next base: position 9,448,531 of record NC_081778.1, read on the forward strand.
TCATTTCGAGCGAAGGAACTACTCATCCCATAAACCACCGCGCCTCAATGAATTCGACTGAAGCCACAACCGCGAACGAGCCTTTTGAGCGACTTCCAAATCTGACGATGGTCGCGCAAACTTTTTTCTCCAGTGAATTTTATTTTATATAGTGAATGTGCAGTAATTGCAGTTCTCTTTCAGTATTAATCGTGTAAATAAATAGTGTTTTATATAGGTATTGTGTATTGATTTTTATATTTATCATCGTGTATTTTATATATTGTGTGCGTGTTTGAAAACGGTTAACGATAACGTCAGCAACATGGTGCAGTGCTTTGTACCTGACTGCAATCACAGCTCAGTCGTCAACACATGTCGTTGCCATTACACAAATGTTCAGTAATTGCACAAAAAGGTATGCCTAGGCTAAATATTGTTTTGACAGTGGCATCATAAAATGCTTGATATGACTCATACCGTATGAAGGCTACAGTAGCCTAGCTAAAGTGGACGATAATGCTAACTAACCTTACAAACCAACCTCCCTGCAAAACTCACCAAAACTTTGTAGGTCTTGTCCCTCATGCTGGCCCTTACAAAACCCACAAGCTGACCCTCGGACACGCTACACTCAACTCAAGTTCACTTTTTAATGCACGAGAATCAACCATAGACAGTAAAAGAAATGGACACAGCGACCCCATTGGATTCAACAGAGAAAAATGAAGTCAATTAGAAGCATGCACTTCCTGGGGGTCGGGCGTACTGCGCAGACTCAAACTGAGCTTGATGACGTAGATGTCACGTGAGCAACCTGTAAATCTTCTAATCGCTGTGCCAAGAGAAATCTGAATCACCCACCGAATCTTGCAGAGAAGGCGAGCGTGAACAGGAGCAAATTTTGGTAAGTATTCTGATTAATTATGTCCCTTGACTTTATGCCTCCACGTCCCCCTGATAGCCTCATAGACAGTAAAAGATTGCCTGCGAGCTTCTCCTCCTGTCCATATGGTAATTTATCTACTGTGTGACAGAGAGTCGCTGGTTATGACGCAATCATATCTGAGAAGACGTGTTCATCAGGCGGCCGAAGAAAAATCTTATTGAAAGACAAGGCAGCACGTGGACAATAATAATCCAGAGGAATATTTATGGTGAGTGCTTTTATTTGGTTTTGTTGTACTTTACGTCTGAATTAGTTGATATTAGTTCATTAGGAAAAATAGAGACACCACTAACTTTGCTTTGTAAGTTATCAACATTACTGAATGTTTAAATCTAGCTTTATTTTTAACCCTTTTAACGTTATGTGAAATATTTAAGTTGCGATGGATTTTGCTGCAAAGTAAAATTTTTGAAGTCGTGCACATTCTGTTGCTAGGCAGATTACCTGGCTCTCAATTTGTTGATAATAGTACTGAAGGCCAATTCTGATTAATTGCTCCAACAGTAGTAGATTGATTGATGAAAAGTTCTGAAGAGATAATGATTTTTGAAAATATGTCAATGTCACCTTTATTTATATAGCGCTTTAAACAAAATACATTGCGTCAAAGCAACTGAACAACATTCATTAGGAAAACAGTGTCAATAATGCAAAAATGATAGTTAAAGGCAGTTCATCATTGAATTCAGTTATGTCATCTCTGTTCAGTTAAATAGTGTCTGTGCATTTATTTGCAATCAAGTCAACGATATCGCTGTAGATGAAGTGTCCCCAACTAAGCAAGCCAGAGGCGACAGCGGCAAGGAACAGAAACTCCATCGGTGACAGAATGGAGAAAAAAACCTTGGGAGAAACCAGGCTCAGTTGGGGGGCCAGTTCTCCTCTGACCAGACGAAACCAGTAGTTCAATTCCAGGCTGCAGCAAAGTCAGATTGTGCAGAAGAATCATCTGTTTCCTGTGGTCTTGTCCTGGTGCTCCTCTGAGACAAGGTCTTTACAGGGGATCTGTATCTGGGGCTCTAGTTGTCCTGGTCTCCGCTTTCTTTCAGGGATGTAGAGGTCCTTTCTAGGTGCTGATCCACCATCTGGTCTGGATACATACTGGATCCGGGTGACTGCAGTGACCCTCTGATCTGGACACAGACTGGATCTGGTGGCCACGGTGACCTCGGAACAAGAGAGAAACAGACAAATATTAGCGTAGATGCCATTCTTCTAATGATGTAGCAAGTACATAGGTTGTTATGGGAAGTGTTTCCGGTTCCGGTTTACCTAATTAATGCAGCCTAAAAATCCTTTAACGGATTTGGATAATAAAAGCATATTAGTATGTTATGTGTATGCCAGGTTAAAGAGATGGGTCTTTAATCTAGATTTAAACTGCAAGAGTGTGTCTGCCTCCCGAACAATGTTAGGTAGGTTATTCCAGAGTTTGGGCGCCAAATAGGAAAAGGATCTGCCGCCTGCAGTTGATTTTGATATTCTAGGTATTATCAAATTGCCTGAGTTTTGAGAACGTAGCGGACGTAGAGGATTATAATGTAAAAGGAGCTCATTCAAATACTGAGGTGCTAAACCATTCAGGGCTTTATAAGTAATAAGCAATATTTTAAAATCTATGCGATGCTTGATAGGGAGCCAGTGCAGTGTTGACAGGACCGGGCTAATATGGTCATACTTACTGGTTCTAGTAAGAACTCTTGCTGCTCCATTTTGGACTAGCTGTAGTTTGTTTACTAAGCGTGCAGAACAACCACCCAATAAAGCATTACAATAATCTAACCTTGAGGTCATAAATGCATGGATTAACATTTCTGCATTTGACATTGAGAGCATAGGCCGTAATTTAGATATATTTTTGAGATGGAAAAATGCAGTTTTACAAATGCTAGAAACGTGGCTTTCTAAGGAAAGATTGCGATCAAGTAGCACACCTAGGTTCCTAACTGATGACAAAGAATTGACAGAGCAACCATCAAGTCTTAGACAGTGTTCTAGGTTATTACAAGCAGAGTTTTTAGGTCCTATAATTAACACCTCTGTTTTTTCAGAATTTAGCAGTAAGAAATTACTCGTCATCCAGTTTTTTATATCGACTATGCAATCCATTAGTTTTTCAAATTGGTGTGTTTCACCGGGCTACGAAGAAATATAGAGCTGAGTATCATCAGCATAACAGTGAAAGCTAACACCATGTTTCCTGATGATATCTCCCAAGGGTAACATATAAAGCGTGAAGAGTAGCAGCCCTAGTACTGAGCCTTGAGGTACTCCATACTGCACTTGTGATCGATAGGATACATCTTCATTCACTGCTACGAACTGATGGCGGTCATATAAGTACGATTTAAACCATGCTAATGTACTTCCACTGATGCCAACAAAGTATTCAAGTCTATGCAAAAGAATGTTGTGGTCAATTGTGTCAAACGCAGCACTAAGATCCAATAAAACTAATAGAGAGATACACCCACGATCAGATGATAAGAGCAGATCATTTGTAACTCTAAGAAGAGCAGTCTCAGTACTATGATACAGTCTAAATCCTGACTGGAAATCCTCACATATACCATTTTTCTCTAAGAAGGAATATAATTGTGTGGATACCACCTTTTCTAGTATCTTGGACAGAAAAGGGAGATTCAAGATTGGTCTATAATTAACTAGTTCTTTGGGGTCAAGTTGTGGTTTTTTGATGAGAGGCTTAATAACAGCCAGTTTGAAGGTTTTGGGGACATGTCCTAATGACAATGAGGAATTAATAATAGTCAGAAGAGGATCTATGACTTCTGGAAGTACCTCTTTCAGGAGCTTAGATGGTATAGGGTCTAACATACATGTTGTTGGTTTAGATGATTTAACAAGTTTATACAATTCTTCCTCTCCTATGGTAGAGAATGAGTAGAACTGTTCCTCAGGGGGTCTATAGTGCACTGTCTGATGTGATACTGTAGCTGACGGCTGAATGGTTGCAATTTTATCTCTAATAGTATCGATTTTAGAAGTAAAGTAGTTCATAAAGTATAAAGTAAAATACCTGTGAAGCAGTTGTCCTACACTTAAAAAATAAAATGTACAGGTATAAATTAATTGTCTATTTCATTGTTCATTCATTAATTTGCCTTTTATGAATTATAAATACAATTGTGCCAGTCAAACAGTCAAAATCTGCTGCTGAGGCTCTACAGCTCTTAACAAATATGGCAATGAGATTAAAAGACCTTGGAGATGACATGAAAAGGATCCTGGACCATTTTGATGAGCAGGTATGATTTCTATACTGAATATTTTTTTAAAAATAGGGGTTATAGCTTTAAATATTTTGTGAGAATTATTTAATCTTTTTGAGAACCCAAAGATGATATATATCTTCAGGTACTCAAAAAGATTACGATTTAAAGATATAACAGTTTTTGTAGATTTTTATTTTTTGCCATTTCTGACCCTTTGACCATCCCTAATACATTTTCAGTGACACCCTCTTTAAGTCTCTTTATATGTTCTGTAAGGAATCATGCAGAAGTAAACCATAATTTAAATTATTTATCTCCCTCTAAACAACAGACATCTTATCACACAGACAAACTACAGCTCTACAGGGACTCCCCTTGTACCTCAGAGAGCGCGATGGTATATCAAAGACTTGCCTGGTAAGTTTTTAGCTTTTGTTCATGTCATATTTCTATTGATCACTGTTATTTTATGAAATGTGTAGATATGTTTAATAAAGGTGCTGACATGGTTTCCATGTGGTTTGTTTTCATCAAGTATTTACATCAGGTTAGCACATACTGTGCTTGTGGCAAGCAGTACAATACACAGTCCTCTGTGGGGGGCTACCACTTTTACTGTCATATTGTCTTCATTTATAATTAAAGTTTTGAACATTCGCCGGTTCCCTCCTCCTCCTTCCTGGGATTCAGCTCCAATGCAACACCGTTAAAGGATCAGGGAAGGGGAAGTCAGAAACCGGGAAACGTTTAAACGGAACTTTAATCATATAAAATAAACAAACACAAAATAAAATTAAAACAGCAGCCCCTCACGGACGACTGCCAGACACGCATAAATAAAACATAACGTAAATAGTCCAGGCCTGGTCTTCACTCGTCTTGCACTGTTTCCGCTCCTCCTTTTATTCATCCGGACCTCCTTCAGTGCGACACGAGACACTGATTTGGAGGAGACCTACACAAGAGGAGTGAAACTTGGCATCCTTGAAGTCATGTAGGACGATATCTCACAGACAAAAAAGAAATGCCTAAACTGAAGCATCATCATGGAGGAAACTGTGGTCATTGAGGACCTACCTGACTTTCCTACTGCTTTCATGGTACTCTTTGGACTTCTCTATGTGCTGAACATTGAGTATTCAAAAGGAATAAAATAAACATTTGAGGCAGTGCAGAACATCTTTGTGGGATTGGGAGAAAAGTGCACCAACAGAGCTACTTACCGTATAGGGAGTTTAAAATGCTTTTAGTGTAGGTGGGTACATTTGGCATAATGATGGTGTTTGTCAGGATGTTACTGTATATTGTTTAATTGTGAAATTTAAATTTTTAAGACTTATAGTTTTGATTTCTCTAAAAGTAAAATGCTTATTAGTTTACTTGATAGGCTATTTGTTGATTTCATTTGATAATTAAATGTTTCATGTTTAGGTGAGTCATTGCTTTGTTAATGGATGGTTTTTTAAATTTGGAAAGTTTGTGTTCCTCATATGTTCATTGGCAGGGTTTGTAAAACTGTTTTACTGTATTGTAGGGGTGGAGGATATCTCGATATTTAAAATATATCGAGATATTTTTTAAACACGATATGGATTTTGACATATCGTATATATCGATATATTGTCTAATTTAATTCTGATTCCGCCACTTTGCTTGTTTATCTTCTCTGTGCTGTGCTCGCCCCCGCCTCCTTGATTTTGTTCCCCCTCCCCTCGCGTTGAACATGGCATCGTCCACAACTAGACCGGAGGCTACAGAACTAGTCAAAAAAAAAAGGACAGCTGGCTCCATTATTAGACGGTGGGCCGAGGGGAGATTTCGTGTTTCCAAACGATCTGTGGTGAGGGATAACCCAGTTTTTTATACTTAACCGCTACGTTTTTCGACAAAGCAAATAAAAATTGTTGCCACTCACACACTTTGTCCATTACTATAATATCGATAACTTTCTCCAGGTTATTTTCCCGGCGAATAGAGCAAGCAGCTACGAGCGGGGTCCGACCCGCATGACGTTTTTTTTTCTCCTTCATCCAATAGCGTGCGTGGAAAGTGTCGAGGCTGGTGATGCATTTGTGAACACACTGGCGTGCTTCGTGCCCAGGATTTAAGATTGTACTATTTAAGATAATAACTATTTTACCTAATTTTGCTACATATCCAGTTTGACAAAAAATGAGAATATAGAGGTTACTTTATCCATTTGTACAGTTTTTATTTTATGTAACCACCTTTTGTCATACGATGTCCTGCTCATCAAGCCTGCATTTATTTGCTCAAAAATACAGAAAAAATTCAATATTGTGATACATTATTACAATTTAAAATAATTGATTTTCAATTTATTATACCTTTAAATTATCATTAATTTCTGTGATGCAAAGCTGAATTTTTAGGATCATTATTACATAATCCTTTAGAAATCATTCTAATATGATGATTCATTATCAAAGTTGGAAAGAATATTAGAATGATTTCAAAAAGATCATGTGATAGACTGGATGTAACATGTGACACTGAAGACTGGAGTAATGATGCTGAAAATTCAGCTTTGCATCACAGGAATAAATAATTTTAAGTATATTCAAATAGAAAACTATTATTTTAATTTGTTATAATATTTCACAATATTACTGTTTTTTTCTGTATTTTTGATCAAATAAATGCAGGCTTGATTAGCAGAAGATACTTCTTTCAAAAACATTAAAAATAGTAATGTTTACAAACTTTTGACCTGTACTGTACAGTGCAGAATGAACAGTAGTACACAGTTAAGATAGTATGGTTTACAGTAATATAAATTAAATATATATAAGAGCAGAATAGATACAGTATAAACAACATGTACAGATATGTGCAGTGTGGTTGCTGTAACAACATAAGATTAGTACAAGAAACTAGATGAAATTTGTTGGCAAACTTTTGTTTTAAACTTTTTAAGTTGGCTTGAAAAAGCCTAGCCCGAAAGTTCAGGCAATACAGTTTCGATAGATAGGTAGAAAGAAAGAAAGAACAGATAAAATAAAAAATAACACATCCGGTGGGCAGGCTATCAGGCTGCAGTACACAGAAGGAGTCTTGAGTGCATGCCAGACATTCCTCCTCCTGTAAATCATGGCTGGAAGATGGTAGGAGATTTCTACGGAGTGGACTGGATGACACTTCCGCCAGCTCCACAGGCCATACTGGAACTTGTACACTCCTCATGTAAAAAAAACGAATTGTGTTAAAGGTAGATGCACATGTAAACTGCATGAGCTGCCATGTACAAACCTCTGTCAGTGTGTAAACTGTGACAATTAGTCACTTGAAGATTTGCATGACATGTTTATGTACATTATAACTTTACTCTGTTTGATAGCCTATGTTCTTTGATAGTTACCGTATACGTATAATCTTGTTTCTTTTGCATGCGGTTTATGTTCTTTAATTGTTATAATTTTATTTTTATTACATACAGTTCTAACTAACGTTAGAGCTCTTAGCTCTCCGGTTTAAATATTGATTAGAATATTAGAATACTGATCCTTTAACATTATGTAAGATGTAACTGATAATTTAATATAGGTCTTAAACATCAACATGTTCATGTTTGCCTTGAGTTTTTGGCGAACGTTTGCAAAACGGTCTGAGGTAATTATCTGCCAACATACAGTGGAGCTGTAGTCTATGTGAGTTGGACGAAGTGTTACCGTGAGAATGGAATGTTTACACCAAATCAAATATGTAATCGCATGATGCTAGCTACTGCCAGAGTCGTGAAATAGGATATTCCCAGTGCGGCTACTGCTGTTCTAAATAAGATACATCTGATTGGTTAATAATAATCCCATGTCAGTATCTTGCCGTGCTATTGGCTCAACTAATATAGTAGGCAACCGCGTTTGCCTGCATATTTACGGTTCGTGCATTATGATTTTGGGGAAAATGTGCAATAAATGGGAGTGGCAACACTTTTCATATCGCTGAGAATAAAACAACCGTCCCAACTTAACACATCCAGGTTCTCCCTCCATGGGGATCATCCATTTCGAAAAGTAAAGCAGATACGGACCCTCGGTTTTAAGGCGTCGGGCGAACAGCAGGCAGATGTCTTCTGTAGGGCCCTATGATTTCCGAGATGCAGAAAACACGGACGGAATCGCGGAATCCAGTCATAAAAAAATGGAATTTACAGTTTAACGTGGAATGTCACGGAATTTGTCAAATTTTAAATGAATTAACCAAAAGTAGGTCATTGCACTCACATCAAATCGCGATATGGACTAATATCTGTAAATATTAAGCCGGAAAAGTCTATTTAAATATGAATAGTGCATGTTCTGCGTGTCTGTGTTAATGAATGGTGCAGAAGCGCTCCTTCATTCATTAAACACACGGAAGCGCGCGTGACGCTCGCGATGATTAGGTATACTTCGTTTTTTAATGTTTTAAATTAATTTTTGAAGCCACTGCCAACTTTATTGTTACAAGTTGCATTGTTATATTATAATGCCATCATATTATGCGTCGTCGATTAACTTACTGCGCTGTAAATAGAAAAGCCTGACAATATCACAGCTAAATACCTTTAAGTATTGTATATTCCGGCATGTTAATCACTGACACGCCCCCAACTCGTACAGATCGGGGCTTAAAGAAAAACCCGAGCTCCCCACTGGTATTTACGATATTGTGGTGTCGTTCATGTGCATTCAACTCGTAAATACGATCTATACCAGATGACTTGAACGCACCAATAGACTGTAGTATCACATACATAGAACTGTAACAGTTAACCCGTCAAAATAAAAGTATTCGCCAGAAATCTATTACTAGCCTATTGTTCAGCACAATGTACATAGCCTACTACTACTATTAAAATGAAACTTATATAATTTAAGGAATAATCACACAACATTTATTCCATGTATTATTTTTAATAGTAAATCCCCTTTGTTTACCAAAAAATAAAGTGTGCTTAATTTTCAATAATTAAAAGATAAATTAAATGAACGTTTTATGCCTTCATTTGTTAACCAGAAAAATGTGAATACACAGAATTTCAGAGGGGAAAAAAACATTTCACATCAGGCCATTTAAGAAAAACATTTAACAAAATAAGTTTTGTTTATGCATTTAAATAATTACGCTTGCTTAAACACAGAATTAGGTAACAATAAAACATATGTTGAAGAAAAAAATAAAACATTTCATAGGGCCCTAAACATGTAATATTTGGCATATTTGTTTTTACAGTAGTTTTTGGGGGGTTATTTTTCCTGTAAAGATATCAAGATATATATTGTATATCGAGATATAGCAAAATATATCAAGATATATTTTTTGCTCCATATCGCCCAGCCCTACTGTATTGGAGTATTTAAATTTGCAGTGTTGCAAATTACAATTACACAATATGCCTTCAACATGAATAAATGTTTTGTTTAACATTGACTCATTGTTTTCAGTTTTTGACTTGTGCAATGTTATTGTAGTTTCCAGTCGTAACATATTATTTTTTTGTTCACTCAACTTTTGACTAAGTTCTACAGACCAAAAATGTTGAATTGGCTCAACTTAAAAAGGTTTGTTAGAAAACAGTTGCACCTCTCCACAAAACTAACAATCTTAAGTTAACCCAATTAAATATTTTTTGTATGACTGACAACTTAATTTCAGCCAGTATAACTGTTTTTTACAAAAGTTGAGTGAACAAGAAAAAGCTTAGGGAAATTAGTACAAGTTTTTTTTGTTGTACTGGCTTAAAATGTTTTACAGCGTGAACTAAGCTGATAACAACTTGGGTTGTCCTTGTCCTCTTTAGTCTGGATGACATGGCATCCTGGTTTTCAAAATAAACCCCTCCATTTTAAATTAGCCTTGGCCAAGAGAAAAAGCCTCACTTCTGGATCATGTTTAGATATGGCTTTTTTTTTTGACCTATAAAGTTTTAGCCGGCAACGGTGAATGGCACGGTGGATTGTGTTCACTGACAATGTTTTCTGGAAGTATTCCTGAGCCCATGCTGTGATTTCCATTACAGTAGCATTCCTGTATGTAATGCAGTGCCATCTAAGGGCCCGAAGATCACGGGCATCCAGTATGGTTTTCCAGCCTTGACCCTTACGCACAGAGATTGTTCCAGATTCTCTGAATCTTTGGATGATATTATGCACTGTAGATGATGATAACTTCAAACTCTTTGCAATTTTTCTCTGAGAAACTCCTTTCTGATATTGCTGCACTATTTTTCGCCACAGCATTGTGAGAATTGGAGATCCTCTGCCCATCTTGACTTCTGAGAGACACTGCCACTCAGTGAGAGGCTCTTTTTATACCCAGTCATGTTGCCAGTTGACCTAATAAGTTGCAAATTGGTCCTCCAGCTGTTCCTTATATGTACATTTAACTTTTCCAGCCTCTTATTGCTACCTGTCCCAACTTTTTTGGAATGTGTAGCTCTCATGAAATCCAAAATGAGCCAATATTTGGCATGACATTTCAAAATGTCTCACTTTCAACATTTGATATGTTATCTATATTCTATTGAATAAAATATAGGTTTATGAGATTTGTAAATTATTCCATTCCTTTTTTTTACTCACAATTTGTACAGTGTCCCAACTAGGGGTGGGAGATATTGACAAAAAGGAATATCTCTATATTTTTTTTCAATATCTCGATATCAATATTCAGACGATATTTTTGCAGTCCTTCAAAGAAATGTGTGCAAACTGGCAAAGGAGGTCCAGTTGGTCTTTTGACTTGCTGCATTTGACCTATTATTATATAGAATTACTAGTACATGAAGATATGAGACATTATTGATTAAACATGAACCAAGTTACTGTACTAAATATTTATTTTAATACAAGAACAGTGCTTTTTCAGTACAATATACGTACGTAATAAATTAACTTTGTGCTTTACAATCAGTACTCTATTAGTAATAGACTAGCAACAATGTGACTACCTGTTTAAAAAAAAGTTGTGTTTTGCAAAATATAAACATTAGAACACAATGGTGTTTTCTTTGTGAATGTTTCTGCCAATGTCTGTTGTGTCTGTTTTTTTTTGGAGGGGGGGGGTGTTGTACCGTGTTTGTTTTGTGCATGGTGCGGAGATGATGGAAGAGGTTGGTTGTGGCGCTCAGCTTTACGGCGATCTGCTTACGGCAAATTCTACAGATGGGCGACATTTGTTGCTCGTCTTTTTTGTCAAAACCAAACCATCTTCGGGCTAAAGAAGCTGACCCACGTCTCGGTGTTAGCTCTTCTGGCACTGGTTTTGAGGATGACTGTGTATTTTCGCTTTCTTCGCAAATTTTTGTGCTGTTGCGCTCGAAGCTAGATAACAAGTGACTGATGATTAACATACACGGCACACTGTAATGATGTATGATGTCAGGGGCACTGAGGCATTATGGGCAGTGTGCCGTATTAATAAAAATGTTTTAATTTGTATTTTCTAGAAGTTAAAAGAAGCCCTGTTCATGTTCGGAGGCTATTCCGGTGGTCTCTCAACCTAAGAAACGTCATAACACATAGGTAAGAACTCTGTAGTTGTATTGCAAATTCGTAGCAGCTTACTCTCATGCCATTAAGGAACGACCGTGATTTTGTACAAAAAAACTAAACAAAAAAACATAAAATACGGTCAAACAAACCCCTAAATTATTAAAATCGCTACATATAATTGTTTAGAAGATTATAGTGTGCGTTATTTGTTTTCTCTTTAACTTCCTTCAAGTCTTTTCATGTTTGGGGGGTCGGATTGTACAAATTATGAAATATTCGATATCCCAATTTTGCATATCATCCAGACAACAATTTGGATATTATCGTCTAAATGATATATTGCCCAGCTCTAGTCCCAAACTTTTTGGAATCGGGTTTGTATTTTAAAACTACTTATTTACAAATGTGCATGTATATATATATATATATATATAGGTGCTGGTCATGTTATTAGAATATCATCAAATAGTTGATTTATTTCACTAATTCCATTTAGAAAGTGAAACTTGTATATTATATGCATTCATTACACACAGACTTATATATTTCAAATGTTTATTTCTTTTAATTTTGATGATTATAACAGACAACTAAGGAAACAGACTGCTGTTGTTATACTGAAACACAGCAGGGCTTGTTCCATAACTATTACCACTTGCTCATATTGATAATTATATAATTACAAAACAAAACATGCTACTGCTTCTTTGTTTTCAAATTTATTTGTTATATACTGTAACTACATACAGGTTTTCGCTGACGTTCATTTTATTTTGGCTGAGGTTATTTTGTTAGTTTGTAGGTTTTTTCACCAAGCAGTACAAATGTCAAAATTGACACTTCCGTGCTACATGCTATTTTTTTTTATCCAACATACAATACAAATATGGTACTCAAACTTTATTTAACCCTATGAGGTCTAAGGGTATTTTTGGGGCCTGTGGAAGTTTTGTCATGCCCTGACATTTGTGTTTTTTTCAGTTGCTTATAAACATCTAAATGGCTAAAGTCTAATATCACTGTAATCAGCACAAACTGGGCTATAATAATATGTGAGCAGTATGTATGTACATGATTGTGTTTTTGAGAAAAAAAAATGCTATGCGTGGTTAGTGAAAAACTAAAAATGTTAAATCACTTGAATAAGGCCATAAAACACATACAGAACATTGGTTCCCAGGGCCCGTATTTATAAAGAATCTTAATGCAAAAAGTAGCTCCTAGTGACAAAATTCTAAGAAAATTCTTAGAAATGTGGGCGTTTACTCTCAAAGTTAAAGAAAAAATCCCAGTAAAGAAAAAAAGTAATTCAGAAAGCATCTTAACCCTTAATAGACTTGTTAGGAGCACAGACGAGGACTTTTAAGAGGCTTAAGAGTTTCTTTAGCAGAGGAGAAAATGGCAGAAAGTCGAAGAGGCAAAAGAAATGTGTTGCAGACAATGGATGACAGTGAGTTAATAAGACGCTATAGATTAGATTGTGCAGGGATCATGTTTGTGACTGATCTTATTAGAGACGTGCTAACATCTCCGACACAGAGCAGAAATGCCATAGTGCCAGAAATTAAAGTAATCACTACATTACGACATTTGGCAACTGGGAAAATGCAACAATGCAGTAGTGATGATTTGGGTTTGTCACAACCTTCTGTAAGCAAAGTGATCACACAAACATTTACAGCACTTTCAGAACATCTTATTGTGTCACAGTTAATTTTCCACTGGACATTCCCACCTTGCAGGCTCAAAAAAACTGCATTTATGAATATAGCAGGCTTATAGGTACGCACAAGCAGGGGGAATGAACCGTAAATAGTGCTATACGCTCCCATGTCTGCTTCTTGTCCCTTGCTGTGACACCCGGCCCAAATTTTCCTTTAAGAATGGCCTTGTGGAATCAAATCCATTTGAACCACTGTCCCTTGTCTCTTTGTTATTTATAAAACATTATGAAAAGATAAAAAAATATGAATAACCATTTCACTGTACTTAACACTCTTCAAACTTGGAAAGATTGTAGAAAGAAAATTGGTATTGTCTCTTGTACTTCTATATATTCTCCAATCTTTTTAAATCCGGATCTTAATACCTTAATTACTTCAGGCAACATATGTCAATGGTTAAATTCTGGTATATTATATTTTAAAGATCTTTTGAGTGAGACAATGCAAGTAAAATCATTTATTGACTTAAGAGCAGAATATGATATCTCTAATAAACCATTTTTTTAATATTTACAAATCCGAAGTATCACTAACTCTCTGATTAAGGGGGATAAAATACGGCTTTTTTTGTCAGAACTGGAGGACATTTTTTTTTCCGTAGATACAATAAAAGGAATGATTTCTAAATGTTATCATATTTTGACAAAAGAATCCCAAACTTCTTTCCGACCTTTAAAAATAATATGGGAAAGAGATCTAAGTAGAACCTTTGAAGATGATGTATGGGTAAATATTTGTAATAGAATTCATTTCCCATTCACAAGTATTAAGATTAAGGAGACTAATTTTAAGTTTATCCACAAAACCTATTTAACACCTTTAAAAAAGCATAAAATATCAAATGATATTCCAGCTGTGCGTCAGAGATGTAAAAATATGGTTGGGACTTTCTTACACATGTTTTGGGATTGCAGTCTTTTAAAAGGTTATTGGAGAAAAATTCATTCTTTCACTCAGTCAGTTTTGGATAAGCATTTTAACTTGAGTAACAGTCTATATTTGTTAAATGATATTGATAATTTAGAGTTAGATCAGAAAAAATGCAGGTTATTTATTTTGATATCTTATTTTGCAAAAAAATGCATACTTTTATATTGGAAGAATGTTTCCCCTCCATCTCTTAAGACTTTTTTTGACCAATTGTCTTCATTTCTGCCATTAGAAAAATTAACTTTGGAGAAATATAACCGTGGACATCTCTTTAATGAATTTTGGTGCCCTTTACTTTTAGGTATTGGAAAATGATATGACCTTGTAGATCAAGTTCTGTACCCATGCTGTTTAATTATTTATTTATTTATTTTTATTTTTATTTTTATTTTTTTTTCTCAAATTTTTTTAATTTTCTTTCTTTTCAATTTTTATTTTGTTGTTATATCCCTATGAGGGTGGTGGGTGGAAAAATGTTTAAAAGAAAGTCGTATACAAAAAAAAATTTGTTAACCTTATAATCTGGGTTTTTTTTTTCCTCAGTATGTTATATAAATGATTTTCTTTTGAAAAAAAAAAAAAAAAAAAGAATGGCCTTGTGTTCATCCACTAACTGGGCTAACAGTAAACACTGTTCCTCTGTCCAGTTTGGCTTTCTCGCCCTTCTATGTTTGGATTCCATGTTTGATACATTAAAACCAACATTCAAACAATTTTTATCATTCTAAGTCAATCAAATACCTTATAGGAAATTAAAAGCATGGTAAATAAAAAAAGGATTTATATAAACCCACATATAATGTGTGTGTGTGTGAGAGAGAGAGAGAACGGTCAAATAGGAAAAATTACGCATGTAAATTCAAAGTGATAATTAGAATAGACCCTATACCTGCCTATACTTAAAATCACTCTTTTTTTTCCTTCTTGGACAACCAACCAATCACAGTCTTCAAAAGATTGTGTCATACATAGCAACGGGGTCAACCCCGCCTCCTCACTAAGATGAAAGTTTTTGTCTTTTCCTTACTCAGAGTTGCTCTCAGATCGGTCCCGAATCACTCTTAAGCTAAGACTCCTACGTAAAAGTTTTTAAGCTAAATTAAGAGTTTTCTGAGAGGATTCTTAGAATCTTTATGAAAACGGGCCCAGGACTTTTAGCTTAGTTTAAAAGTAGACATGTCAAGCTTTCTATAGATATATCTCTCATGTATCTTCGTTGAGTATTCACTGAGATAAAGTTAATTTTAATGACGCGTTTCTAAATGTAGATCACTGCAGACCAACGTTTTGTTGTTATTATGTCTGTATACAAAAGAAGGAGACCCTTTACAGATTTGATTGACCTATTGCTCTTATCTGTACGATCAAAACTGAAAGTGTAATTTAAGTTCTTTTTGGGGTTATCAGGAAAAAAATGCCTCATAACGCGTATACACGTTAATCGACTCCAGAGGCTTTTTTGATACTGATTCCACCACACTACTTTTCCATTCATTTTTGGCATTAGGTTAAGGCAAAGGATATCATCAGAGTTTGTTAGAATGAGACAGCATAATGGCACCAAGTGCCTTTGCGTGGCAAATTGAGCTCTTGTACCAGGACTTGATACTTTGAGAATGAGAAAGTGCTCTTTGATATGCATAAATTTGTATTACGTCAACGGTGTAATTTCACTGTGTGATAGGCTCCCACTTTCCCATTAGATAAATTCTGCTCATCAGATACTGTATATGATGATGTATGATAGTGCCTGAAGGGGGATATTAGATTTATTCTAGTATCTGCCTCAAACAGCATGCCCATTGCCCGAGCAAAATATGAATGTCTGATTACTTTTTTTCGGTGTAATGACTGGGCAGTTGTTAATGGTACTGGTTATTCAGGAGTGTCAGACTCAGAGATTTATCGGTCATAAAATTAATCTTCATTGGAATAACACTAAAACATTTAATCTAAGCATTACTTATTGCTCCTCTGAATTTATTCAACAGGAGGAGAATGAAGGCCAAGGCTCAGGTGTGCAGATGGCACTATGGATGTGTCTCCATATATTATTAAAATGTACATATTAATCATATAATATATCATATGATATATTATATAATATATTATATATGTAAGTTATATATGGGACAATACTGCAATTATTGCCGTTTTCATATTGAATAAATACATATTATTATACTATTATATTGTTATGTACAACCCGAATTCCGGAAAAGTTGGGACGTTTTTTAAATTTTAATAAAATGAAAACTAAAAGACTTTCAAATCACATGAGCCAATATTTTATTCACAATAGAACATAGATAACATAGCAAATGTTTAAACTGAGAAAGTTTACAATTTTATGCACAAAATGAGCTCATTTCAATTTTGATTTCTGCTACAGGTCTCAAAATAGTTGGGACGGGGCATGTTTACCATGGTGTAGCATCTCCTTTTCTTTTCAAAACAGTTTGAAGACGTCTGGGCATTGAGGCTATGAGTTGCTGGAGTTTTGCTGTTGGAATTTGGTCCCATTCTTGCCTTATATAGATTTCCAGCTGCTGAAGAGTTCGTGGTCGTCTTTGACGTATTTTTCGTTTAATGATGCGCCAAATGTTCTCTATAGGTGAAAGATCTGGACTGCAGGCAGGCCAGGTTAGCACCCGGACTCTTCTACGACGAAGCCATGCTGTTGTTATAGCTGCAGTATGTGGTTTTGCATTGTCCTGCTGAAATAAACAAGGCCTTCCCTGAAATAGACGTTGTTTGGAGGGAAGCATATGTCGCTCTAAAACCTTTATATACCTTTCAGCATTCACAGAGCCTTCCAAAACATGCAAGCTGCCCATACCGTATGCACTTATGCACCCCCATACCATCAGAGATGCTGGCTTTTGAACTGAACGCTGATAACATACTGGAAGGTCTCCCTCCTCTTTAGCCCGGAGGACACGGCGTCCGTGATTTCCAACAAGAATGTCAAATTTGGACTCGTCTGACCATAAAACACTATTCCACTTTGAAATAGTCCATTTTAAATGAGCCTTGGCCCACAGGACACGACGGCGCTTCTGGACCATGTTCACATATGGCTTCCTTTTTGCATGATAGAGCTTTAGTTGGCATCTGCTGATGGCACGGCGGATTGTGTTTACCGACAGTGGTTTCTGAAAGTATTCCTGGGCCCATTTAGTAATGTCATTGACACAATCATGCCGATGAGTGATGCAGTGTCGTCTGAGAGCCCGAAGACCACGGGCATCCAATAAAGGTCTCCGGCCTTGTCCCTTACGCACAGAGATTTCTCCAGTTTCTCTGAATCTTTTGATGATGTTATGCACTGTAGATGATGAGATTTGCAAAGCCTTTGCAATTTGACGTTGAGGAACATTGTTTTTAAAGTTTTCCACAATTTTTTTACGCAGTCTTTCACAGATTGGAGAGCCTCTGCCCATCTTTACTTTTGAGAGACTCTGCTTCTCTAAGACAAAGCTTTTATAGCTAATCATGTTACAGACCTGATATCAATTAACTTAATTAATCACTAGATGTTCTCCCAGCTGAATCTTTTCAAAACTGCTTGCTTTTTTAGCCATTTGTTGCCCCCGTGCCAACTTTTTTGAGACCTGTAGCAGGCATTAAATTTTAAATGAGCTAATTAAGTGGATAAAAGTGTAAAATTTCTCAGTTTAAACATTTGCTACGTTATCTATGTTCTATTGTGAATAAAATATTGGCTCATGTGATTTGAAATTCCTTTAGTTTTCATTTTATTAAAATTTAAAAAACGTCCCAACTTTTCCGGAATTCGGGTTGTATATTGAAATATGTCCCACACTATGAAATTATATATTGGAAGAGGCATTGTATATATATGTAAAAATATATGTAAAATTATATGAGATAATATACCTCAATATACAAGATAATATAATTAGATTTATATGATTATATATTGATTAAATATATTGATTTATATTACATAATATATTATATATAATTATCATATTATATATTGTATACATGGTAAATATGAAATAATCTAATGTATAATGTCTGGCATATATTTTAAAATATAATAGATCGAATAAGACATCAATATAGTTCACAGTAACTGAATGAGGTTTATTTCAAAAGCAGCAGCTGAAGGGACAGTGACCTGAGAACAAACATAATAAAAGCATTTCCTAAGGGACAACTGTTCTTTATTGTAATAAAATAAAACAGTCTTCAGTGCAACAAAAACAGAACAATCCCTCAGTGGAAAAAACAGGATAACAATCCTTTAGTGCAGTGTTATGGATCCCGCATGCAGGGGCGCCCCCAAGGGGTGGCCTGGGGTGGCCACGGCCACCCCTGTATAAACTCTGGCCACCCCTGTGGCCACCCCTAGGATTATTTGCAATGGGTACTATTAATTTAAATGCAGAATGTAAATTCACAATAGTTTAAGAAGTGAAAAAAAGTGCAGCAGCTGCTGCAGCCACAGTTTTGCGTCTCTGAGCAACATTAAAGTGTTTCGTTCCTGAATGAATCAACCGTTTAAATGATTCGGTTCAATCGCAATGACTCACTTATTAACAGTGACTCGCTGCCACCTACTGGCGGTTTTAATTTCACATTTTATGGAACCTTTTTATTTTTTAAATAATTTCAAACATCAGTTTTCAATGTTTTATCTTTAAAATATCAAAACATTATTTATTCATTTGTAACTGCAGGTTAAAGTATTCCATGTTCCATGGAGCTGCATTAAACAGTTTGTAAAAACATCTAAATAACACTTCAGATGCAGCTTCTGTTTTATCTGCATTGCAAAGATCAATTTTGTTGATACTGATTGCATTTGCTTGGTAACAGCCCAAATGCAAGTATTTGACCTAAAATATGGTGCACACTTTTAGAAACAATGTTGTAAAGGTAAAAAAAAAAAAAAAAAAAAAAAAAATCAGGTGTCAGCACAATTAAAAATAAGATATCAGCACAATAACACTCAGCAAAATAGTGTAATTATCGTTATCGATAAAATCCTAGAACTCACAGATATAACTTTTTGTCTATATTGCAAACCCTTAATTTTTTTTTTCTTTATTTTAATGTGCCACCCCAAAATTTACCGTGGCCTCATTTGGCCACCCCTGTTAACATTTTCTGGGGGCGCCACTGCCCGCATGCCAACTTATCAAAACCCACTCTGATTGGCCAGCCTTGGCCAGTCCTTCAGTTGTCCACGGACTGTTCTTCTCCTGGTGTCTTAACTCACAGATCTTTTTGTTTATGCCCGTTCTGGTCAACTGCATCTGTAAAAGAAAATAAAATAAGAAAGACATACATAATGTTGATTGTTGCAAAAGATGATGTGGATCTAATACTGGTAATATTTTTCTTATATGCCTAGTCCTAGCTCTTCAGTGGGCTACCTGTAAATAGTTCAGTCTGAAATAAGAATTGGCTTCTAAAGGATCCAAGGAAGGAGTTAGGAAGTTTCTCCAAGGGGCTTTTAGAGTGAGGAGGTTATACTACTGTATCCACTTTGTTTTCCAGGATTTATTGTGGTCAGTGAAAGCAACTGTACTTAGCCGTAGCCAAGCATATGCCTATGGGAGGTGAATTGGTGCTGGTGCTAGGATTTTAAAGCTGCTACAGGGGATCTATTTTAATGCAAAAAAATGTTTGATGTATTCTGACTAGATTGAGAAATTGCTTTATATCTAAAAGAATATCAAAGCTGTTAAAGCTTTTTATATGTCCATTGTTTCGCTATTAGTTGTGTACATTTCAGTCCTAAAGTGTTTGTTACCCTTTACCATTTACAATAACTTTGCAAAATATATTAATCAATTAAAAATAAATTTGTGTTGTCTTACTGAGTAAAGCTGTAAGCTTTTTGGGGTCCAGAGGCTGGCATCTCTCTGCAGATGGATCGACCTTGTTGACCCCTCCCGTCAGGTTGGACTTTAGTAGGACATCAATGCTGGACAGGCCCAGCAGGAGGGTGCGGGCCATTTCTTTTGCTGTAGGTTGTGCTTTTGCAGTCTCCCAACAATGGGCAGACACTCTGGTGGACTCATCATTCCCTAGTGGCACCTAATTAATTGTAAGAAGGAAAGACAAACCAGAATAAAAACAAAGAAAATCACCACAGAATGTTTTATGTTTTTAATTGACCAGTACAAAAATGTACTTACAATGTTGGTTTGGGAGATGTGGGTTGAGGTGATGGTAGAGCAACACTGGCCTCATATTCACTTTCACCTCCATTGCTTGAGCTCTCTGTGATCTTGTCCGAAATGAGGGTCCTCACAGCTGCTAAGAGTGATGGAATTTCTGGAAAATATGGCCCACCGAATTTACCATAACAGGACCCTAAAAAGGTTGTAAATACATAACAAGTAAAAAACAAAATACACCTCCACTCATTTTTTGTTGTCTCAAAGTGTTGCAAAATGTGTTTGTCAGGGGTTCTGAAAGCATTACAAGGTTTCTGCCAGACCAATTTTGCCTCAGTGGCGCTACAGTGTTTAGCCCTAGGCTAAAACCTACATCGGTAGATATCCCCTAAAAATGTAGACACAGATATATCTCTAACAATAACACCAAAAATAAAGAGACAGTGATTTATTAAATCTAAAAGAATCACTATTTTTATCTACAAGAGACACTTGCCTTTAACTGCCATTTTGCGCAACCTGGTGTTCTCCTTTTGTAAAGCCTTGACTTGGGTCTCAAGATCTTTACTGGCTGCAGAAGATCCTACACTCTGCTGGTCCTGCAGTCTTTCATTCTCTTCCCTGAAGGCCCTGATCTCCTCCTCAGGTGTCTCTAAATCAGTCCCCAGTGTGCTGAGGTTAGGTTCTTCTTGGGGAAGAACCTCTAATTCAGACTGTCTTGCAGCTATGAGTCTGTAGTTTTTCTGTTGGGTAAAAATGATAAAATCAATTATGTATGAAACAATACACACAAAAGTTAGGAAAATGAAACAAAACAAAAAAAAAGTTTAATAGGTTCCATGGCTAGACTCTGTTTAAATTCATAGCTGTAGTACTATAGGTCCTTTTTTTTTCTCTTTTTTTTTTAAGTTGCCAGGAACGTTCTTGTACAACTCAACAGCACTAACATATACAGACACACAAACACCTATGGGCAATTTAGAGTCACCAATTAACCTAAAATGCATGCAACCTTTGGCCTGTGGGATGAAGCCAGAGTACCCAGAAAGAATAGCAAACTCCACACAGAAAGGCCCCAGCCAGCCAGCGGGTTTGAACCCAGAACCCTCCCAGCAAGCAAGCAAAAAAGTTGTCATTTCACCGTCTAGGTTAACTATAGACCCAATATAGTCTGGCAATGATTAACACTTCTAGGCAAAATAACCTTGAATTTGATTACATGTCGCTTCTGCCAAAATAAGTTGCGAGATGATTCTATCATGTACGTAAAGTCAACAGTCATTACAAGGTGTTTGGTTTCATTTGGTATATTAAATTTTCACTGACAGCCCAAATTTTGCCTTGTTTTACCCTAAACGTCTAGGCTGTGTTTGGACGGCTATTAGACATCTTTTAAACACAAAATTGCTTGCTGGGCTCTTGCTGTGAGGCGACAGTGCTAACCACTGTCAGAAATGTATGAATATATACAGACAGAAATGTAAAAATATATTATCAAAATAGCTCTCATGAAAAGAACCCTCTTACCTTTTTTGCAACTTGTTCTACAGTTTCCTCTTGTGTGTCAAGGTAAAGTTTGTTGGATACCCTCTTTCTCTTCTTGCTTTTTGGGAGACCCTCTTTCTCTTCTTGCTTTTTGGGAGGTCCTCTTGCAAGAGTTTCTGCTCAGCAGTGTAGACTCCTTTTCTGTTAGTAAGAAATAGTAGCAAGACAGAATTTAATGCCTAGAAACAAAACTATGTGCTGTTTTTACAGTTTTTTGTATTGTTTTATTTTGTAAGTTTAGTCTGTTCATTTTTACACATGTTAAATTTTGCAGCCATGTACAGCCGCTAAACTTATTTACAATGTTGACAGTTAAGTATTCTTATTAACCCAAATCTTAGCTGACAATTTTCAATTTAGGAGTTTTAAAGTAAGTGTTTAATTAATTTTTCCCTTCTCAATAAAAATTAATTCTCATGTGACTAATGACCCTTAAGCTAGCTAAAAGTTCAAATGATGCGTGACTCGATCGTGATGGCCATTAGCTAGCTCATCACTGTCCCAAAGCTAATAGCCTACAGCGAACATTATTTGGCCAATGGGTTCGGTGCACAAGATGGTGCCGGTGAGCTTCAGCGACGTGAGTTTGTGCATACTTCCGGTCTTGCGACGCTCACATTTACTGTATGGCAGGGATAGGCAACTTCGGTCCTGGAGGGCCACTGTCCTGCAGCGTTTAGCTCCAACCCTAATTAAACACACCTGAACAAGGCAATCAGTGTTTTTGGAATTACTAGATAGGCAGGTGAGTTTTTATGAGGGCTGAAGCTAAACTCTGCAGGATAGTGGCCCTCCAGGACCGGAGTTGCCTATCCCTGCTGTAAGGGAAACTTACATACGAAACTTGGCTAGATGTATATAATTAAGGATTTTCAAATTTAACGGCGGATAGTGGTATATCAAAGACATGACGAAACATCCTCCCTACATTTTTGCGTACCTCTGTGTGGAAATTCATCAAGATACAATGCGGAGATTGCTTTATTCTTCTGTTGATTATGCAGATCAGAGTCAGTGTCAGGTTAATCAGTCCACAGGGATTTCTTCTTTCAAACACAAACCACTCTAATGTGCAATACTTTACATTTTCGAAGAGCTGATTTTGTTCTGACTTATGTAAGATCAAGGTTTTTGACTGTCAAATGAGACGCACAGAGATTTCTAATAAATCATGTTTTATAATGTTTATTTGATAAAATAATTTATAACCGTAACTGTAAAATTAAAGGTAATGTAATTATGGCATTAATTAAAAGATTGCTGTTTGCATTCATGTGTGTTTTATCAATGTTTATTTGTTTTGTGAAAGATCTGCAGCATAAATCATTATCTGTCTATGCGCAGCATTGTATGTTGTTATTCTTTTGCATTAATTTTCAGATAAAACAGATATTAAAATTGAAAAAACAAACGTGTGTGCACAATTGAGAAATAGATACCTATGAAGATAAAATGCAGCCCACGCCTCACGAGGTAAATATTTCATTTAAAAAAAATAAATGTAATACAAACATTTTTGAGAAATAAGTAATTTGTACATTTACATAATTGGTAAGATTAAAATACATTATGTAGCTGTGTATACACATCATGAGCTCAACTTTCATTTCGTGAACAGTAGGGAACATTAGTGTATTTAATTCATTCACCAGACCCAAACATACACAAGTTTCAAATGCACTGGCTCAGTTAACATTTATAGTAAAGTAATAATAGCAGTGCATTGACTGACACAGATCTACTAGCAGAACAGAACCTATAGCAAAAGCAGCAAAGTGGTACCGACATTGATCGAGAGTTCCGTTTCAGAAGAAGAGAGGCATGGACTGAAATGTCATGTTGATGATGAAATGTCATGTGGAGGAATAAAATGTTGAGGATGAAATGTCATGTGGGGGAATAAAAAGTGGACTCAAAAAAATATATATATTGTAATTGCTGCTGTTAATGATAATTTAATTTATAATACTCTCATCTACATTTTACAATATATGAATCAATACATGGCCATATATGGTCCATCCATATGGCTATATAATGTAAAATATAATGAATGTCATGCAAAAATTTTATTTGGACTATTGTTAATCAACCTCTCTGTAAACCTATGCATGAGCTTGCTTAACTCATAAAAAAAATACTTTGTTTCAATAAACATACATGCAATAATGTAATACAGTTTTAAATTAAAAAAAATTTAAAGTAGGAAACTTTTAAATAAAAATAAAAATCCAAAGTAGGTTTAATTATGCACGCAATACTTCAACCCATTCTCACTCCAAAGGCGTCAAAAACCGAAGCATGGTCAAGCGCCCCTAGCGTCACTTTTATGACGCCACATGTGCCTTTAGGCGTCGTAATATCGACGCACTACGACCTTCATTGCTTTCAGTGGGAAACTTTTGGCGTCAGGATTTCGACGCGAGGACATGAGATGTTTATCACTATGAAATCACGTCCAAGAAGTCTCATTCAGCACACATCGCGATACTTGCCACCAGTTTAAAAGTGGCACGGGTTGGGTGAGTAATCGTAAATACGCTCTTTTAATGTCTTTTATAAAATGTATTCTGTCTTCTTTATTAATCAGATTAGCGCCATATGTTTAATCGCTGTATTATATCGGTCATCCGCGGCTGTCTTTAAATTTCATTGCGTTTAAATAAATGAACACAGCTGCTAACTGGGATGATTAAACTCTATCGGTCACGTGACATGCCATAGACCTTCGATCCGTTTTATATTAATTTCAGGTTCAATGATGTAAGTTGTATTTGTAGTAAAATCATGGTAATCACGACACTTACAATAGTAATAAATTAAATGAATAAAACACAGTAAATGGGACATTTACCATGTTTTTACCACAGTAACTGTAGTTTTACTATGGTATATTAATAACCAACACAACAATACAATAATCACTAAACCAGCTATGTTTGTATCACTGTAATGTTAGTGTTTTTATGTGCTTTTATATGACAGATGTCACAGTAATCATATGTTCTGAACCATGCTTTTAATACCTTTTAATGTAAATAAAAAAACAAATAAAAAAATGTATTTTTCCATCCTGCAGTTCATTCATATCAGTTTATATCTAAATATTTTGCTCACAGATCATTATTAACATTCTGTATATATTTCAATTTTATTTTCTCTCCCCTTTTTTATTATTTTTATTTTTAGCTGAAAAGACATAAAGGCAGTCAGCCCAGTGGTGTTTCTGGAGAGGTATTCCTTCAGAAATGGAGAAGACAGAAAGCTGCGGAGGCAGACATTTGCAACAGTAAGTCTGTGATAGTTTGTCCCTTTTATCAAACATTCCTTCTGTTATCATTTGTACAGCATTTGTTGTTTCTTAAACTGTTGCACTGTCCAAATACCCACACTTGCCATCTTTGCACTTGACCACTTGATTACTTATTTGACGTCTTTCCTGTATTTGGCCTAGTGTTCGAGTGAGCATGATGACCACAAGTGTGTGTAGAACTTTTCATGACCTGATGACTGTGTTTCCCAATCCTGGTCCTGGAGAACCCCAGCACTGCACGGTTTTGGTGTCTCTCTTATCTGACAAACACACTTTTGAGGTCTTGGATTCTACACTGATGAGCTGATGAGCTGAATCAGGTGTGTTTGAACAGGGAGACATCTCAAATGTGCAGTGTTGGGGTTCTCCAGGACCAGGATAGGGAGCCACTGCCTTATGGGACACACTTACTGTATGTGTTTACAGAGATTTTTAATATCTAATTATCAATATTTCCACATACTGTACATTGGACAGCTTTCCGTGCCCTCTTGTGAGATCTCGGCAAAAAGTCTGACGATTTATTCCAAAACATGATGTATCATGAGATACACTAAGCGTTGTATAGTGCTCCGGAGCAGTATTGGAGAGGTTTAGTGTGTGTTAAGGACGCTCTGCTTTGGCATTATTAAGACCGGGGACAGTCTTTTGCACACACTGTCACGTACACACACTCTCAAGTGGCCAAGACTGCAAGTGTGGGTATCTGGACTGGGTCAAAGTCTTAAAAATGAACCCTAAACACAGTCGCACATCACAGTCTTAATAATTCAGTTTATCACTTGTATGATATTGTCTCATCTGACACTATCAAAAGAATTCATATGACTATAGCTTGCTATTAATTACTTGCTTTTAATAATGGATGCATTTAACATTTAATTATACAGCATCTTTACAGAGGCTGCTTTTATGGTCTAAACAAAACCCAGTGTAATGTATAAGTTGAATGTAATTTAATAATATTTCCTTCCTTTCTGTCTTACAGGATTGTTTGCAGATAACACTGTAGTTCTCCATCATGCACAAGGACTCACCACGTTAACTTTTTATCCCCCACACACACAGAAATTGTCCCTGGATCAGTGATTAGACTTTGCAGTGGTTTGATTTTTTGCAGAAGATGTAACTTTGTTTTAATTAAGCTTATAATGAATACATTACAGAACCAGTGATGAAAACAATAGTTAAAAATAGTATTTTTTGTATTGATAAAGCATTGTGTTCTCTTTTCCAAGCTTCATACAGTAAACTTTACTTGGTGTCTTCCTAATGCTTTTATCATTAAAAAAGCATCAGTTCTCATCAGGAGTTTTAGTAAAGGAGATATTCATACGCAGTCATCCCCTAGTTCCAGTCATGAAGTGAATTAATGATGTTATTGTCAAAGGTAGCAGGTGTTTGTTTTCCTGGACACTTTCTCTGTCTTCCATTGTTCGGATAATCAGTGTCTATTTGATGCTGTGCTGATAGAGTTTTATAGATGATATTGCACACTTGACATGCATGTCTTCATGATGTTATTTTGTGAGTTTGAAACATTTACATTCTGTTGTATAACATTTTGGTCAATTAAATTTTTAAGAAAATTTATATTTTTCCAGTGTTCTCTGAAAGACATAATGTATTTACGGTTTTGTTTTTTAATAAAAGCATTTTCATTTGCAGGCTGAAAACAGTTAACGTTTACAACATAACTGCCTTTTTATTCTTTATGGTGGCAAAAAACGAGCTTGGTGACAGAGGATGCAGTGCTGTAATTTGGGCACGCTGTCTTTAAATGAGTTTGACATCAATAAATACTGGAAGATCCTTACAAAACTATGCATGTTCATTATGCTTTATGTATTTATTTGTTCTTTATTCATTCATTCATTTTTTCTTTTTTGTTTTTATTCCTAGAGTTCAAATGGTAGAGAATGGTAAATCAAAGAAACACAAATGTGAACAATTTTAACTTTAACACAATGTAATATACAATGTAAATTTTAGAAGCACATCATTTGATTAGTAAATATATTTGTCTTTGGTCAAAAAAAAAATCTAAATCTTAAAAATGTGTCATACTTAATGAGAGGAATCTATCTGTTGGATACAACTGCGACTGCTGGGCATGTGCATATCAATATTGCCCAATTTTTGTCAAGCTGAACAACGGAGGAAGGTGTAGACGTTAATAAAACAGAATCTAATAAGTAGCAAATTGAATCTATTGTTAACCGAATCTATCCCTTCAGCCGAAAAACGAAAGACATCTATCATAAACGGATAAGGAAGTGTGACATCGCTGCTCAGCTTTGATGTCATTGGCTGTGAATTTTCAGGACAGTCTGTGGTTGGACTATCTTTTAACCCATATTAAACAGTGCATCATGTTAAAAAGTATGTTTGCTGCTATCATCACATTAGTAATATATTAATTCAACAATGAAGTGTTGCTATGTTGAGAAAAATTACATCTTTAGCGAGATCCTATCCCTAACCCTAAGCATAACTTCAATGAACTACAAAAAACAGCCCCTAGTTTTGCCTTTCCATAGATAGAACGACGGAGGCTTGTGGGTAATGTAGGTTAAAACTTTTTATTAACGAAACAAAATAAATTATTAATTTAAAGGAAAACTGGATATATAAATATGTTCAATGTGCAAACCTCTATGATATATTTGAGAGGCAGGCTGAAATGTGGTATTTAAAACCTGTTAACCTGCACCAGAACGCCCTCGTCTTCAAAGCCTCCCCACACGCACATGTCAGTGATTATGAATAGATTAAATGAAACAGGACAAATTTAATCTTGACAAACTATGTATCATTATAAAGATCTAAGCCTCAAGCATCGACGACAGATCGCTGTTTTTCAATGGAAAGCTTATAAAGACTGTATTTGCTACATTTGTGTAAGCAGTTCACATAAAAAAAATAAGCAATGAAATCGCTGTACATGCCAGATCCGTCGTAATAACGAGTCATAAACACATCCACAGCTGTAAATCCCAGTTTAGTTAGGATATTAAGGGTCCACTGAACAACATCTCATGGAGCACGTTTAGTCCAACGAAGCAATAACGTTGTAATATGGATCATAATTCCTTTGTATACGTTTCATTTCTTCAGCGACAGAATTGTTTGCGTCCGTTATGGAATAACTCACGGTCAGGAACTGCGTCTTGGTAGTAAAAACACGGCATGGTTTTGCAGCGTACAGTGTCACAAACAGAATGAGGCGATCCACCGGAAAGAGAATGAATGAAAAATAGGCGGAAGATAGTTTATTTGAATTTGGCGCTCTCTACTGAGAGCTGGTTGTCGGGTCTCGGGGCTAATCACCTGTCTTTTTGGTGTGGGTGTGTGTGTTGGGATGGTGACAGCTCACCACGTCTGCCTGTTTGTGTTTTCCCCGCCTCCCTTGTTCCCCGTTGTTAACCATAATTGCTCGCCACCTGTTCTCTATGTCCTTCTAATTTTTTCCCCTTTATTATTCCCTGTGTTTCTCTGTCTATTGTCAGACTGTTGTTATTCATTCCAATAGCTCCGATCATCTAGCAGCTCTTTGTACTCACCCTGTCGTGTCTTGTCCTCAGGCTCCAGTGTGTTTGGCTTATTTCTCTGCTCTAGTTCTTACAAGCCCAGAGCTCCTAGTAGCTTCAGCTGTTCATCCTGTCACTGCGAGTGAAACCTGTGGAGCGTGACTCTTTCTTCTCTGTCTCCGCTTTGTGAATAAAGCCTTGAGTTTACCCGCACCTGAATCCAGCCTGCTTTCTCCTGACAGAACAGTCTGACCATATTATGGATTCAGCGGGATCTGGTCCGCTTCGCGCGGCTCTCGCTCAACAGGGAGTGTTGATCGGGCAGCATGCCACTCAGCTCAACACCACCGCGCTGGATGTGGAAGTTCTCAGTGCCCGAGTCTCCGAACTCCTCACACGGGTGGACGATCTTCAGCAAGAGGCAACGAGCCGGGGTCCCGTTCCTCACACCGGTATGTCACACGAGTCCGAACCCCATGCCAACAATCCGCCGGTCTACGATGGCGATCCTAACGCCTGTCAAGCGTTTCTCTCCCAATGCTCGCTGGTGTTTTCTCTGCAGCCCCGGCGTTACGCTAATGAAGAGACCAAGATGGCTTACGTCCTTACACTCCTCTCGGGCCGTGCCCGCGAATGGGGTATCGCCGTTTGGAGATCGCGGGCTCCCTGTTGTGCCACTTTCGCGGTTTTCAGTCAAGAGATGGCCAAATTGTTTGATCGCTCTGCTCAGGGTGACGAGGCGGCGGCCCAGTTATCACGACTGTCTCAGGGGAGGAGCTTCGTGACTGACTATGCTATCCAGTTCCAGACTTTAGCTGCGGCATGCGGCTGGAATGAGAGCGCGCTGCGCGCTCGTTTTCTTGAGGGGTTGGATTTCGCCATTTCGGATTAACTCGCGGCCATAGAGCTCCCGCGGGAATTGGATTGGCTCATTAGTCTCGCGCTCCGCATTGAGGGTCGTCTCAGCCGGCGCCGCAAACAACGGCAAACACCCGCCCCGTGGCGCCACCTAGAGTTCTCTTCAGCCAGTTTAGCCAGCCGACAGCCCTCAGAGGAGGAGCCCATGCAGTTGGGTCGTCTACGGCTTACACCACGGCAGCTTACATGTTGTCGGGGACGTGTCTATACTGCGGCAAGGGAGGCCACTTCGCCCTTCAGTGCCCATTAAAGGGCCAGGGTCCACCAGTGAGGCGGAGCGTCCTGGTGGGCACGGTTCTCAGCTCAAGCTCTCCTGCAACACGCACTCAGCTGCCGTTCCAACTCTCCTTCCAGAGTCATTCACACACTGGACTCGCCCTTGTGGACTCAGGGGCTGAGGGGAACTTCCTTGATGCTGCCTCTGCTCAACGTTGGAAGATCCCGCTTGTTCCTTTGGCTAGCCCCGTTTCAGCATGGTCATTAGCTGGCCGTCCCCTTACCACCATCACCCACGTCACTCCCAAGATAGACCTCCATATTGCTGGCAGTCATCATGAGCGGATTGAACTGTTTATTATTGATTCCCCTAAGGCTCCTTTAGTTCTGGGACACCCATGGTTGCACAAGCACAATCCCCACATTGATTGGGTCTATAATTCTGTTTTAGCCTGGAGTCAGTCTTGTCACGTGTCATGTTTGGGTGCTGCTTTTTGTCCTGTCTCTGTGTCTTGTGTTCCTCAGGAGGATCCCTCTGACCTGACTGGTGTTCCGGCGGAGTACCATGATCTTCGGGCGATCTTCAGTAGGGCCCGGGCCACCTCGCTACCTCCGCATCGCCCCTACGACTGTGCCATTGATCTCCTCCCGGGCTCTTCTCCGCCTAAGGGTCGTTTATATTCCCTTTCAGGTCCAGAGAGAGAGGCCATGGACAAGTACATACGTGAGTCACTTCAGGCTGGGCTCATCCGCCATTCCTCCTCTCCCGCTGGTGCAGGGTTTTTCTTTGTTCAGAAGAAGGACGGCTCCCTGCGCCCTTGTATTGATTACAGAGGTTTGAATGACATTACTATCAAGAACAGGTACCCCCTACCTTTAATGTCTTCTGCTTTTGAATTATTACAGGGAGCTCGGGTCTTCACCAAGTTAGACCTGCGCAACGCCTACCACTTGGTGCGCATTCGGGAGGGGGATGAGTGGAAGACGGCATTTAACACCCCTTCGGGACACTACGAGTACTTGGTTCTTCCGTTTGGTCTGACCAATGCTCCAGCCGTTTTCCAAGGACTCGTCAACAGCGTGTTGGGTGACATGATTAATCAATTTGTCTTTGTGTATTTGGATGATATTTTGATTTTTTCTTCTTCTCTCCAATTACACACCCAGCATGTCAGACGGGTTCTCCAGCGGTTACTAGAGAACCAGTCAAGGCGGAGAAGTGCGAATTCCACGCTGAGTCTGTTACGTTCCTTGGCCATATTATTTCTACGGAGGGGATCAAGCCTGATCCCGCTAAGATTGAAGCTGTTGCCCAGTGGCCGGTCCCTGACTCCCGGAAGGCTCTGCAGCGTTTCCTGGGTTTTGCCAACTTCTACCGGTGTTACATCCGGAATTTTGGTCAGATCGCTGCACCGCTGACAGCCTTAACCTCCACTAAGGTGTCTTTCAGGTGGAACCGGGAAGCGCAGGTAGCCTTTGACATTTTAAAGTCCCGTTTTGTCTCTGCACCTATTCTGATGGTTCCAGATTCGGAGGCCCAGTTCATTGTCGAGGTTGATGCTTCTGACGTTGGGGTTGGCGCAGTTCTATCTCAGCGTTCCCTCCATGATGGGAAGGTTCATCCTTGTGCATTCTTCTCTCGTCGTCTCAGCCCTGCAGAACGTAACTATGACATCAGCAACAGAGAGCTGCTGGCGGTACGATTGGCCTTGGGTGAGTGGCGTCATTGGTTGGAGGGGTCAGCGCAGCCCTTCTTGGTCTGGACGGATCACAAGAACCTAGAATACATCCGTTCGGCCAAGAGGCTGAGCTCGCGTCAGGCCCGCTGGGCACTCTTCTTTGCCAGATTCAATTTCACCCTCTCGTACCGGCTGGGATCAAAGAACACCAAGCCTGATGCCCTCTCTCGCCTGTTCGGTGCTCCGGGGGGGGAGTTTGCGGCCGAGGCCATCCTTCCTGAGGGGGTGGTGGTCGGGGCTCTTTCGTGGGGTATCGAGCAGCGAGTTGAGGAGGCCGGTCGAGGGGTGCAGGTGCCGGGAGAGTGTCCGGCGGGCAGGTTGCTGGTGCCGGCTGCGCTGCGCTCTGAGGTCCTTGAGTGGGGTCACTCATCCAGGTTAGTCTGCCATCCAGGTATTCGGAGAACGTTGTCTGCCATCCGACAGCGTTTTTGGTGGCCTACTATGGCCGCAGATGTTAGACAGTTTGTGTTGGCCTGCCCCACATGTGCCCAAAGTAAGCCTGTCAATCGCCCTCCTGATGGTCTACTGCATCCTCTCCCTATCCCTTCCCGTCCTTGGTCACACATTGCCCTTGATTTCGTCTCTGGGCTTCCTCCGTCGAAGGGAAACACTGTAATTCTCACGGTGATGGATCGCTTTTCCAAAGCGGTTCATTTTATTCCCCTGCCCAAGCTACCCTCCGCCCGGGAGACCGCCCAACTGGTGGTGGATCACGTCTTCCGTCTCCACGGGTTACCGGTGGATGTGGTTTCTGATAGGGGTCCCCAGTTCGTCTCCCGGTTCTGGAGGGAATTTTGTAGACAGATTGGGACCTCTGCTAGTCTGTCATCTGGTTTTCATCCTCAGACCAATGGGCAGTGTGAGCGGGCCAACCAGGATCTAGGAAGAATGCTCCGCTGTCTAGCATCCAACAATCCGAGTTCCTGGTGTCAGCAGCTCTCCTGGGCAGAATACGCCCATAACACCCTTCCTGCGGCCGCGTCAGGTATGTCCCCTTTTGAGTGTGCTGTTGGTTATAATCCACCTCTGTTCCCATCACAGGAACCCGACGCAGCGGTTCCATCCGCCCTGGCTTTCGTCCAGCGCTGCCGTCGCACCTGGGAGAGAGTCAGGAGGATTTTGGTCCAAGCCTCTGACAGAACCAAGGCTGCAGCTGATCGTCGCCGGTCCTCTCCTCCTACCTATGTGTGTGGTCAACGGGTTTGGCTCTCTACCAAGGATCTGCCTCTCCGGGCGCCTTCTCGTAAGCTGGCACCCAGATTCATTGGGCCTTTCCGCATCACCAAGGTGGTTTCCGGTTCACCCGGTGTTTCATGTTTCCAGGGTCAAGCCTGTGTTCTCTTCCCCCCTTAATCCTGCTTGCAGTCGCCCCACCCCCCCACCCCCTCGTCTTGTGGATGGATCTCCTACCTATACGGTTAAGAGATTACTCGATGAGCGGCGCCGCGGCAGGGGGTTTCAGTATCTTGTGGACTGGGAGGGGTATGGTCCAGAGGAGAGGTGTTGGGTGCCGTCCCGGGACATTCTGGACCGCTCGTTGATTGAGGACTTCCGGCGGCATCGAGGTAGGCCCCTTCCTAGAGCGCCAGGTGACGCTCCTGGGAGGAGGGGTACTGTCGGGTCTCGGGGCTAATCACGTGTATTTTTCATGTGTTTTTTTCACCCTGTCGTGTCTTGTCCTCAGGCTCCAGTGTGTTTGGCTTATTTCTCTGCTCTAGTTCTTACAAGCCCAGAGCTCCTAGTAGCTTCAGCTGTTCATCCTGTCACTACGAGTGAATCCTGTGAAACGTGACTCATCTGCTGTTCATCCTGTCACTACGAGTGAATCCTGTGAAACGTGACTCATCTGCTGTTCATCCTGTCACTGCGAGTGAAACCTGTGGAGCGTGACTCTTTCTTCTCTGTCTCCGCTTTGTGAATAAAGCCTTGAGTTTACCCGCACCTGAATCCAGCCTGCTTTCTCCTGACACTGGTGACGCGCTCTGACGCACCTGTCAGCTGATGGAGGCGGAACTTACAGCGATCGCATTTTTCCTGTCTCTCTTTAATTTTAAACAATTTTTATATATGTGAGAGTGTGTTTTA
Organism: Carassius carassius; assembly: GCF_963082965.1. NCBI lineage: Eukaryota > Metazoa > Chordata > Actinopteri > Cypriniformes > Cyprinidae > Carassius > Carassius carassius. Next base: position 9,482,346 of record NC_081778.1, read on the forward strand.
TGTTGAATGTGAATGTATCTGCATGATTACCATCTGTTTGAGTGCAAATCAGCCCAAATCAGCTCGCTATTACTGAATGGTTACGGCTATCAAAGTGAACGCGTCTATATGAATAGGGAGAGTGGATTATTTACTTCGGCACTTTTGTGTTATTACCATCTGTATAAGTGGCCATCAGCACATTAGCACTTATTTGCATCGTAATTCATTGTAAAATATGCATCTCTAGCAATCTCAGGATGTTCTATAATTGGCAAACAAAGTTAAATCTTTTTTTTTATTTTTCTTATTATTCTTATTTTTCTTACTCAAATTATTCTTATTGTATTTTTCTAGTGCTCAAATAAATAATTTATATGGTTTGCACCAGCGCCCCCCCTCTCGTTCCCGGCTGGATGGTATTTCCCTTTCGGATGAGCGTACTTCTCAAAGCCCGCCTCATTTCTTCCTGAGCTTCACGAAGAGGTGGCGAAGGCTTGGAACGCTCCATATTCAGCGCGAACTCGTTCGTCTGTCTCACTAGCATTCTCCACACTGATGATGCTAAAAACAGGAACTACCACTCACTTCCGCCGGTGGAACAGGCAATAGCGACGCACCTTTGTCCGCCCTCTGCTGGACGGCGGCAAAAGCGGTGTTGCCATCTAAAGCCTGCTGTGTGACGCTGCGTCGGCACTACTAACGATGGCTGCTTCATCGAAGCGCAGGTGTACGAGTTCCGCTGTGGCCGAGCTCTCACCCAAGCGCGCCGCTGTTTCAGTTCCAGGAATTGTGACTGTCTCAGCGTTTCCTGCAATGCGCAAGCCTGCACAGTTGCCCGCTTGCCTGCACACAAAAGCCGTTATCACAACAGCTTCAGCAACGCAGCTCGAGACCCCCGTTCTCGCTCTACCGGCCGTCGCCCCGCGCCGTGGGGACCGCGGCAGAGGATTACGGTGAGACCGGGAGCCCCGAAGCCATCCTAGGAAAGCCATCTATGCATGCTGCATGACGCTGCGTCGGCACTACACATGATGGCTGCTTCATCGAAGCGCCGGTGTACAAGTTCCGCTGTGGCCGGGCTCTCACCTAAGCGAGCCGCTGTTTCAGTTCCAGAGATTGTGACTGTTTCAGCGTTTTTTGCAATGCGCAAGCCTGTACGGTTGCCCGCTTGCCTGCACACGAAAACCGTTATCACGGCTACCCAGATATTTCCCGAAAAAGGTGTAATTTCTGGTGTCCCGGCCACGGCTGATGGTGCTATAAATGTAGTGACGATGCCCACTGCTCAGTGCCCATCTCCACATATAAGCACAGCCCTTCACACAGGGCTCGCGCCCATAAAAGCGACTCAAGTCGATCACGCGCACTACATAGTAGACGTGCCCACTCCTCAGTGCCCACAATCACTATGTCACACGTGTCATGTGGTTTCTGTAAAAACGAAACCCGTGCACATTCGTCCGGCCACGGCCGATGGTGCTATAAATGTAGTGACGATGCCCACTCCTCAGTGCCCATCTCAGCATGTAAGCACAGCCCTGCACACAGGGCCTGCGCCCATAAAAGCGACTCAAGTCGATCGCGCACACTGCATAGTAAGCGTGCCCACCCCTCAGTGCCCACAATTACTATGTCACACGCGTCATGTGGTTTCTGTAAAAAACAAAACCCGTGCACGCTCGTCCGGCCACGGCCGATGGTGCTATAAATGCAGAGACGATGCCCACTCCTCAGTGCCCATCTCCATATGTCAGCACAGCCCTGCACACAGGGCTCGCGCACATAAGATCGACACAGATCGGTCGAGCGCGCCGCATAGTAAACGTGCCCACTCCCCAGTGCCCACATACACTATGTCACATACGGCGCGTGGCTTCTGTAAAAACGAGGCCCGTGCACGTACGCTCTGCACAGGCAGACAGTGAGTTGAAAGTGGCATATGCAGCCCACAGTCACTCGCAGACATACCGAGTCCCACTGGACCTGCTCAGCCTTCCCCCAGTCGGTTAAGCGCCGGGACGGGGTCGAGGAGGAGCGATCTGCCAGCTGTGATCAGCGCGCTCCCCGCCTCAAATGCGCAGCACACCCGAGCGCCGCCGTTGCCCGGTCAACAGAGCGCGCTTCGCATCCAGCCCTTAGCCATTCATGCAGATGCATGGTCAGCGCTTCCAGGGGTTTCGGATTGGGTGCTAGGCATTATAAAGCAAGGCTACTCGCTACAGTTTTTTTCGATGCCCTCCGCGCTTTTCAACGCGCGTCGAAACTACGGTCAAAACAGAAGTAGCACACGTACTTCGGGCCGAAATATCAAAACTGTTGAGCAAAGGGGCTGTAGAGCCTGTGTCTCAAGCTCAAAGCGAGGGGGGGGGCTGTACAGCAGATACTCTCTGGTGCCCAAGAGAGACGGGGGTCTCAGGCCCATACTGGATCTAAGACAGCTGAACAAGGCATTGATGAAACGCAGTTTCAAAATGCTTACGACCAGGAAACTCCTCGCGCAGATTCGCAGAGGGGACTGGTTCATGTCAATAGATCTGAGGGACGCGTATTTTCAAATACAGATAGCGTCAAACCACAGGCGATATTTGAGATTCGCCTTCGAGGGCCAGGCATACCAGTTTACAGCCCTCCGTGGCTCCTCGTACGTTTACGAGGTGCATGGATGCAGCGCTCGCTCCTCTCAGACTCAGAGGCTGAATTATTTGGATGACTGGCTGGTTCTGGCCCGATCACAAGCGGAGCTCGAGGTTATTCACCCCTTAGTTGTGAGGTGACGGAGGTCCTCTCCTTCCTACAGGAGCTGTTGGATAAGGGCAGAGCCCCATCGACGCTCAAAGTTTATGTGGCGGCCATCGCGGCGTTTTCTGAAACGGCGTCCGGTCAGTCAATAGGAAGGAACGATTTAGTCATCCGGTTCCTCAGAGGAGCTAGGAGGCTGAATCCTCCCAGACCTCCGTCAGTCCCTATGTGGGACCTCGCGGCGGTTTTGGAGACCTTGAAGGGTCCCCCTTTTGAGCCTATCCAATCGGTTAGCCTTCAGCATCACCTGAGTCCCTCAGGTGACTGTGCACTGTAAATCCTGAGCGTTGCTTCAGGTTTATTGGTGTGTGATCCCTGCGCGCACGGCGTTTTACATTGGGTTCCCGTAGCGTCTTAGCTAAGACGCAGTACGAGAGAGCTCTCGTAAGAGAACGTACTCGGTTACTAAACGTAACCTCGGTTCTCTCTAGAAGAGCGAACGAGTACTGCGTTCTCTGCCGTGCGCACGATTCACTCTGGTTCGCTTCGGCGATGAAATAAATCAGGTGAGTCAGCCTTTTCGAGCTCCTTTTATAGGTTGGGCCACACCCGTTTCGGCGGGAAGTGGCAAGAAGGGCGCGAAGCGAGTCAAGCGATTAGGAAGACTGCGCGTGCTGACTGAACTGCTGTGAAGAGAGAGATGAACACCGAGCCGAGCCAGATAATGACTCGTTCACGAGTCAAGAACCGGTTGCATCGGTTTTCGAATCACCAGTAGTTCTTTCTGAAAAGTTCGATTCAATAAACCAGTTGAAGAAAACAGTTCACCGGTTCTTTTGCGCTCGACGTAATGGCGTCATTTGTGATGATTGCCCATGATTCAAGCCTTCGGTTTACCCGCGCTCTTAACATTAGCACATAATCAGTTCAGAATCAATCATCAAAAGAATCAGTTCGGTTCAGACGCTCTGTGTGTCGGTTTGTTTCATGCTGAATCACACATGCACAGTATCATCAGCTCCTTGGTTCTCGAATCGGACACGTCTGCAGAAACGGTTCTTGACCACTGATCTATAATATAAGTTATATATATAGATCAGTGTTCTTGACTCGTGAACGAGTCAGTCTGTTGTTCATTTTCTGGCTCGGCTCGGTGTTCATTAACAGTTCTCTCTTCACATCAGTTCAGTCAGTGTACTGTTTGAGTAAATGAATTACTCCGGGATATTGGTTTGTTTGAACTCAGAGGGAGTGCCAGCCACATTAAACAAGTTAACAGCTTAAGTCATTTGTGGATTAATGCGTATTGGAGACGCGAACCGTTTAAAACGATTCAGTTCGATTTGGTGAACTGGTTCAAGAAGATCCGGTTACATCGAATGATTCGTTCATGAACCGGATATCACAAACTGCTTTGTTTTGAACTGTCTTACAACAGACACGGAAAAGAAGATAATGCTGAATAAAGTCGTAGTTTTTGCTATTTTTTGGACCAAAATGTATTTTCGATGCTTCAAAATTCGGGTTTGAAACAACATGAGGGTAAGTTATTAATGACATAATGTTGCAAATTGGGCGAACTAACCCTTTAATCTGTTTTTTGTTTACAAAAAGTTACAGTCAAAGGAATTGTGATTGTCCTTTAGGTTAATCATTTGAAATAGTAAAAACAATGTTCAAACTTTTGACTACTTTCTTTAATAACTACATAACACAATACTTGTACTTTTACTTTCAGTACTTGAGTAGTAAATTTTCAAATAGACTACTTGCAATACTTAAGTACAAAAAATGTTGAATACTTTAGTACTTCTACTTAAGTGTGGTGCTTAAAGAGCACTTCAACTTCTACTCAAGTCATTTTTTTGATAGAGCACTTGTAGTTTTACTCAAGTCTGGGTCTCTAGTACTTTATACATCTCTGAGTGTCTATAACTTTTAATATTTTTGAGCATTATCAAATCTGGTTGATAAAAAGTGAAGCCCAAAGGGTCTTTTTTCTAAAGACACCACAATTATGTTTGTAACACACTGAAGTAGGAAACTATTACAATTATAAGTTAGAGCACTTTCAGCTGTGAGTCCCATAATGGGGGTTCAGGTTAACAGTGAGCAATATTTAAAATGCCTTTATGCCAGCTTTCCATTTTTTTCTGAAAAATGAGCTCAACATTATTTTATCAGCATAGCATAAGTAGTAATCCTGCTGATTTTGGCTTTGATACGTTAATTGGACTCTGATTTACAGCCATTTGAAATGTACAGTTTTGGGCTCTTCCAGGGGGTGCTACTGGGCCCCTGGGGGTAGAAGGGCAGTAAAACCTACATATATGTGTTCTCCTTATCATGGACAACAAACTGAGCTGAGTCACATTTATATCTGACAGTTTTCACAGTTCACCTTTTTCTATTCTTACATGTCAATGTCACCTTTATTTATATAGCGCTTTAAACAAAATACATTGCGTCAAAGCAACTGAACAACATTCATTAGGAAAACAGTGTCAATAATGCAAAAATGAGAGTTAAAGGCAGTTCATCATTGGATTCAGTTATGTCATCTCTGTTCAGTTAAATAGTGTCTGTGCATTTATTTGCAATCAAGTCAACGATATCGCTGTAGATGAAGTGTCCCCAACTAAGCAAGCCAGAGGCGACAGCGGCAAGGAACCGAAACTCCATCGGTGACAGAATGGAGAAAAAAACCTTGGGAGAAACCAGGCTCAGTTGGGGGGCCAGTTCTCCTCTGACCAGACGAAACCAGTAGTTCAATTCCAGGCTGCAGCAAAGTCAGATTGTGCAGAAGAATCATCTGTTTCCTGTGGTCTTGTCCTGGTGCTCCTCTGAGACAAGGTCTTTACAGGGGATCTGTATCTGGGGCTCTAGTTGTCCTGGTCTCCGCTGTCTTTCAGGGATGTAGAGGTCCTTTCTAGGTGCTGATCCACCATCTGGTCTGGATACGTACTGGATCCGGGTGACTGCAGTGACCCTCTGATCTGGACACAGACTGGATCTGGTGGCCGCGGTGACCTCGGAACAAGAGAGAAACAGACAAATATTAGCGTAGATGCCATTCTTCTAATGATGTAGCAAGTACATAGGTTGTTATGGGAAGTGTTTCCGGTTCCGGTTTACCTAATTAATGCAGCCTAAAAATCCTTTAACGGATTTGGATAATAAAAGCATATTAGTATGTTATGTGTATGCCAGGTTAAAGAGATGGGTCTTTAATCTAGATTTAAACTGCAAGAGTGTGTCTGCCTCCCGAACAATGTTAGGTAGGTTATTCCAGAGTTTGGGCGCCAAATAGGAAAAGGATCTGCCGCCTGCAGTTGATTTTGATATTCTAGGTATTATCAAATTGCCTGAGTTTTGAGAACGTAGCGGACGTAGAGGATTATAATGTAAAAGGAGCTCATTCAAATACTTAGGTGCTAAACCATTCAGGGCTTTATAAGTAATAAGCAATATTTTAAAATCTATGCGATGCTTGATAGGGAGCCAGTGCAGTGTTGACAGGACCGGGCTAATATGGTCATACTTCCTGGTTCTAGTAAGAACTCTTGCTGCTGCATTTTGGACTAGCTGTAGTTTGTTTACTAAGCGTGCAGAACAACCACCCAATAAAGCATTACAATAATCTAACCTTGAGGTCATAAATGCATGGATTAACATTTCTGCATTTGACATTGAGAGCATAGGCCGTAATTTAGATATATTTTTGAGATGGAAAAATGCAGTTTTACAAATGCTAGAAACGTGGCTTTCTAAGGAAAGATTGCGATCAAGTAGCACACCTAGGTTCCTAACTGATGATGAAGAATTGACAGAGCAACCATCAAGTCTTAGACAGTGTTCCAGGTTATTACAAGCAGAGTTTTTAGGTCCTATAATTAACACCTCTGTTTTTTCAGAATTTAGCAGTAAGAAATTACTCGTCATCCAGTTTTTTATATCGACTATGCAATCCATTAGTTTTTCAAATTGGTGTGTTTCACCGGGCTGCGAAGAAATATAGAGCTGAGTATCATCAGCATAACAGTGAAAGCTAACACCATGTTTCCTGATGATATCTCCCAAGGGTAACATATAAAGCGTGAAGAGTAGCGGCCCTAGTACTGAGCCTTGAGGTACTCCATACTGCACTTGTGATCGATAGGATACATCTTCATTCACTGCTACGAACTGATGGCGGTCATATAAGTACGTTTTAAACCATGCTAATGCACTTCCACTGATGCCAACAAAGTATTCAAGTCTATGCAAAAGAATGTTGTGGTCAATTGTGTCAAACGCAGCACTAAGATCCAATAAAACTAATAGAGAGATACACCCACGATCAGATGATAAGAGCAGATCATTTGTAACTCTAAGAACAGCAGTCTCAGTACTATGATACGGTCTAAATCCTGACTGGAAATCCTCACATATACCATTTTTCTCTAAGAAGGAATATAATTGTGTGGATACCACCTTTTCTAGTATCTTGGACAGAAAAGGGAGATTTGAGATTGGTCTATAATTAACTAGTTCTTTGGGGTCAAGTTGTGGTTTTTTGATGAGAGGCTTAATAACAGCCAGTTTGAAGGTTTTGGGGACATGCCCTAATGACAATGAGGAATTAATAATAGTCAGAAGAGGATCTATGACCTCTGGAAGCACCTCTTTCAGGAGCTTAGATGGTATAGGGTCTAACATACATGTTGTTGGTTTAGATGATTTAACAAGTTTATACAATTCTTCCTCTCCTATAGTAGAGAATGAGTGGAACTGTTCCTCAGGGGATCTATAGTGCACTGTCTGATGTGATACTGTAGCTGACGGCTGAATGGTTGCAATTTTATCTCTAATAGTATTGATTTTAGAAGTAAAGTAGTTCATAAAGTCATTACTGCTGTGGTGTTGGGAAATGTCAACACTTGTTGAGGCTTTATTTTTCGTTAATTTAGCCACTGTATTGAATAAATACCTGGGGTTATGTTTGTTTTCTTCTAAAAGAGAAGAAAAGTAATCGGATCTAGCAGTTTTTAATGCTTTTCTGTAGGATATGTTACTTTCCCGCCAAGCAATACGAAATACCTCTAGTTTTGTTTTCCTCCAGCTGCGCTCTATTTTTCGGGCTGCTCTCTTTAGGGTGCGAGTATGCTCATTATACCATGGTGTCAAACTGTTTTCCTTAACCTTCCTTAAGCGTAAAGGAGCAACTTTATTTAAAGTGCTAGAAAAGAGAGAGTCCATAGTTTCTGTTACATCATCAAGTTGTTCTGAGGTTTTGGATATGCTAAGGAATTTGGATACATCAGGAAGATAACTTAAAAAGCAGTCTTTTGTGGTAGAAGTGATGGTTCTTCCATACTTGTAACAAGAAGTAGAATTTACAACTTTGGCTATATGAATTTTGCAAAGAACTAAATAATGATCTGAGATATCATCACTTGGCTGAATAATTTCAACACCATCAACATCAATTCCATGTGACAGTATTAAATCTAGAGTATGATTTCGACAATGAGTAGGTCCTGAAACGTGTTGTCTCACACCAATAGAGTTCAGAATGTCTATAAATGCTGATCCCAATGCATCGTTTTCATTATCAACATGGATATTAAAATCACCAACTATTAAAACTTTATCTGCAGCCAGAACTAACTCGGATGTAAAATCACCAAACTCTTTAATAAAGTCTGTATGGTGCCCTGGTGGCCTGTATACAGTAGCCAGTACAAACATAACAGGGGATTTATCATTAACATTTGTTTCTTTGGATAATGTTATATGAAGTACCATTACTTCAAATGAGTTATACTTGAAGCCTGCCCTCTGAGAAATCCTGAAAACGTTGTTATAAATTGAAGCAAGACCTCCACCTTTGCCTTTTAGACGTGGCTCATGTTTATAACAGTAATCTTGGGGGGTGGACTCATTTAAAATAATGTAATCATCAGGTTTTAGCCAGGTTTCTGTCAAACAGAGTACATCTATATTATGATCAGTGATCATATTATTTACAAAAAGTGTTTTCGTAGAAAGGGATCTGATATTCAATAACATCATTGCTCATCATTCTTACATCATTGCTATTATACCTTTTGACAGGACATTTTGAGGCCATCTGATGAAACATGGAAAAATTATAAAGAAATTATTTAATAATGAAAATGATATATTATTTCTTTGTTTTTCGAAGTAAATGGCAATAAATATTATGGATGAACCTGCAACAACTTGCCTTTATCTATTCGCCACTGTAAAGCAGTAATCAAGGACAATTTATACTGTGATACTTCACTATTACACAAGGACAAATTCATGCAGTGCTAAGAATACTTATATATATATATATATATATATATATATATATATATAAACTAATTAGCAAAAATCAGTGTAAAAATGTCCTCCTCACCCCCGTATCTTCCTCCTCATGTGCTGGACATCACAATATTCACCATTTTCATTGTATTGAAGCATAGACTATAAAGTTGATAAAGTAGCATCAGGACAAATAAGATTCAAGGAAAATAATTATTTATCATAAAAAATACATTAACCTCATATATTAATCAGTTCACACAGATGAGTGATGAAATATCCTTAAAAGTCACACAATCCCATCCAGTCAACTGTGATACTTATAAGACATTTGATACTGTTTCAGAAAATAATGATTCCTTATCATCACATCTAAACTGGTTTCATCTCCCCATCATGATCTTCTTCTCTCGTGTCTGGAAACAGTTTGTGGTTGATATCCAGCACTGATGTGGTGTAGCTTGTTCTCAGCCAGAGGATCTCTAAGTCCTAACATCCCAGACCTGGTCAAAGTGAAACAAACAATCCAGATGAAGTTGTTTAATGGACAGAGAGCTCAGCTTATGTTCTGTGTGATTGTAGCAGTGTAAGCAACTATGACCCTTGTAGTACTGTACACTTACCATTCTTCAAGCTTTAAGACCTTTTGAGAAGCTTTTTCTTTGAAGACAATTTACCACATCCTCTTCTTTCACTCCGTTCAAGAGCATCACTTGGTCAGAACCCCTCATTTGGCTGAGGAGACCATCTGTACAAATTAAAATACTGCAATAAACAATTTAATTATGCAAGAATTAAGAAAAAGTTACAGAGGCAAAGGACTTGCTAATGAGACTCCATTAGCATGTGTAGTTTTCAGAGACTCTAGAATTGATCTAATCTTGCAGTAAATGTGTCTTTTTCCTCTAGAATCTTTTTCCAAAGTTCCTGACTTCTCTCACAAATGTGTTTTAGTCTGTGCAGTGTGGCTTTAGTCAGGCCTGGCTTTGCTAACATGCTGTAATTGTAATAGTATAATATATATATATATATATATATATATATATATATATATATATATATATATATATATATATATATATATATATATATATATAAAAACCTTAGAAAGAATAATTACGGCTGACATGAACAGTCCCATGAGAGATCATCATAAAGTGCTGTAACACATAACACAGCATTGCTTCAACACACACATACCAGTGGACTTCTGTTTGCTTGAGCACAAGATGGCTGTCTTCCTTCCTCACCCTGAGCAAATAATTTCCTTGGTCTTCCTTATCTTCTGTAAAACAAGATAATCTCTACTTACTCTGTGTGCAATTATTATTGCTCATTAAACATAATTAAGTTAATTTAAAATAATATTCAGACCAGAGCATTTGAGGAGTAAATGTTGATTCAAAAAAACTCTAAACAAATGTACCTGGGAAGAGCTGATCATGGCAAGATTCGCTGAGACTCAGTAATAGCTCTTTTAGTTTTTAGGAAGGTTTGTGAGGGTTGGCTCTTAAAAGAGCTGTTGAGCTCGATATTGTAGACAGCATTATCAAAAAAAGCATTATCTGCAAACAATCCTGTAAGACAGAAAGGAAGGAAATATGAACTAGAAAAAAAAGGTTGTCAAGAGAAACTTTAAGTTGGCTTGAGAAAGCCTGACCAGAAAGTTTGAAGAAGTTTATAGAAGTTAGAAGTTTATAGTTTAAAGTTAGATTGATAGATTAGTTGAAAGAAAGAAAGATATATTAGTTAGAAAGAATGACAGATAGATTAGTTAGAAAGAATGATATAGATTAGTTCAAAAGAAAGAATGATAGATAGATTAGTTTGACAGAAAGAATGCATGCGACAAACATGTTTCTAGCATGATTAGCAAGTTACTAGCATGTTGTTAGCATGACTAGCATGTCGCTACCATATTTCTAGCATGACTAGCATATTGCTAGCATGTTTCTAGCATGATTAACATGCGAATAGCATGTTGTTAGCATGACTAGCATGTCGCTACCATGTTTCTAGCATGTTTATAGCATGATTAACATGCTGCTAGCATGTTGCTAGCATGTTTCTAGCATGATTAGCAAGTTACTAGCATGTTGTTAGCATGACTAGCATGTTGCTAGCATTTTTCTAGCATGACTAGCATGCGACTAGCATGCTGCTAGCATGTTTCTAGCATGATTAGCATGTTAATAGCATGTTGCTAGCATATTGTTATCATAACTAACATGTTGCTAGTATATTTTTAGCATGATTAGCATTTGACTAGCACGTTGCTAACATGTTTCTAGCATGATTAGCATGTTATCATGTTTCTAGAATGATAAGCATGCGACTAGCATGTTGCTAACATGATTTAAGCATGATTAGCATGTCGCTAGTATGTCTCTAGCATGATTAGCATGTTGCTAGCATATCGCTAGCATGTTTCTAGCATGATTAGCATGTTGCTAGCATGTTGTTAGCATGATTCTAGCATGTTGCTAACATGTTCTAGCATGATTAGCATGCGACTAGCATGTTGCTAGCATGATTAGCATGCGACTAGCATGTCGCTAGCATATTTCTAGCATGATTAGCATATTTCTAGCATGACTAACATGCGACTAGCATGTTGCTAAAATGATAAGCATTTTGCTAGGATGTTTCTAGCTTGACTAGCATTCGACTAGCATGTTGCTAGCATTATTTTAACATGATTAGCATGTTGCTAGCATGTTTCTAGCATGACTAGCATGCGACTAGCATGTTGTAGATAGATAAGGTTTGAAGATAGATAGATAGATAGATAGATAGATAGATAGAAAAGGTTTGAAGATAGATAGATAGATAGATAGATAGCATGCGACTAGCATGTTGCTAGCATGATTTTAGCATGATTACCATGTTGCTAGCATGTTTCTAGCATGATTAGCATGAGACTAGCATGTTACTAGCATGATTTGAGCATGATTAGCATGTTGCTAGCATGTCGCTAGCATGTTACTAGCATAATTAGCATGTGACTAACATGTTGCTAACATGATTTTAGCATGATTAGCATGTTGCTAACATGTTTCTAGCTTGATTAACATGTTGCTAGCATTTCACTAGCATGTCTCTAGCATGATTAACATGTTCCTAGCATGTCACTAGCATGTTTCTAGCATGATTAGCATGTGATAACTTAGCATTTGACTAGCATGTTGCTAGCATGTTTCTAGCATGACTAGCATGCAAATAGCATGTTGCTAGCATGTTTCTAGCATGATTAGCATGATGCTACCATGTTACTAGCATGATTAGAATGAGAATAGCATGTTGCTAGCATGATTTTAGCATGATTAGCATATTATTAGGATAGGTAGATAGATAGATAGATAGATAGATAGATAGAAAAGGTTTGAACATAGATAGATAGATAGATAGATAGATAGATAAGGTTTGAAGATAGATAGATAGATAGATAGATAGATAGATAGATAGATAGATAGATAGATAGATAGATAGATAGATAGATAGATAGAAAAGGTTTGAAGATAGATAGATAGATAGATAGATAGATAGATAGATAGATAGATAGATAGATAGATAGATAGCATGCGACTAGCATGTTGCTAGCATGATTTTAGCATGATTACCATGTTGCTAGCATGTTTCTAGCATGATTAGCATGAGACTAGCATGTTACTAGCATGATTTGAGCATGATTAGCATGTTGCTAGCATGTCGCTAGCATGTTACTAGCATGATTAGCATGTGACTAACATGTTGCTAACATGATTTTAGCATGATTAGCATGTTGCTAACATGTTTCTAGCATGATTAACATGTTGCTAGCATTTCACTAGCATGTCCCTAGCATGATTAACATGTTCCTAGCATGTCACTAGCATGTTTCTAGCATGATTAGCATGTGATAAACATGTTGCTAGCATGATTTTATCATGATTAGCATGATGCTAGCATGTTTCTAGCATTATTAGCATGCAACTAGCATGTTGCTAGCATGTTTCTAGCATGACTAGCATGCGACTAGCATGTTGCTAGCATGTTTCTAGCATGATTAGCATGTTGCTAGCATGATTTTAGCATGATTAACATGTTGCTATCATGTTTCTAGCATGATTAGCATGCGAATAGCATGTTTCGAGCATGATTAGCATGTTGTTAGCATGTTTCTAGCATGACTAGTATGCGACTAGCATGTTGGTAGCATGATTTTAGTATGATTAGCATGTTGTTAGCATGTTTATAGCATGATTAACATGTTTTTAGCATGTTTCTAGCATGACTAGCATGCGACTAGCATGTTGCTAGCATTTTGCTAACATGATTAGCATGTTGCTAGCATGTTTCTAGCATGCGACTAGCATGTTGCTAGCATGATTAGCATGATGCTAGCATGTTTCTAGCATGTTTCTAGCATGATTAGCATTTGACTAGCATGTTGCTAGCATGTTTCTAGCATGACTAGCATGCGAATAGCATGTTGCTATCATGTTTCTAGCATGATTAGCATGTTGCTACCATGTTACTAGCATGATTAGCATGAGACTAGCATCTTGCTAGCATGATTTTAGCATGATTAGCATATTATTAGGATAGGTAGATAGATAGATAGATAGATAGATAGATAGATAGATAGATAGATAGATAGATAGATAGATAGATAGAAAAGGTTTGAACATAGATAGATAGATAGATAGATAGATAGATAGATAGATAGATAGATAGATAGATAGATAGATAGATAGATAAGGTTTGAAGATAGATAGATAGATAGATAGATAGATAGATAGATAGATAGATAGATAGATAGATAGATAGATAGATAGATAGAAAAGGTTTGAAGATAGATAGATAGATAGATAGATAGATAGATAGATAGATAGATAGATAGATAAGGTTTGAAGATAGATAGATAGATAGATAGATAGATAGATAGATAGATAGATAGATAGATAGATAGATAGATAGATAGATAGATAGGAAAGGTTTATAGATAGATAGATAGATAGATAGATAGATAGATAGATAGATAGATAGATAGATAGATAGATAGATAGATAGATAGAAAAAAAGGTTTGAAGATAGATAGATGATAGATAGATAGATAGATAGATAGATAGATAGATAGATAGATAGATAGATAGATAGATAGATAGATAGATAGATAGAAAAGGTTTGAAGATAGATAGATAGATAGATAGATAGATAGATAGATAGATAGATAGATAGATAGATAGATAGATAGATAGATAGATAGATAGATAGATAGATAGATAGAAAGAAAAGGTTTGAAGATAGATAGATAGATAGATAGATAGATAGATAGATAGATAGATAGATAGATAGATAGATAGATAGATAGATAGATAGAAAAGGTTTGAAGATAGATAGATAGATAGATAGAGAGATAGATAGATAGATAGATAGATAGATAGATAGATAGATAGATAGATAGATAGATAGATAGATAGATGAGTTTGAATGAGTTTAAATTGATTAGCATCAAAGCTTGGTTGAGTCTAATGGGATTTGGAGCTTGGGTCATCTGAACATCCTGTCAATGAAAGTCTATGGGCATTTTTATGATTTTTAATATAGATTTTTAAGAAAACGGTAACTCAAACCAGTCTGAAAAGATATAGCACACCGAGTCAGAACAGTATGAAGGTCTGACCCGAGTTTGGAGTATGTAGCTTGAACGGTCTAGGAGGAGTTAGTGTCCAAAAATTTTGCGGCCAGAAAAAAAAGAAGAAGAAGAAGAAGAAGTTTAAATAGGATTTCAGTAAGTTGGCTTTCTCAAGCCAACTTAATTACTTGCAACTTATACATTACATTGGGTTTTGTTTAGACCATAACAGCAGCCTCTGTAAAGATGCTGTATAATTAAATGTTAAATGCATCCATTATTAAAAGCAAGTAACTAATAGCTATAGTCATATGAATTCTTTTGATAGTGTCAGATGAGACAATATCATACAAGTGTTAAACTGAATTATTAAGACTGTGATGTGCGACTGTGTTTAGGGTTCATTTTTAAGACTTTGACCCAGTCCAGATACCCACACTTGCAGTCTTGGCCACTTGAGAGTGTGTGTACATGACAGTGTGTGCAAAAGACTGTCCCCGGTCTTAATAATAGGGACTTTAAGCAACAGCCTCTGGTGGAACGGCAACGCCATTCTGGCGTTGTATTGCGCATGCGCGAATTTAACTGCTACATTGTGACGTTCTACTTTAACGGTCTACTACGGGAGAACAGCTGATTTGCCGGAGTCGCTACAACGTGAGAGATTAGGTAAATAAATGTTATGTTTTATGGCATATGACACTGTAATTTGCATCAGTTTATAATTGTACCACTAGTGTTTTATATAATATGTGTTAAAATGTTTTAAACTTAAGCTAATTTTAACTATTTTTTCCGTTTGTATAAAGATATGTCTGTTGTTAGCAACAACACCTCAGGCAGCATTGAGATGAGAGATGATGTGAAGCGGACAATGTAAGTATTGCATTTATCCTTCTCAAAATCCTTGTTAAATGTATTACTATGCTATTAAAATATTTTTAATTGGGTAAAGTAGATTAACAGATAAGAAATAGATTAATGGATTGGTTATTTTTATTAGTTATCTATCAAGACTATTAATTATACTTACTTTTCATAAATTAGCTATATTTACTTCATGTTTCTTGTTGATTAGAGTCCCTATGGAGTGGAAAGAGCAACATGATGTGCTTCTCTGTAGAGAAATCCTGCTCACAGAACCATACAGGTATAAAAAGGGCAGTGTTGACAAGGGCAAGGCCTGGTCAAGTATAGCAGACACACTGAATTGCTCTCAAGAACCCAAATTCAGAGTTATGCAGAGGTCAGTGAGGGAGAGATTCAACTTGATTCAGACGAAATACAAGGCCAGAAACAATAAAGACGAGAAGAGCAGTGGAACATCTGCAGAAATAACAGAACTTGATATACTAATTGAAGAAATAACAGAGAAAGAAAGAGCAGCTGAGGAAAACAAAGGGAGTGATGAGAGTATGAGGAAGTTAGAGACGGACAGGGCCAAAGCAGAAGAGGCAAGGAAGAAGGCCATGGAGAGGGTTAGCCAGACCAACAGGAGGCTTAGTGAAGAGGGAGAGGACTGGACAAACAACAAACGTAGGAGAAGGAGTGGGAATGACACCATTGAGTTTTTGAGGGAGAGAAGCCAGACTGAGAGGGTTCTAAGAGAAAAGGAATTGGAATTGAAAAAAATACAGGTTGAAGAGCAAGCAAAAGCAGCACAACAAACACAAAAGCAGATGAGGGACATGATGCAACTAATGCAACAACAGCAACAGCAAATGCAGGCAATGCAGACTATGCTACTTCAGCAACAGCAACAGCAAGGGCAAGCATTACTTAGCCTCATTGAAAATATGTCAAAGAAATGATTATTCTTTTGCCATTTAAAAACATTTATTTGTGATTTCATTCATAAAACATTTCAATGTATAAATCCTTCTATTAATAATAAAATATAAAATATGTTAACATAAAATAGCATATTTTTAATTACATGTTGTTAGTAGCCTATACTTTATTACTTTACTTTATGTATATTGTGTATTTGTGTAAACTATGTATACTATATTTTTGTTAATAATAAAATAAAAAATGTGTTATTATAA
The DNA here is from genome assembly GCF_963082965.1 of Carassius carassius. NCBI lineage: Eukaryota > Metazoa > Chordata > Actinopteri > Cypriniformes > Cyprinidae > Carassius > Carassius carassius. Next base: position 9,499,044 of record NC_081778.1, read on the forward strand.
AATGTCTTATTCTTTTTAAATACAATTCTGGTTTTATATTGTGTGTTTGTATACTATGTTATATTTATTTATCTTTATTTTTAAATGTATTTATATATACATAGGCCTACATAGCAGTGTAGTTTTGCATGTATGTGTTACCTCATGAAAAATAGTCACGAATGTGTGGAGGATCCAAGTTAAAAAACTGCGATGTCTGATTACCGTACAGACAAGTTAGTGCATTTCTTAACAAAGCAGATACAACATACAATTTTCCAACACTACTCAAACCAATTTTTAAATTCTTTTTGAAGTCCATGAACTTGAAGTAGTTTGCTATGTCCCCAAACAACCACTCCACAGACACTCTGACTTCACTCATTCGTTTGTTGTATTCCATCATTTGAGGGGTGAGATGAACATGTCGAAATGGGGCTTGCAGATGCACACGCAGTGGGTATGCTGGGTCCCCATACACACACATTGGATGGCCATCTACAGAGATGGCATGACGTTGCAGCAATGCCAACAGCCCAGATTCTGCCAGCATTCCAGAGTCATGCTTCTTTCCCTCTGTTAAAATATATTTTTAAATTAAAAAATGTTTTTATTTTATTTTATAAATTTTAAAGGGAATGACAATGTTTCCATAGATGGTAAATTATTCAGACATACCTACAGGGCCGTACAGATGGGCAATCAAACCATTAGGGATGGCTACAGCCTGGTATTTTAGACTGTGGATGCGTTTGTGTCCATTATATAGGATCCTCTGTGTTACACCTGGTCTGGCAATGGGTCGTACAGTGCCATCAATAAACCCAAAGCAATTATCCAGAGAGGCTCCCATTTGGAGGATGCAGTCAGCATAGTTTCTCAATGCTACAGGGTTCAGTATGTTTACATTCCACTGCGTTATCCTGTGATGATGTGCAGAATATATAAAGTCCAGCACGGAGTTTGTGGCCATGCACAGGACTGGGACTTGTCGGTGACCAAACCTTTGCATCATGTCACTGTACCGGCAAGGGTATGCCAGCCTCTTAAGGAGCATACACAGCGCCTCGACTCCTCCCACAACACTTCTCTGATCACAAACGATCTCATTGGGAATCCCGAGAACATCTACCAGAATTGGTAGTTCACATTTTCTGACATGAAATTCATTTAAGCATTTGTCTTCCTCCATGTAATCAAGGTTAAAAGGCAAGTATTGCTTACATGGTAAATCTAGGTTTTTAGACTTATTTACATCATACAATATTAAAAACTCCTCTTCTGACAAAAGATTGTTTTTAAATGACATTTTTTTGTATCTCAATAAATGAATTAATGCCGCGTTGCGCTGTCCTGTTTACCGTTGCTTAGTGATTTTTACGTTCTTGGCTACGGCGGTGTGACAGCAAACTTCCGGTCGCTGTAGCCGTTCCATTCGCAGCTGTTGCTTAAAGTCCCTAATGTCAAAGCACAGCGTCCTTAACACACACTAAACCTCTCCAATACTGCTCCGGAGCACTATACAATGCTTAGTGTATCTCATCATACATCATGTTTTGGAATAAATCGTCAGACTTTTTGCCGAGATCTCACAAGAGGGCACAGAAAGCTGTCCAATGTACAGTATGTGGAAATATTGATAATTAGATATTAAAAATCTCTGTAAACACATACAGTAAGTGTGTCCCATAAGGCAGTGGCTCCCTATCCTGGTCCTGGAGAACCCCAACACTGCACATTTGAGATGTCTCCCTGTTCAAACACACCTGATTCAGCTCATCAGCTCATCAGTGTAGACTCCAAGACCTCAAAAGTGTGTTTGTCAGATAAGAGAGACACCAAAACCGTGCAGTGCTGGGGTTCTCCAGGACCAGGATTGGGAAACACAGTCATCAGGCCATGAAAAGTTCTACACACACTTGTGGTCATCATGCTCTCTCGAACACTAGGCCAAATACAGGAAAGACGTCAAATAAGAAATCAAGTGCAAAGTGGTCAAGTGCAAAGATGGCAAGTGTGGGTATTTGGACAGTGCAACAGTTAAAGACACAACAAATGCTGTACAAATGATAACAGCAGGAATGTTTGATAAAAGGGACAAACTATCACAGACTTACTGTTGCAAATGTCTGCCTCTAACACCACTGGGCTGCCTGCCTTTATGTCTTTTCAGCTAAAAATAAAAATAATGAAAAAGGGGAGAGAAAATAAAATTGAATTATATACAGAATGTTAATAATGATCTGTGAGCAAAATCTTTAGATATAAACTGATATGAATGAACTGCAGGATGGAAAAATACATTTTTTTTATTATTTATTTATTTATTTTTTGTTTTTTATTTACATTAAAAGGTATTAAAAGCATGGTACAGAACATATGATTACTGTGACATCTGTCATATAAAAGCACATAAAAACACTAACATTACAGTGATACAAACATAGCTGGTTTAGTGATTATTGTATTGTTGTGTTGATTATTAATATACCATAGTAAAACTACAGTTACTGTGGTAAAAACATGGTAAATGTCCCGTTTACTTTGTTTTATTCATTTAATTTATTACTATTGTAAGTGTCGTGATTACCATGATTTTACTACAAATACAACTTACATCATTGAACCTGAAATTAATATAAAACGGATCGAAGGTCTATGGGACGTCACGTGACCGATAGAGTTTAATCATCCCAGTTAGCAGCTGTGTTCATTTATTTAAACGCAATGAAATTTAAAGACAGCCGAGGATGACCGATATAATACAGCGATTAAACATATGGCGCTAATCTGATTAATAAAGAAGACAGAATACATTTTATAAAAGGCATTAAAAGAGCGTATTTACGATTACTCACCCAACCCGTGCCACTTTTAAACTGGTGGCAAGTATCGTGATGTGTGCTGAATGAGACTTCTTGAACGTGATTTCATAGCGATAAACATCTCATGTCCTCGCGTCGAAATCCTGACGCCAAAAGTTTCCCACTGAAAGCAATGAAGGTCGTAGTGCGTCAATATTGCGACGCCTAAAGGCACATTTGGCGTCATAAAAGTGACGCTAGGGGCGCTTGACCATGCTTCGGTTTTTGACGCCTTTGGAGTGAGAATGGGTTGAATACTTAATTGGGGCTTCAGTGTGGCGTGGCATGAAGGCGATCAGCCAGTGGCACAGCTGAGGGGTTACTAAAGCCCAGGTTGCTTTGATAGCGGCCTTCAGCTCCTCTGTATTGTTTGTCAGATGTTACTTATCTTCCTCTTCACAATACCCAACAGATTCTCTGTGAGGTTCAGCTCAGGTGAGTTGGCTGGCCAATCAAGCACAGTAGTATCATGGTCATCAAACCACTTGGAAGTGGCTTTGGCACTGTGGGCAGGTGCTAAAATCCTGCTGGAAGAGGAAATCAGCATCTCCATAAAACTTGTCAGCAGATGGAAGATGGAAGTGCTCCCAAAAATCTCCTGGCAGATGGCTGCATTGACTCTGGACTTGATAAAACACAATGAAGCAACACCAGCATACATCAAAGCTCCCAAATCATCTCTGACCTCAGAAACTTTACACTGGACTTGATTCTGTGCCTCTACAGTCTTCCTCCAGATTCCAGACGTTGTTTTCCAAATTAAATGCTTAATTTACTTTCATCTGAAAAGAGGACTGTGGACCACTGAGCAACAGTCCAGTTCTTTTTCTCCTTACCCCAGGTGAAATGCTTCAGACGTTATTCTCTGGTTCAGGAGTGGCTTGGTTCTAAGAATGTGACAGCTGTAGCCCTTTTCCTGAAGATGTCTGAGTGTGGTGACTCTTGATGCGCTGACTCTGGCTTCAGTCCACTCCTTGTGACACTCTTCCAAGTTCTTGAATCGGCTTTTCCTGATAATCTTCCCAAGGCTGTGGCCATCCTTTCAGTCAACTTTATATTATATATATTTCAATACAGTCCTCTGTGAACAACCAGCCATCTCTCTCTCTCTCTCTCTCTCTCTCTCTCTCTCTCTCTCTCTCTCTCTCTCTCTCTCTCTCTCTCTCTATATATATATATATATATATATATATATATATATATATATATATATATATATATATATATATATATATATATATATATATATATATATATATATATATATATATATATATATATATATATATATATATATATATATATATATATATATATATATATATATATATATATATATATATATATATGGGGGTGGTGTTAGCGCAGTGGATAAGACACATGCCTTTGGTGTGAGAGACCCGGGTTCGAATCCACTGTGAGGCACCAATGTGTCCCTGAGCAAGACACTTAACCTCTAGTTGCTCCAGAGGCGTGCAACCTCTGACATATATAGCAATTGTAAGTCGCTTTGGATAAAAGCGTCAGCTAAATGAATAAATTTAAATATATATATATATATATATATATATATATATATATATATATATAACCATCAGAATGAAAAAAAAATAATATTTCAGTTTGTTTGCAATGAATCTATAATATAGGAAAGTTTGCTTTTTTGAATTAAGTTACAAAAAATAAAGACCTTTTCTATGATGTTTACATTTTTTTAGATGCAATTTTACTGTCATCTATGACTGAGCTGGTGATTTGTTTGGACTGAAAAAAATTAGACTGCTGGACAGCTCGGTCCCTCCCAGTTAAAAAATCCCATCTGCGCCCCTGCAAGGCCCCCACTCCACCTCAACTTCTTCACCCTGCCCCCTGCAGGATCTTCTGTAATGTCATTCCTGATGTAGGAGAATGTTCAGGGGGAGACAGCATGGAAAACATGCTTCGACCCTCTGTGGATTTCCATATCAGTCTGTGGTCAATGTGGATGACAGGTGAATATGCTCTTTGCACTGACATTAGCCTTAACATTTCATCAAAACATTTTATTTTTAACATTGGTTGGTAAGTTAATGGGTGGTAACTTTGATTAAATAGAGCTGTGACAGGAAGTGTTTACTGACATTGTACATGGTGACCTTCAAAAATACCTAAACTGAGAGCAGCTGATGGAATGGAACATAACAGAGGGGTCTTCAGATGGGTTTTTACTAGGGCTGTGCAATATATAAATTTTGTAAAATAAATCAACATTTTTATAAATGATATGGAATGAGGCATACCATTTACATCGATAAACAGTACTTTGATAAAAGCTTATATGAAAAATAGTGTAGGACACAGAGTGAGCTGCTGTGGGTAAAGAGTTCTATCCAGTGCAGTTCTGGCTCCTCCATCCTATACTGTACAATGACACAGGCATTCACAGCAGTGTTAACTATGGAAGCATATGGGTAGCAATATTCAATTTGAAATGTAATATGCAAAATGACAATGCAGTATGTAAAATGGCAATGCATTTCTGTATTTACATTTACATTTTCCAGTACATTTGTCCAACGTTTGGTGCAAAATGAAAAAAAAAATAAATTACATAATTTTAATTTGCCATTTCATACACTAGTTTTAATATGTAAAATGAATACTAATTTTAACGCGTCGTAAGTTGCAAAATTCAAATGAAAATGTATTACAGAAATGATTAGATATGTGTAACGTTCAAACAAAAACTGGCAAAATTATCATTCAAATGTTATTTTTCTTAATTGCATTTACACTCACAGTCAAGACACTTACGATTGCATTTTCATTCAATGTCCCGCAATGAATGTAGCAAAATTCAGTGTGCACATTGAAAATGTATTCTGAGCCGATCACGTCTCTGCCTCCTCCCACCATTGTCAATCACTGCGTGAACAAGACGGGCCTTGCAGAAGGTCAAGAGACTCAAGACTCAAGAGGATTCAAATGAGAGAACATGGACAAGACAGTTGGTCTGTGTACGTTTTGATCATTTCATTTCCTATTTAGAATTCAATAACGAGTAATGGAAAAATGGCTTGTTTATTCCATTTTCTGTTTAGTTTAACAAATGGAAAATGAGTTTTTGGCTCTTTATCTCTTTTTGTCGTTTGGGGTTTACAAATCGGTTTATGGTTTCAACATTTCATTCGCACTTGTGGGCTGCGCTGAAGCGCTGCTTTCATCTGATTTTCACTTATCCCTCCTTACTTCAAAACATCTGTTGGAGGCCCTCATGGCTTGACAATTTTCCACTTGTACTTACTGACGTACACCTCTGCATGCAGAAACCCAACTATACAAAGTCCTGATACTGGAGGACCATGTTCTGCAGAGTTCAGTTCCAACACACTTGCTTGCATCTTAAAATTTACAGCTCATGAAAAATAAATGTTCCAACATTAAAGTCATAAACCAGTGGGAATAAACAATATCTTAAAATAAATTTCGAGGTTGGTTGAAAAAGCCAGAAGGGGAAGTTTTAAGTAGTTGTACAGCTTGAAGTGTGAAGTTTATTCTTGTACACAGATATGACATATTCATGGCAGTACGCATGAAATTCATGTATTTGTTTGTAATTTAAACTGATGTAAACAGACTTCCTGTCGCCACCTCTAGTGAACATTAAGTATTAAGGCCTTCATTGGTCAGATAATGAGAGTCAATAGGATTTTTTGGGAAGGTGAGTCTGGCCAGTTATACAACGCGAGTCAGATGAGTCTGAAGGTCTGAGCTGAATTTGGTGAAACATTTAAGTTCTAGTCTGTGTCAAATACACTCATAATAAATAATAATAATGTTCAAATATACGGTATTTTCTGGACTATAAGTCACACTTTTTTTCAACATTTGGCTGGTCCTGTGACTTATAGTCTGGTGCGACTTATTTATCAAAATTAATTTGACATGAACCAAGAGAAATGAACCAAGAGAAAACAGAGGGCGCTCTCTCGGCTGTAGACGATAATGTTTTCTCTTGGTTCTTGGTTCTAAATAAATGCGACTTATAGTCCAGTGCGACTTACATATGTTTTTTTCCTCGTCATGACGTATTTTTGGACTGATGTCATACTTCGGTGCGACTTATAGTCCGAAAAATACGGTATGTTGGCTTTCTCAAGCCCAACAAAGAAAATTAATATGAGAAATATCATTCAATTTAGTATGAAATAAAACTAATATTACTAATTTATTTCATAAATGTAATTTTCAAAATTATTTATCAATGTCACAAACACATACCTAGTGCCTTTAGACTTAAAAGACGAGAGTGGTAAATGTTACGGACATAATATCATGGAACTGTTCAGTCTATTATAGATTTTTATTTCCACTTCACTTTTCTCCAAGGAGACAGAACTATTTGCACTGTATTTATCAGTGGGACAATATTCATACAATAATTTAAAGGGGTCACTTGCAAGTCGCAGCAGCACGAATTATGTGTCCAGCTACATCTGACTCAAATATTATGCTAATTAACAGTGAGAGGTGGTTTCAGACATTACAGTGCCGCACTCGCACTGACTCTTATTCTGCCTGAAAGTATGAAAAGACCGAGCTGAAAGCGGAGCGATTTGACCAGTCAGATGAAAGCTTTCATTGAGTGAAAATGCAATCGTGTCTTGACTGTGAGTGTAAATGCAATTAAGAAAAATTACATTTGAATGATAATTTTGCCACAGTTTTTGCTTGAACGTTACACATATCTAATCATTTCTGTAATACATTTTCATTTTAATTTAGCAACTTATAACGCGCTAAAATTAGTATTCATTTTATATATTAAAACAAGTGTATGAAATTGCAAATGAAAATTATGTAATTTAATTTTCATTTTCATTTTGCACCAAACGTCGCACAAATGTATTGGAAAATGTAAATGTAAATACAGAAATGCATTGCCATTTTACATATTGCATTGTCATTTTGCATATTGCATTGTCATTTTGCATATTAAATTCCAAATTGAATATTGCTACCCATATTCCTCCATAGTTAACTCAGCGGTAGAGTTACTATCGCATTATTTACATGTGCTTTTAAATGTTTAATTCGCGCGCTGGTCTGACCTGTGCTTTTTCTGAGCGCTGCATATACCCGAAGCGCACACGCTAAAGCCTGTCAAACAGCGCCTGATTATAGAACTAAGTTATCTTTTGTGCTAATACTGTCAAAACACAAAACTGTTTTGCCTACTGTCATTACTGTCAAGGGATAGATCACTCTAAAATTTAATTTCTGTCATTATTTACTCTGTCATTATGTCACGTTGTCCCAAACCAAAATAATCAGTGATACATTTGCGACCTAAAAAAAATTAAGATCGCAATGTCATTTCAAAAGATCGCATATGCGACCATTTTGGTCGCAGTGTAGTTCCCTGCAAAAAAATGTTGAATAAAATAATAATAATAATAATCCTATGATAGTAATAGACAGTTGCACTGTGAAATAAATGAAAATTATTATTTTTTTCAGGTATATTATTTTACCATACTCTACAGTAGGGAAATTGCAATACTTTTGTCCTAATTTCTACACAGCAGGGTCTAAAACTAGCTTTCACATCTGCGGCTGGTGATTTCAGAAAATTTACCTGCCATAAATATTCCCCTGTGCCATGAAACTACTTGTTGCAATTACTACAACAACTAAACATATTTAATAATAAAAAAGCCATTTGAAATTAGAACCAACCACTGGATTTTAATCATGATACAAACAAAGGTACAAAGATAAAACCTGCATGAAACAAAAACAGACAGGCTGAATGAGAAGGCAGATTCACTCTCTGACAACAGGTGGTGCTTATTTTCTAGTATTTTCTCTGTGTGCATTTGTTAATTTTAGACAATGCTTGCAAGAGATAAACCCTTGAGCTTTTATTTTGGAGGAAAACATCCAGCTTCTGTGAAAACAGGTTTACAAACATTATTAATTTAATGAAATACTGCAAGCATTTGACCATTGAAATGTTGAAAATTATGCAATTCTAGTGTTTTATAACTGAAAAAAAAAACTATGCAGTGGTATGTTTAATGACTAAATAGTTTGTAGAAGCCTTCAATACAGTTGGTGAATATTTTTTTATATTTGGGGGGTGGGGGTTTAGACAGTCTCATAAAATATTTGTCTAATTTTTCATGATATCTTATTCAGATTTGAAATAGAAACCCATGAGATATGTGGCTTTCAACCCATTACTTTTCTAGATTGCTACAGGACTGATTTCATGCATTTTTATATCAAATAAAAAAATATTTAAGTGTCACAAAATTGGTGAAATAAAGCATATCTAGTGGCCGTTGTGTTCCCAGATTCTCGCAAAACCCACAGCACATTCAATAACTGAGTCCACTGCGAACTGAGATGCTGAAAACACCGGATGAATGGCCATTGCAAGGGCGGTGCGAAGCCCTCTACAATTTTGTGTGTGTGTGTGTGGTGGGGGGGTGTTGCTATAGTAACTTTAACATGCATCTGATCAATTGTGATGCCATGCTCACTGGCATGCTTGTGCACAAATCATGGTCATGCACACACTCATGATAATCTACTGCATAATAATAATAGTTATAATACAGTAAATAAGTAAATAAGAATGCTAAAATTAGTTGTAGGTTTGTAGAAAGATATGAAGAGTTCCTCCAACATTTTCTTCTAAAATTATTATTTTCTTATGCTCCTATACTTATGTTCAGTTATTTTATTTTAATGGGAAAGAAAAGAAACTATTCATTGCCATTAAAGTGAAATTACTGAACCTACACATGGGAGCCTGATAAAAATGCTAATTTTTAGAAGAAAATTAAAACAACACTTTTCATATGAAGTAGTAATCAATTTACACTATTTGAAAATAATATTTTATTTTAACATGCACACTTTCTCTTGTTCGTTTGTCTAATAGTCGAAGATGCAAACGTCAGTTGTCACATTTATCTATGATTTACATGAATCATTAGATTGTCGCATATTTTCAATTCAAAATGGCAAAATTTCATAAAGTAGTTTAGAGTAGTTTGCTTCACTAGATAGTCAATTACTGTTGGTTGCTAAACATTTCTATCATAAAACTATTTTTTTTAGTTTTTAGTTTTCTAATACATTAGGCTACTACTTACAGTACATCTTTTTTTGTGACAGTAAGTGACAGTAAGACCCGCATTCTTTGATTTGATTGGCCATCTCAATGGCTCATCTTTCATTGGCCATCACCTAACTTATATTTGTAACAGTTTCCTACTTCAGTGTGTTACAAACATAATTTTGGTGTCTTTGGAAAGAATCCTTGGGCTTTACTTTTTATCAACCAGATTTGATAATGCTCAAAAATATTAAAAGTTATAGACACTTAAGTGCCTTGAACTTTTTTTTTTTACCACACTTAAATATTTTATTTGATATAAAAATGCATGAAATCAGCCCTGTAGCAATCTAGAAAAGTAATGGGTTGAAAGTCACATGTCTCATGGATTTCTATTTCAAATCTGAATAAGATATCCTGAAAAATGAGACAAATATTTTTATGAGACTGTCTAAACCCCCACCACCCAAATATAAAAAATATATTCACCAACTGCATTGAAGGCTCCTACAAACTATTTAGTCATTAAACATACCACTGCATAGTTTTTTTCAGTTATAAAACACTAGACAGAAACTTAGTCATCATATAAGTGATTTATTTGAGCACTAGAAAAATACAATAAGAATAATTTGAGTAAAAAAAATAAGAATAAAAATAAAAAAAATATTTAACTTTGTATGTAAATTACAGAAAATCCAGAGACTGCTAGAAATGCAGCATTTACAATGAATTACGATGCAAATAATTGCTGATGGCCACTTATACAGATGGTAATAACACAAATTTTAGATTATTGTAATGCTTTATTGGGTGGTTGTTCTTCACGCTTAGTAAACAAACTACAGCTAGTCCAAAATGCAGCAGCAAGAGTTCTTACTAGAACCAGGAAGTATGACCATATTAGCCCGGTCCTGTCAACACTGCACTGGCTCCCTATCAAACATCGTATAGATTTTAAAATATTGCTTATTACTTATAAAGCCCTGAATGGTTTAGCACCTCAGTATTTGAATGAGCTCCTTTTACATTATAATCCTCTACATCCGCTAAGTTCTCAAAACTCAGGCAATTTGATAGTACCTAGAATATCAAAATCAACTGCGGTCGGTAGATCCTTTTCCTATTTGGCGCCCAAACTCTGGAATAACCTACCTAACATTGTTCGGGAGGCAGACACACTCTTGCAGTTTAAATCTAGATTAAAGACCCATCTCTTTAACCTGGCTTACACATAACATACTAATATGCCTTTAATATCCAAATCCGTTAAAGGATTTTTAGGCTGCATTAATTAGGTAAACCGGAACCGGGAACACTTCCCATAACACCCTATGTACTTGCTACATCATTAGAAGAATGGCATCTATGCTAATATTTGTCTGTTTCTCTCTTATTCCGAGGTCACTGTAGCCACCAGATCCAGTCTGTATCCAGATCAGAGGGTCACTGCAGTCACCCGGATCCAGTACGTATCCAGACCAGATGGTGGATCAGCACCTAGAAAGGACCTCTACTGCCCTGAAAGCGGAGACCAGGACAACTAGAGCCCCAGATACAGATCCCCTGTAAAGACCTTGTCTCAGAGGACCACCAGGACAAGACCACAGGAAACAGATGATTCTTCTACACAATCTGACTTTGCTGCAGCCTGGAATTGAACTACTGGTTTCGTCTGGTCAGAGGAGAACTGGCCCCCCAACTGAGCCTGGTTTCTCCCAAGGTTTTTTTCTGTCACCGATGGAGTTTCGGTTCCTTGCCGCTGTCGCCTCTGGCTTGCTTAGTTGGGGTCACTTCATCTACAGCGATATCGTTGACTTGATTGCAAATAAATGCACAGACACTATTTAACTGAACAGAGATGACATCACTGAATTCAATGTTGAACTGCCTTTAACTATCATTTTGCATTATTGACACACTGTTTTCCTAATGAATGTTGTTCAGTTGCTTTGACGCAATGTATTTTGTTTAAAGCGCTATATAAATAAAAGTGAATTGACTTGACAAATGCGCCATAAAGTAAACAATCCACTCTCTCTATTCATATAGACACGTTCACTTTGATTGCCGTGATTATACAATAATAGCGAGCTGATTTGCGCTGATTTGCTCTCAAACAGATGGTAATCATGCAGATACATTCACATTCAACATAAAACACACTTTCACATATATAAAAACTGTTGAAAAATAAAACAAACAAAGAAAAAGCCGATCGCTATAAGCGTGTCATGAGTCGTCACGAGAGAGCGCCAGAATTCAAATATACTATCTTTTGCCTGTCTTTCATTCACTTTTTTTTCCGGTGGATCGTCTCATTCTGTTTGTGACACTGTACGTTGCAAAACCTTTTTTTTTACTACCAAAACGCAGTTTCTTAGCGTGAGTTATTCCATAACGGACACAAACAGTTCTGTCGCTGAAGAACTGGAATGTAAATAAAGGAGTTATGATCCATATTGCAATGTTATTGCTTCGTTGGACTAAACGTGCTCCATGAGATGTCATTCAGTGGACCCTTCCCTTCCTAACTAAACCGGGATTTAGAGCTGTGGATGTGTTTATGACTCGTTATTACGATGGATCTGGTATGTACAGCGTTTCCATTGTTCATGTTTTAATGTGTACTGCTTACACAAATGTAGCAAATACAGTCTTTATAAGCTTTCCATTGAAAAACAGCGATCTGTCGTCGATGCTTGATGCTTAGATATTTATAATGATACATAGTTTGTCAAGATTACATTTGTCCCGTTTCATTTAATCTATTCGTAAACACTGACACGTGCGAGTTTAGGGGCGTTCAGGACGCCCGCGTTCTGGTGCTGGCTAACAGGTTAAAACACGGGTTTAATTTTGGACACATGAAAGGCGGGATGTATCCTCCTGTATGCTGGAGGTGGTTTGAGGCAGACCGGACTAATGATCTTGGTGATAGTAAACGGGCCAATAAATTTGGGAGCTAACTTGTTAGATACGGATCGCAGAGGAATGTTATTGGTAGAAAGCCACACTTTTTGACCCACGACGTAAATGGGAGGCTTTGACCAGTGGAGATCGGTCTTGGCCTTAGTGCGCTCCCTCATCCGGAGCAGAGTCTCGCGGGCTCTGGTCCAGGTGCGGTGGCACCTCTGGACAAATGCGTGAGCGGAGGGGACCGCGACTTCAGATTCCAGACTGGGAAAAACTGGTGGCTGGTAACCTAAGCTGCACTGGAACGGAGAAAGCCCGTGGCTGACACTGGTAACGAATTGTGAGCGTACTCCACCATAGAGAGTTGTTGGCTCCAGGAAGAAGGATTCTTGGAGACCAAACATCGCAACGTCTTCTCTAAATCTTGGTTGGCTCGCTCAGACTGCCCGTTACTTTGGGGATGATAACCCGAAGACAAGCTAACTGACACTCCTAGCAATTTACAAAACTCTTTCCAAAATTTGGATATAAATTGAGATCCCCTGTCAGAAACCACGTCTACCGGGAGGCCATGAAGCCGAAAGACGTGATCTAGGACAGTGACCGCTGTCTCCTTGGCTGTCGGTAATTTGGGCAAGGGAATGAAATGTGCCGCCTTCGAGAACCGGTACACTACGGTCGAAATGACCATCATGCCAGAGGTCAGGAGGGTGGTAACAAAATCTGTTTAACTAACCCATTATTTCGACTTATCCCTGGATGACAAGCAACGTTAGAGCAGTGACTTCACTGAATGACTTCAGACCTTAACTCCTCCGGCACAAATAAACGGTTCGGTGGACAACCGGGCGGAGGCGTTACCCCTTCTAAGGCCCTCTTGACCTTCGACTCGACCTCCCATACGAGTGCTGAGACCACTACTTTCTCACGTAAAATACACTCGGGAGTCACCGGCGGGCGGAGGGATCAAAATGACGTGATAAAGAATCGGGTTTGACATTTTTGGAACCCGGGCGGTACGATAAAGTAAAATCAAAGCGACCGAAAAAAGCCCACTGAGCCTGCCTGGAATGGAGTCTTTTGGCAGTTCTAATGTATTCTAAATTCTTATGATTGGTCCAAACAATGAAAGGTACCCCTGAGCCTTCCAGCCAGTGATGCCACTCCTCTAAAGCTAATTTGACGGCCACCGATTCTCTGTTACCAATGTCATAATTGCGTTCAGCAGAAGATAAACGATGGGAAAAAAACGCGCAAGGATGTACCTTATCGTCCGAGGCAGCATGTTGGGACAAGACTGCTCCTACCCCCACCTCTGATGCGTCGACCTCCACCACGAACTGCCGTGTGAGGTCAGGGGCCACAAGGATGGGAGCCAAAATGAAGCGGCTTTTGAGGTTAGTGAACACAGACTCAGCTGCGTCCGACCACCTGAACAGAGTACTGGGAGAGGTCAAGGCCGTCAGAGGTGAGGCTAGTTGGCTGAAATTGCGAATAAAACGCCGATAGAAATTGGTAAACCCCAGAAACCGCTGTAGGGCCTTACGGGAATATGGAGATGGCCAATCTATCACAGCCTTAACCTTGTCAGGGTCCATACGTATTCCCTCGGACGAGACGATATACCCTAGGAAGGGAACAGACTGTGCATGGAATACGCATTTCTCCGCCTTGACAAAAAGACCATTCTCAAGTAATCTCTGGAGCACTCGTCTGACGTGTTGAACGTGTTCCTGGAGAGATGAAGAAAAAATCAGTATGTCATCCAGGTAAACATATATAAACTGATCTACCATATTTCCCAACACGTCATTAACGAGTGCTTGGAAAACCCCTGGCGAGTTGGAGAGCCCGAACAGCATCACCAAGTATTCAAAGTGCCCTCCAGGGGTATTAAAGGCGGTTTTCCATTCATCCCCCTTCCTGATGCGGACCAAATGATAAGCATTACGTAAATCCAATTTTGTGAATACGGATGCTCCCTGTAACCTCTCAAAAGCTGAAGACATAAGTGGTAATGGATAGGTGTTCTTTATCGTAATGTTGTTCAGCTCTCGGTAGTCAATACAAGGTCGCAGAGAACCATCCTTCTTACCCACAAAAATCATCTAAACCAACAACATGTATGTTAGACCCTATACCATCTAAGCTTCTAAAAGAGGTGCTTCCAGAAGTCATAGATCCTCTTCTGACTATTATTAATTCCTCATTGTCATTAGGATATGTCCCCAAAACCTTCAAACTGGCTGTTATTAAGCCTCTCATCAAAAAAACACAACTTGACCCCAAAGAACTAGTTAATTATAGACCAATCTCGAATCTCCCTTTTCTGTCCAAGATACTAGAAAAGGTGGTATCTTCACAATTATATTCCTTCTTAGAGAAAAATGGTATATGTGAGGATTTCCAGTCAGGATTTAGACCATATCATAGTACTGAGACTGCTCTCCTTAGAGTTACAAATGATCTGCTTTTATCATCTGATCGTGGGTGTATCTCTCTATTAGTTTTATTGGATCTTAGTGCTGCGTTTGACACAATTGACCACAACATTCTTTTGCATAGACTTGAACACTTTGTTGGCATCAGTGGAAGTGCATTAGCATGGTTTAAATCGTACTTATATGACCGCCATCAGTTCGTAGCAGTGAATGAAGATGTATCCTATCGATCACAAGTGCAGTATGGAGTACCTCAAGGCTCAGTACTAGGGCCGCTACTCTTCACGCTTTATATGTTACCCTTGGGAGATATCATCAGGAAACATGATGTTAGCTTTCACTGTTATGCTGATGATACTCAGCTCTATTTTTCTTCGCAGCCCGGTGAAACACACCAATTTGAAAAACTAATGGATTGCATAGTCGATATAAAAAACTGGATGACGAGTAATTTCTTACTGCTAAATTCTGAAAAAACAGAGGTGTTAATTATAGGACCTAAAAACTCCGCTTGTAATAACCTAGAACACTGTCTAAGACTTGATGGTTGCTCTGTCAATTCTTCGTCATCAGTTAGGAACCTAGGTGTGCTATTTGATCGCAATCTTTCCTTAGAAAGCCACGTTTCTAGCATTTGTAAAACTGCATTTTTCCATCTCAAAAATATATCTAAATTACGGCCTATGCTCTCAATGTCAAATGCAGAAATGTTAATCCATGCATTTATGACCTCAAGGTTAGATTATTGTAATGCTTTATTGGGTGGTTGTTCTGCACGCTTAGTCAATGTCAATGTCAATGTCACCTTTATTTATATAGCGCTTTAAACAAAATACATTGCGTCAAAGCAACTGAACAACATTCATTAGGAAAACAGTGTCAATAATGCAAAAATGATAGTTAAAGGCAGTTCATCATTGGATTCAGTTATGTCATTTCTGTTCAGTTAAATAGTGTCTGTGCATTTATTTGCAATCAAGTCAACGATATCGCTGTAGATGAAGTGTCCCCAACTAAGCAAGCCAGAGGCGACAGCGGCAAGGAACCGAAACTCCATCGGTGACAGAATGGAGAAAAAAACCTTGGGAGAAACCAGGCTCAGTTGGGGGGGGGCAGTTCTCCTCTGACCAGACGAAACCAGTAGTTCAATTCCAGACTGCAGCAAAGTCAGATTGTGCAGAAGAATCATCTGTTTCCTGTGGTCTTGTCCTGGTGCTCCTCTGAGACAAGGTCTTTACAGGGGATCTGTATCTGGGGCTCTAGTTGTCCTGGTCTCCGCTGTCTTTCAGGGATGTAGAGGTCCTTTCTAGGTGCTGATCGACCATCTGGTCTGGATACGTACTGGATCCGGGTGACTGCAGTGACCCTCTGATCTGGACACAGACTGGATCTGGTGGCCACGGTGACCTCGGAACAAGAGAGAAACAGACAAATATTAGCGTAGATGCCATTCTTCTAATGATGTAGCAAGTACATAGGTTGTTATGGGAAGTGTTTCCGGTTCCGGTTTACCTAATTAATGCAGCCTAAAAATCCTTTAACGGATTTGGATAATAAAAGCATATTAGTATGTTATGTGTATGCCAGGTTAAAGAGATGGGTCTTTAATCTAGATTTAAACTGCAAGAGTGTGTCTGCCTCCCGAACAATGTTAGGTAGGTTATTCCAGAGTTTGGGCGCCAAATAGGAAAAGGATCTGCCGCCTGCAGTTGATTTTGATATTCTAGGTATTATCAAATTGCCTGAGTTTTGAGAACGTAGCGGACGTAGAGGATTATAATGTAAAAGGAGCTCATTCAAATACTGAGGTGCTAAACCATTCAGGGCTTTATAAGTAATAAGCAATATTTTAAAATCTAGTAGCACACCTAGGTTCCTAACTGATGATGAAGAATTGACAGAGCAACCATCAAGTCTTAGACAGTGTTCTAGGTTATTACAAGCAGAGTTTTTAGGTCCTATAATTAACACCTCTGTTTTTTCAGAATTTAGCAGTAAGAAATTACTCATCATCCAGTTTTTTATATCGACTATGCAATCCATTAGTTTTTCAAATTGGTGTGTTTCACCGGGCTGCGAAAAAATATAGAGCTGAGTATCATCAGCATAACAGTGAAAGCTAACACCATGTTTCCTGATGATATCTCCCAAGGGTAACATATAAAGCGTGAAGAGTAGCGGCCCTAGTACTGAGCCTTGAGGTACTCCATACTGCACTTGTGATCGATAGGATACATCTTCATTCACTGCTACGAACTGATGGCGGTCATATAAGTACGATTTAAACCATGCTAATGCACTTCCACTGATGCCAACAAAGTATTCAAGTCTATGCAAAAGAATGTTGTAGTCAATTGTGTCAAACGCAGCACTAAGATCCAATAAAACTAATAGAGAGATACACCCACGATCAGATGATAAGAGCAGATCATTTGTAACTCTAAGAAGAGCAGTCTCAGTACTATGATACGGTCTAAATCCTGACTGGAAATCCTCACATATACCATTTTTCTCTAAGAAGGAATATAATTGTGTGGATACCACCTTTTCTAGTATCTTGGACAGAAAAGGGAGATTCGAGATTGGTCTATAATTAACTAGTTCTTTGGGGTCAAGTTGTGGTTTTTTGATGAGAGGCTTAATAACAGCCAGTTTGAAGGTTTTGGGGACATGTCCTAATGACAATGAGGAATTAATAATAGTCAGAAGAGGATCTATGACTTCTGGAAGCACCTCTTTCAGGAGCTTAGATGGTATAGGGTCTAACATACATGTTGTTGGTTTAGATGATTTAACAAGTTTATACAATTCTTCCTCTCCTATGGTATAGAATGAGTGGAACTGTTCCTCAGGGGGTCTATAGTGCACTGTCTGATGTGATACTGTAGCTGACGGCTGAATGGTTGCAATTTTATCTCTAATAGTATCGATTTTAGAAGTAAAGTAGTTCATAAAGTCATTACTGCTGTGGTGTTGGGAAATGTCAACACTTGTTGAGGCTTTATTTTTCGTTAATTTAGCCACTGTATTGAATAAATACCTGGGGTTATGTTTGTTTTCTTCTAAAAGAGAAGAAAATTAATCGGATCGAGCAGTTTTTAATGCTTTTCTGTAGGATATGTTACTTTCCCGCCAAGCAATACAAAATACCTCTAGTTTTGTTTTCTTCCAGCTGCGCTCCATTTTTCGGGCAGCTCTCTTTAGGGTGCGAGTATGCTCATTATACCATGGTGTCAAACTGTTTTCCTTAACCTTCCTTAAGCGTAAAGGAGCAACTTTATTTAAAGTGCTAGAAAAGAGAGAGTCCATAGTTTCTGTTACATCATCAAGTTGTTCTGAGGTTTTGGATATGCTAAGGAATTTGGATACATCAGGAAGATAACTTAAAAAGCAGTCTTTTGTGTTAGAAGTGATGGTTCTTCCATACTTGTAACAAGAAGTAGAATTTACAATTTTGGCTATATGAATTTTGCAAAGAACTAAATAATGATCTGAGATATCATCACTTGGCTGAATAATTTCAACACCATCAACATCAATTCCATGTGACAGTATTAAATCTAGAGTATGATTTCGACAATGAGTAGGTCCTGAAACGTGTTGTCTAACACCAATAGAGTTCAGAATGTCTATAAATGCTGATCCCAATGCATCGTTTTCATTATCAACATGGATATTAAAATCACCAACTATTAAAACTTTATCTGCAGCCAGAACTAACTCGGATGTAAAATCACCAAACTCTTTAATAAAGTCTGTATGGTGCCCTGGTGGCCTGTATACAGTAGCCAGTACAAACATAACAGGGGATTTATCATTAACATTTGTTTCTTTGGATAATGTTATATGAAGTACCATTACTTCAAACGAGTTATACTTGTAGCCTGCCCTCTGAGAAATCCTGAAAACGTTGGAACCCCAACGCTTAGTAAACAAACTACAGCTAGTCCAAAATGCAGCAGCAAGAGTTCTTACTAGAACCAGGAAGTATGACCATATTAGCCCGGTCCTGTCAACACTGCACTGGCTCCCTATCAACCATCGTATAGATTTTAAAATATTGCTTATTACTTATAAAGCCCTGAATGGTTTAGCACCTCAGTATTTGAATGAGCTCCTTTTACATTATAATCCTCTACGTTCGCTACGTTCTCAAAACTCAGGCAATTTGATAATACCTAGAATATCAAAATCAACTGCGGGCGGCAGATCCTTTTCCTATTTGGCGCCTAAACTCTGGAATAACCTACCTAACATTGTTCGGGAGGCAGACACACTCTTGCAGTTTAAATCTAGATTAAAGACCCATCTCTTTAACCTGGCATACACATAACATACTAATATGCTTTTATTATCCAAATCCGTTAAAGGATTTTTAGGCTGCATTAATTAGGTAAACCGGAACCAGAAACACTTCCCATAACACCCTATGTACTTGCTACATCATTAGAAGAATGGCATCTACGCTAATATTTGTCTGTTTCTCTCCTGTTCCGAGGTTACCGTGGCCACCAGATCCAGTCTGTGTCCAGATCAGAGGGTCACTGCAGTCACCCGGATCCAGTACGTATCCAGACCAGATGCTGGATCAGCACCTATAAAGGACCTCTACATCCCTGAAAGACAGCAGAGACCAGGACAACTAGAGCCCCAGATACAGATCCCCTGTAAAGACCTTGTCTCAGAGGAGCACCAGGACAAGACCACAGGAAACAGATGATTCTTCTGCACAATCTGACTTTGCTGCAGCCTGGAATTGAACTACTGGTTTCGTCTGGTCAGAGGAGAACTGGCCCCCCAACTGAGCCTGGTTTCTCCCAAGGTTTTTTTCTCCATTCTGTCATTGCTGTCGCCTCTGGCTTGCTTAGTTGGGGACACTTCATCTACAGCGATATCGTTGACTTGATTGCAAATAAATGCACAGACAGTATTTAACTGAACAGAGATGACATAACTGAATCCAACGATGAACTGCCTTTAACTATCATTTTTGCATTATTGACACTGTCTTCCTAATGAATGTTGTTCAGTTGCTTTGACGCAATCTATTTTGTTTAAAGCGCTATATAAATAAAGGTTACTTTGACTTTGACAAAAAAGAATCCTGCCCCCGCTGGAGAAGAGAAAGGGCGGATGAACCCAGATGCCAAGGAATCAGAAATGTATTTCTCCATGGCCTCCCTCTCTGGAATAGAAAGAGAGTATAATTTGCCTTTAGGCGGAGACTTACCTGGCACTAAGTCTATGGCACAGTCGTAGGGACGATGCGGAGGAAGAGAAGCAGCACGGGACTTACTGAACACCTCCTTCTGGTCCAGATACTCTGCGGGCACGTTTGATAATACTATGTTCTCCTTCTGAAAGACAGAGACAGCGACAACAGGACAAGCAGAAACCAGACAAGACTCATGACAACTTTCACTCCACAATGTGACTGTGTTGGAACCCCAATCCACTCGTAGATCATGTTTCATTAACCAGGGGGGACCTAAGACAATGGGAGCTACGGGGGAGTCCATGAGAAAAAAAGATATGGTTTCGCAATGATTGCCTGAAGTGAGCAGAGTGATGGGTTCAGTGTAATGGGTGACGTGAGGCAGTTCCTAGCCGTTGAGAGCGGTGACATGGATGGGAAGAGACACAGGCAGGACAGGAATGTTCAGGTGACGAGCAAGGAGTGAGTCGCTGAAATTTCCCTCTGCTCCGAAATCCAGAAGGGCGTGACAGTCGTGTGTGTGATTCTTCCACCCGATAGTAGCCTCATTTTTACTACCGGGCTGGCTCTTTTACCGGGCAGGAATAGATGGTATGTCCTGAGCCTCCACAGTACAAACATAGTCCTTGGGACCTCCGCCGCTCTCTCTCCCTCCGGGACAGCCGAGCTCTACCCACCTTCATGGGTTCGTGGTCGTCGACGGGGCCGACCGCGTTCTCTCGACTCGAGCGGCCCCTTTCCGGAGAGATGGGATGGCGTGTAGGACTGGTCTGTCTACCCAGACGATTAATCCGGGCATCAACTCGCAGGGCTAGGTCGATGAGACCGTTGAGTGTGGGGGGCAGCTCGAGGAGGTAGATCTCCCTCTGAACACGGTCGGCCAGCCCATGCAGGAATCGATCCCACTGCGCCGCCTCGTTCCACTGGCACGCGGCCACCAGGGTGCGGAACTGGATGGAGTAATCCGTGACAGAGGAGGTCCCTTGATGTAGGTCTGAGAGCTGGTGGGCGGCTTCCCTGCCGGCCGCGGCTCGATCAAAGACCCTCCTCATCTCCTCCGAGAAGGTGTGGAACGAGGCGCAACACGGATGTTGGTTCTCCCACACTGCCGTCCCCCATAGGGCGGCCTTGCCGGAAAGTAGAGTCAGAGTGAACGCAACCTTCGATTCCCCGGTGGCGAAGGTGCAAGGCTGTAAGGCAAAGTGCATGGAACACTTATTAAGGAAAGTTCTGCAGAAGGTTGGCTCACTGGAATAGTTTTCTGGCGCCGGAAGTCGTGGCTCTGGCCGGAAGTGACCCTGGGGGGTCTCCCGGGGGACGGGCGGCGCAGGCGGTGCGATGGGCGCAGTGGGATAGGTGAGCTTATGGATCTGCTGGGTGAGTTTGGACACCTGTGCCACCAGTGCTTGGATATCGCGTCCGGTGTTAGTGATGCTCTTCTGCTGCTGATCCCTTCGGTTGATGCTGTGGTGGATAAAGTCAGATAAAGAGGTGGTGCTCGCTGCTTCCATTTTTGGTGAGAGCGTTCTGTGCCGACTGAGTGAAGGAGAAGCTGGAAACAAGTGCGAGTATGAACAATATTTCATGAAAACAAAACAAAACAAACAAGAATACAAACAACGCAGGGAAGACGACAATCCAGGATGGTGAAGGCGGTGAGTAATCCAGATGGTGGTGGAGAGTTGGCAGCAGGAGAGGATGGCACAGGAACTGCAGGGAATCAAGCCGAAGGTAAGTGGTGATGCTTGTGAAGGTGTGATGAGTGGATGAGGTTCCGGGGGAAGACACGGACATCCAAACGCAGAACAACACAGAAGCAAAGAACAGTTACCAACATGAAACAATGCTCTCACAAACATAAGACGTGAGACAAGCCATTATATATGGAGAGAGTGATGAGTGACAGCTGCTGCTGATGACAATTAACGGAGACACCCACAAGCTAATCAGTGCAGACGCGAAACACACAGATTTCACCACAAAGTGCAAAACCCAGAGATTTACCAACCGTTACAGTTACATCTTCATTCACTGCTACGAACTGATGGCGGTCATATAAGTACGATTTAAACCATGCTATTGCACTTCCATTAATGCCAACAAAGGGTCTATGCAAAAGAATGTTGTGGTCAATTGTGTCAAACGCAGCACTAAGATCCAATAAAACTAATAGAGAGATACACCCACGATCAGATGATAAGAGCAGATCATTTGTAACTCTAAGGAGAGCAGTCTCAATACTATGATACGGTCTAAATCCTGACTGAAAATCCTCACATATATCATTTTTCTCTAAGAAGGAATATAATTGTGAGGATACCACCTTTTCTAGTATCTTGGACAGAAAAGGGAGATTCGAGATTGGTCTATAATTAACTAAATCTTTTTTGGGTCAAGTTGTGGTTTTTTGATGAGAGGCTTAATAACAGCCAGTTTGAAGGTTTTGGGAACATATCCTAATGACAATGAGGAATTAATAATAGTCAGAAGAGGATCTATGACTTCTGGAAGCACCTCTTTTAGGAGCTTAGATGGTATAGGGTCTAACATACATGCTGTTGGTTTAGATGATTTAACAAGTTTATACAATTCTTCCTCTCCTATAGTAGAGAATGAGTGGAACTGTTCCTCAGGGGGTCTATAGTGCACTGTCTGATGTGATACTGTAGCTGACGGCTGAATGGTTGCAATTTTATCTCTAGTAGTACTGATCTTAAAAGTAAAGTAGTTCATAAAGTCATTTCTGCTGTGGTGTTGGGAAATGTCAACACTTGTTGAGGCTTTATTTTACGTTAATTTAGCCACTGTATTAAATAAATACCTGGGGTTATGTTTGTTTTCTTCTAAAAGAGAAGAAAAGTAATCAGATCTAGCAGTTTTTAATGCTTTTCTGTAGGATAGGTTACTTTCCCACCAAGCAATACAAAATACCTCTAGTTTTGATTTCCTCCAGCTGCGCTCCATTTTTTGGGCTGCTCTCTTTAGGGTGCGAGTAGGCTCATTATACCATGGTGTTAAACTGTTTTCCTTAACCTTCCATAAGCGTAAAGGAGCAACTGTATTTAAAGTGCTAGAAAAGAGAGAGTCCATAGTTTCTGTTACATCATCAAGTTGTTCTGGGGTTTTGGATATGCTAAGGAATTTGGATACATCAGGAAGATAACTTAAAAAGCAGTCTTTTGTGGTAGAAGTGATGGTTCTTCCATACTTGTAACCAGAAGTAGAATTTACAATTTTGGCTATATGAAGTTTGCACAAAACTAAATAGCAGCACCTGCCCCTTTGCCTTTTAGACGCAGCTCATGTTTATAACAGTAATCTTGGGGTGTGGACTCATTTAAAATAATGTAATCATCAGGTTTTAGTCAGGTTTCTGTCAAACAGAGCACATCTATATTATGATCAGTGATCATATTATTTACAAAAAGTGTTTTTGTAGAAAGGGATCTGATATTCAATAAGCCAAGCTTTATCATTTGTTTATCGATATTGCATCTGTTTTTTATTTGTTGAACCTCAATTAAATTGTTAATATGTATTTTCTAGTTCGGGGAACAGACACAGTCTCTATAGTGTGATATCTAGGTGAAAGAGTCTCTATGTGCTGAGAATTAGCTGACCTCTGTGACGGGAGGCAGCTAGCAGACGGTCGGTTCAGCCAGTCTGTCTGCTTCCTGACCTGGGCCCCAGTTAGTCAAGTATAAACACTAAGACTATTTGCCATATTCCTAGAGAGAAGAGTGGCGCCACCCAAGGAGGGATGAAGACCATCTCTTTTCAACAGGTCAGGTCTGCCCCAAAAGCTCGTCCAATTGTCTATGAAACCTATGTTATTCTGTGGGCACCACTTAGACATCCAGCCATTGAGTGATGACAATCTGCTATGCATCTCCTCACCACGGTAAGCAGGGAGGGGACCAGAGCATATTACAGTGTCTGACATCGTGCTTGCAAGTTCACACACCTCTTTAATGTTATTTTTAGTGATCTCCGACTGGCGAAGTCGAACATTATTAGCACCGGCATCAATAACAATCTTACTGTATTTACGTTTAGCATTAGCCAGCACTTTTAAATTTGCCAAGATGTCAGGCGCTCTGGCTCCCAGTAAACATTTGACTATGGTGGCTGGTGTCTCTATATTCACGTTCCATACAATAGATTCACCAATAACTAGAGCACTTTCATCAGTTTTCTCAGTGGGTGCATCACTGAGTGGGGAGAACTTGTTTAATGTTTTGATTGGAACAGAAGAGCGGTGTTTTGACCCACGACTACGCTGCCTCACTGTCACCCAGTTGCCCTGCTGCAGGGGCTCTGTTGCCGGAACCGAACAATGGAATCCCTGAGCTAGACGCATCCAAAGCCGTATCTAGAGCCTAACATTCTTACTGTCCTCAATTAAAGTTTGGATGCGTGTCTCTAATTCTGAAATCTTCTCTGTCAGCCTAACTATTTGCCTGCATTTATCACATGTGAATCCCTCATCTGCGACAGAGATAGATAAACTGTACATGTGGCAAGAGGTGCAAATAACCATAGCAGGAGAAGCCATTACTCACCGTGCTTGATGAAATATTCTTACTGCGGTTGTTTGATGAACTTGTGAAAAACTGGAGCGAGAGAGAGGAGAGGAGAAAAGAAAACAGCGATAGGTTCGAATGAAAACGCTAATGACAAGCTAACGAGTGCTAACGCTTTGCAGGTGTACTGCACTCACGGATATAAAATAAAAGTGAATGATCAAAATTAATCTCATAAGATTGATCGATAATATCAGAAATATGGTGTGAATTAAGTTATATTTTATCACTTTCAAAAAAACAGAGAGTGAGATTGGTGAGATTGTGAGATTGGTAGTCAAATCAGGCTCCTCCTCTCCAAGCATTTTAGGTGTGCATTAAGGAGGCTGCCTTATAAGCCCCTGGGTATAATTCAACTTTCAAAGGTGGACGAGCTCGACGCGCAGTACCACTTCTGTCTCATCATTCACCTCGCGTACGCATAAAAAAACGCCTGCACGCGGATGACGAAAATGACATAATGTGGTGTGCGGACGGCCGAAGTATATATATATATATATATATATATATAGTATATATATTATATATATATATATCAGTGGCGCACGAGATGCCATTACGATATAAAGTGTCATTGCATTATAAGGTTTATGTAAGCCTATACAATTGAAGCCACTAGAAAAAAAAAAAAAAAAGAGAGAACATCAATGTGGAGAAGATTTTGTTTATATCAAAACTGAATCCAAGCCATTCACACAGAACGCATATTTCGCTCATTTTCTAGAGGGACACCGTTGGACTCGAGTCATTCACAAGAAAGCTGGATGTTTAGAAAGACATGTAAAATTTATGTAAGTTCAACTTTTTAAAAACAAATCTCGAGACTTTATAGTGGGTTTTTGGTCCCCATCCCACTGCATCTCATGTTTTTCAGTGAAAAAATGTATTCTATGTGACTGGCTTTCCCTTTTTATTTAACTATGCATGCATACATGAAGCTGTTTTGTTTATAGTTGTTTAAGCAACGTAATTAATTATAGTTGGTTCATAAACATTATTTTAAATATTATGTTGTTGTTGTTTTTTTCCAAAGTCATATATTCTAATGCTTTGAATAAATGTGCATTAGTAATATTTTGCTTGATGCGCCCTCTTGTGGCCTCAGAAGAGAAGCCAAAAGCTTTTCTTCACCTTAACTGAAATTATGCATTTTAAATTCGATATTATGATAATATTATGATAATCGAAATTTGAGAAATTTAATCGAATTAATTTAAGTAAAGAAAATCGAATTTAGTTTTTCAGCTATTTTGACAGCCCTAGTTGGGTGTCCATATTAGAGATAATCACCATGTTTAGAATGAAACCATCATATTTAAAAACATGATATTAATCATATAATAAAATATAATTTGTTGTTACTACTGTACTGTAAATATATATTCAATTATTATTGGATCTCCTTCAACACGTTTAAATCTTTACTTATTAAAATTATTTTGTTTCTGTATTTTAAAATATATTTTTTATACTAAAATATTTGAATGACAGTATATTTATTGAACAAAAAAAAAGTTTTTTTCAAAATAAGCAAATAATACAAACTTTGTATAAATGTATAAATAATACAAACAAAGTGATTGTTTTAAGTATTAACTTAGACAAGATGAATTTTTTAAAGATATTTTCAGAGATGATATGGATTGAATCAATATGGGACGGGGTTTGTCCCGTATATTCGGAGTTGTCTTCAGTGCAGCTTCTCATGCAAATCATCCCACTGACATTCTGTGAAGACTCGTCCTATTCTGCCCCTGATTGGGTAATACTCGCTGCCATCGTTGGATTGATTGGTTTGTTTCAGGTTCTCCAGATAACCCTCCGTGTCCAGCGCTGAAACGAAAGCGGATGCAAAAGTACCGACGAGAGTGAGAGGAATCGAATACTTGGAAAGTGTCAGCGGAAATGAGTATCAAGCCAATTGCACAATTTGTCGGCTTGTGTTCTCTGTTTCGCAGAGAAGCACCCGGCTGCAGCCTGCAGATCGAGGCGGGGCTGCACCTGGGGTGGGGTTGCACGTGCAGCCCCGCCCCACACCTACTCTGATTGGTTCAATCGTCTTTCATTTACTTACATGATAGGAAATGTGTGCGAAGTTGGTGTAGGACGGAGAATGCTGTTTAAAAAGCTAAAAATGCTGTACAGTTTCATAAAGCCTTCATAATGCACAAAAGAATAATAATAAAAAAAACATTAGCCTGTAACTCGCCATGTCTCTGAAATGATTGTTTTGTTAAATTAAGCTGATCTTTAGGCTAACACACGAATATAGTAAATTAATTGGGTTGATTATCCACAGTAAGACGATCAGATCTTCAGATAGAAGAATAAATTATGAATTAAATAATTTTAGAAAATTGTTTTTAATTCAATTAGTTATTGAATTAAAGTTATTGAATTAGTGTTTATAATTAGAGTATGAGAAAGGAAAATGAAAGGGGTGTATCATTACTGTTTTAATTTATATAGCATGACAAGACAATTATTGTTACATATAATTATCCGTCATGCAGTTGATAAAGGACACTGCAATAGTCTAATGTGTCTGCCAATTCAATTTTTATGAAACTTTTAATTTTTTTACTACATTGCAAAACATAGACTTTTTCTCCCCTTTATTTCAGGAAAATATGCTGCTCCTCCATTATTTGAAAGTGAAGAAATCGATAAACTTTTATTTCTATCGGTCAGTGATGATTCTGAAAGGACATACCTGTAAACCGTTGCTATAGTAACGAACACAATTTCATGATAATTGTGCTCTTATTTTAGTGCAGTCTCACAGCCACTGTCAAATATTGAGATAAACTTTATAAAGTATCATCTATTTATATTAAATTGGTATCTTCTCCGATATACATTTTGTGACCATTGAGCCGATTCTTTTCAATCAGCTGGAATGATTCGGGACATTCTACGTTCAATGTGGCTTAATGCATTAAAACAGTGTTTTTAAAAGACCAAACTCAGTAAACAAATTAATAATAAAGCATCCTATTCACTGACAGACAGATGAGTCCAGAATAAGAATACAATGTGTTTAATTACGTGTTAAGCGTTTTCCTCCCATAGAAAACCATTAGACTAAAAGGAAAACGCGTAACGTGGCGTAATGCATTAAAACGTGTTTTAAAATGACCAAACTCAGTAAACATTTTTAATAACACATTTTATTTACAGACAAGCAGGTTATGGGTGGAAATTAAACACTTTGTGTTCGTATTCTGTGCTCATAACTGCTTGTCTGTGAATATAATGCTTTATTAATAATTTTTTTACTGAGTTTGGTCTTTTTAAAATACCGTTTTAATGCATAAAGCCATGTACTTTCACATTAAGCGTGCTTTTAAAGTGTCCCATTTATTCATTTTTCAATTAATCTGGTCAAGAAGAGTAAACTTGCAGCAGCTAACATCTCTTGATTCAATAAATCAGACATCGTGAGTCAAGTTAACAAAAAACTGCAACATAGTAAAGGCTTTGTAAAACTGTACAGCGTTTTTAGCTTATTAAACAGCATTCTCCGTCCTACACCAACGTTGCACACATTTCCTATCATGTAAGTTAATGAAAGACGATCGAACCAATCAGAGTAGGTGTGGGGCGGGGCTGCACGTGCAACCCCGCCCAGGTGCAGCCCCGCCTCGATCTGAAGGCTGCAGCCGGGTGTACTTGGTTTCGCATGGTGGCTTGTCAGATGTGCGACAGCATGCCTCGGGAGAAACACATTCATACACTTTACAATAAGGTTAATTTATTAAACATTAGTGTATTAACTAACATGAACTAACAATGAGTAAGTAATACATTTGTTACAGTATTAATTAATCTTTGTTAATTTTAGTTAATAGAAATGTTCTCATGTTAGTTCACAGTCCATTAACTAATATTAACAAGATTTTAATAAAGTATTATTAAATGTGGAAATTAACATGAACAAAGATGAACAAGTGCACTTCATTATTAGTTAATGTTAATTAATGTAGTTAACTAATGAACCTTATTTTACAGTGTTACCGATTTGTTTATTATGGTTAAGGTACACAGTTGGACACATAAGCATTATTTTAATAAGAGATAAGAGAGATATATTTAATAATAAAAATACATTGCCTATGTGAAGCAAATAAACAACTTAACTAATTTAAATGATTGCATTCTTCAATAGGCTACTGTAGAATTAACAATACACTATATAAAAACATTAACTTACTAATAATAATAAATAAAAAATGTTTGTGTTTTACATGAATTTAGAAATGATTATAGATCAGTTATTTATTATGTGGTTTCACTTTTTGGATGGTGTTACTGTCTGCAAACAATGACAAATATTTTATCCAAAATCTGTGTTCACGCCACCTTATACAATTACTAAAGTTCATTAGCAATTAATATTTTTATGAAAACATGTTTTAAGCTGTTATTTACCACCACTGCCACGTCATCGGACCTGTGGTTATCGTGGTCCCAAAGAGTGTCCCCCCCAGGCGTCCCTTATTTTTCTGTATTAAAGGTGGCAACCATATAATACGGGTCATAAAAAGCCTTCAATTGATTTAGATTTTTTTTTTTTTCATCCCACAGATAATATACAGTCGTGGCCAAAAGTTTTGAGAATTACATAAATATTGGAAATTGGAAAAAGTTGCTGCTTAAGTTTTTATAATAGCAATTTGCATATTATACTCCAGAATGTTATGAAGAGTGATCAGATGAATTGCATTGTCCTTCTTTGCCATGAAAATTAACTTAATCCCAAAAAAACCTTTCCTCTGCATTTCATTGCTGTCACTAAAGGACCTGCTGAGATCATTTCAGTAATCATCTTGTTAACTGAGAATGTTGACGAGCACAAGGCTGGAGATCATTACGTCAGGCTGATTGGGTTAGAATGGCAGACTTGACATGTTAAAAGGAGGGTGATGCTTGAAATCATTGTTCTTCCATTGTTAACCATGGTGACCTCCAAAGAAATGCGTGCAGCCATCATTGCGTTGCATAAAAATGGCTTCACAGGCAAGGATATTGTGGCTACTAAGATTGCACCTAAATCAACAATTTATAGGATCATCAAGAACTTCAAGGAAAGAGGTTCAATTCTTGTAAAGAAGGCTTCAGGGCCTCCAAGAAAGTCCAGCAAGCGCCAGGATCGTCTCCTAAAGAGGATTCAGCTGCGGGATCGGATTGCCACCAGTGCAGAGCTTGCTCAGGAATGGCAGCAGGCAGGTGTGAGCGCATCTGCACGCACAGTGAGGCGAAGACTTTTGGTAGATGGCCTGGTGTCAAGAAGGGCAGCAAAGAAGCCACTTCTCTCCAAAAAAAACATCAGGGACAGATTGATCTTCTGCAGAAAGTATAGTGAATGGACTGCTGAGGACTGGGGCAAAGTCATATTCTCCGATGAAGCCCATTTCCGATTGTTTGGGGCATCTGGAAAAAGGTTTGTCTGGAGAGGAAAAGGTGAGCGCTACCATCAGTCCTGTGTCATGCCAACAGTAAAGCATCCTGACACCATTCATGTGTGGGGTTGCTTCTCATCCAAGGGAGTGGGCTCACTCACAATTCTGCCCAAAAACACAGCCATGAATAAAGAATAAAGTACCAAAACACCCTCCAACAGCAACTTCTTCCAACAATCCAACAACAGTTTGGTGAAGAACAATGCATTTTCCAGCATGATGGAGCACCGTGCCATTAGGCAAAAGTGATAACTAAGTGGCTCGGGGACCAGAATGTTGAAATTTTGGGTCCATGGCCTGGAAACTCCCCAGATCTGTGGTCAATCCTCAAGAGGCGGGTGGACAAACAAAAACCCACTAATTCTGACAAACTCCAAGGAGTGATTATGAAAGAATGGGTTGCTATCAGTCAGGATTTGGCCCAGAAGTTGATTGAGAGCATGTCCAGTCGATTTGCAGAGGTCCTGAAAAAGAAGGGCCAACACTGCAAATACTGACTCTTTGCATAAATGTCATGTAATTGTCGATAAAAGCCTTTGAAACGTATGAAGTGCTTGTAATTATATTTCAGTACATCACAGAAACAACTGAAACAAAGATCTAAAAGCAGTTTAGCAGCAAACTTTTTGAAAACTAATATTTATGTAACTCTCAAAACTTTTGGCCACGACTGTATATAGTGAAATAAAATTCCTTCCTTGATATTTGTTGATATTTAAACAATCTAGCAGTTTTATTCTAATAGCTATCAGCAGTGTTTGAAAAACTTTTAAAAGTGGCTACATAACAAATTTTGGTAGATGCTGTTAAATTACTGACAATTGGTTAGTGAAGCCAAACATTTAAGACCAGCATTCATGTATCACCCTCACACTCTCACTCTCTCTCTCTCTCTCTCTCTCTCTCTCTCTCTCTCTCTCTCTATTTCTCTCTCTCTCTCTCTTTCGTTTGTGTGTGTGCATGGATGTGTGACTGTGAGAGGTGTCTGAGCGCTGACAGGTTTTTTTCCCTGTAAGGTTTCCCCTACTGTACATCTCTTTTTTTTCTTGTGGGTCTGTTAATGCTTTAAGGGCAATTGTTTTTTTGTTTTTTGTTTTTTTTTACTCTGTGTGTTTAGTGCTGCTGAAATGGGGACGCATTCTGATGGTCTTTCATTGTTAACTGCACGGCATGGATGTAAATGCATGCCGGATGAATCAATCACAGTTGAAGATGTTTTAAATGCTATTGGAGTTGATTTAGGTGCGAGTAATATCTTATCAGCATCTAGAATGAATAAAGCCATTGTTGTTTTTCTAAAAGAAGAGTCAATGGTAGATGATTTGGTTGTGCGTGGTTTATCTGTGGGGAATGTTTTCGTGTCAGTTTTACCGCTATCTAATCTGGCAAAGAAAGTGATGTTATCTAATGTACCCCCCATCTAATTTCTAACGACTCATTAGAATGCTTACTAGTTCGCTAGTGGGACCAATAAAGATGATTCCTCTTGGCCTAAAAAACCCTGATTTGAAACATATAATGTCTTTCAGACGCCAAACACATATGGTGAAATTGACCATTGTGGTGAAAGTGACTTCACCACATATGGTGAAGCCTAAACGATACAGACTTAAGAAATACTATTAGGCAAAAATTTAATCACGATGAACCCCATCCATTGTCTGCTGGAATTTTGAGTAACCTGATTGACTATCATGACTTTGTTGATGTATGGAGGGAGGCTTTTCCTGGGTTTAGACAATATACTTGGTTGAAGAGAAATTCAAATAGATTGTCTGGAGCCAGATTGGATCGTTTCTATGTAAAAAAAAAAAAAAAACACATAGAGATAGGTTCTTTAATAGTTGTATTTCTCCCTCTTTTCTCTCTGATCACCATTTTTGTTCAATATCTGTCTCTGCTGTATCTTCTAAAATCTATAAATCACGGTGGCGTTTCAATAATAGACTTTTCCAAGATCACAATTTCCTTCAATCTTTCAATCTTTTCCGGGAATCTTGGAGAGAAAAGAGAGATAGTTTTCAATCATTAAGTCAATGGTGGGATATTGGCAAAGTCAATATAAAGATCTTTTTGCCAACAATACAATGCAGAAAGTATTGGAAGCTTGAAAGATGAAATGAAGATTCTCGAACAGAGCATCCTTGAACAAAGCACCAAAAGTGCTTCAGATGATTTAACTTCTGTTGATCACATCACAGAGAATAAGCTTCTGTTGAAAAATCTGTTGGAGGAAAGAGGAAAATTAGCTTTTTTAAGAACTAGATTTTCCCAACTTAATGAAATAGACATTCCCATCCCATTTTTTTTTTGGACATGAAAAAAAGCGAAAGGAGCAAAAACAATTTCATCAATTGAAACTTCCAAATGGCCGAGTGACAACAAATCAAAAAGAGATTCAGTCTCAGGCAATTTCTTTTTATGAGGGCTTGTATTGTTCTGACCAGTGTGATGATCCAACAACAGACCAATTTTTACATGATTTGCCAAACATCTCAGAGGAGGAGAGGATAGAACTTGACCATCCTTTAACCTTTTCCGAGGTTTCACAGGCTGTTCAGGAGTTTAGCCTCGGGAAGTCACCTGGGTTGGATGCGCTTTTAGTGGAATTCTTTAAGATCCTTTTGTAGTCTAATGGGCCAGGATTTATTTGATGTTTTTGTAGGATGCATTAACGGAACCTTTAAGTTGCCGGAGAGCAATGTTAACATTGATCCCCAAAAAAGGAGACCTTGGATGTCTAAAAAACTGGAGACCAGTTTCACTGTTATGTGTTGATTCTAAAATCTTGTCGAAAACATTGACAACCATAATCCATGTGGATCAAACATTTTGAATCCCTCAACGGACAGTCTTTGACAATCTGTTTTTATTGAGAGCCATTATTACTGTTGCAAAAAGACATAAGTTGGACATTGGTTTGCTTTCTCTGGACCAGGAGAAGGCTTTTGACCATGTAGACCACCACTATATGTTTAAGACTCTGGAAGCTTTTGGATTTGGTCCATATTTTGTATCTTGTATTATGCTGCTGTATAATGATGTTTATAGTATGCTTAAGATTAATGGATCTTTGACGAGGTCTTTTTCAGTAACCAGAGGCATAAGGCAAAGCTGTCCGTTATCAGTCCTTTTGTATGCAATGTCTATTGAACTGCTTTTGATCATGCTGAGGAAACAGTTGTGTCCCATTAAACTTACCGCATATGCAGATGATGTAACGATAGTTATAAAAAAATTTTGAGGATATTAACAGGGTAACCTCTTGTTTAAATAATTTTCAAAAAGCATCATCTGCTTGTATTAATTGGGAAAAATGTACATCTTTTTTGCTGGGTGATTGGCAAACTGTTGCGCCCCCAAAATTGCCAAAACAGTGTAAATGGGGCAGGGATGGTTTCAAAATGCTTGGAGTTTACTTTGGGAATGATCATTATGAAAAGAAGAATTGGGAGGGGCTAGTTGATTGTGTTAACGGTAGACTTCAGAGATGGAGATGGCTGCTTTTACAACTTTCTTTTAGAGGAAGATGCTTGGTAATTAATAATATAATTGCTTCAATGTTGTGGCATAAGTTTACTGTTCTAGACCCTCCTAAAAACTTGCTTAAAAGTGTTCAAAATACATTGGTTATTTTTCTGGGATGGTTGTCATCGGCTTCCTCCAAGAGTCCTTTACCTTCCAGTTGCAGAGGGAGGTCAAGGGCTTATACATCTCGATGCAAAGATCTTGGCAATGAGGATGCAAACATTGCAGAATCTTTTGTATAGTTCAAATAATTTGCCCTGGGTGCGTTTTGGGAGATCTATACTTAAGCATATTGGTGGAATAGGAATGGACAAACAATTATTTTTAATGAAGAAAACGTTTGTCAAAAAGTTTTCTGATCTGTCTTTTAGCTTTTATGTCTCAGTGCTAGGGCTGGACAATTAATCGAAAAGTAATTGAAACCAAAATTCACAACCTCTAACCGACGTAATTTTCCCATGTCGGTTATTTCGTTTTTTTTAATCCTGTTAATACTTCCCCCTTAAAAGCATACTACCGCGTGTGTAGCCACATGACTCTGCCCCGTCCAGTCAGTGGCATAAAAGAAAAACACAGAGGTGAACGCCGGTTCAACACATAGACGACCTTGCGTCTTCACTAAACTTTGTCAGTTGTATTTGTTTTATGGTTTGGACATTAAAGTGATTAGATGATCGGATGTATTTTTATATCGAGCTACCATGTTAGCGCTAGGGCTGTCAAAAAAAAACGAATTTCGAAAATTTTAGAATTAAAACAAAAAAAGAATCCACATTTGAATGCAAAAATATTGCATTCGAATTGTAGGTGTCCGTAAAGGAGGCAGCTTTAAGGCCCGCCTCGGGTATACTTCACATTCCGCATTCAATATCTGTCTCTGTTGTATCTTCTAAAATCTATAAATCACAGTGGCGTTTCAATAATAGATTTTCCAAGATCACAATTTCCGTCAATCTTTCAATCTTTTATGGGAATCTTGGAGAGAAAAGAGAGATAGTTTTCAATCATTAAGTCAATGGTGGGATATTGGCAAAGTCAATATAATGATCTTTTTGCCAACAATACAATGCAGAAAGTATTGGAAGCTTGAAAGATGAAATGAAGATTCTCGAACAGAGCATCCTTGAACAAAGCACCAATAGTGCTTCAGATGATTTAACTTCTGTTGATCACATCACAGAAAATAAGCTTCTGTTGAAAAATCTGTTGGAGGAAAGAGGAAAATTAGCTTTTTTAAGAACTAGATTTTCCCAACTTAATGAAATAGACATTCCCCATTTTTTTTTTTTTTTTTGGACTTTTAAGGCCCGCCTCGGGTATACTTCACATTCCGCGTTCTGTTCCGTCTCTCACAGCTTCATCTGCACAGCTTTCAGAAGGCGGACGAGCTTGACGAGCAGTACCACTTCTGTCATCATTCACCTGAATAACCTAAAAACTGAAACCAAGCCATTCACACAGAACGTATATTTCACACATTTTCTAGATAGGGACGTCTCTTATTACCCTTGCACTCGCGTCTCACACAAAAGAGCCGCATGTTAAGAAAGCCATGTAAAATTAAGGTCGGTTCAGTTTTTTACAAAAACATATCTTGAGACTTTATGGTGGGTTGTCCCCATCCTACTGCCTCTCATGTTTAAATGTAAAATGTACTCTGTGTTATTGGCTTTCACCCCTTTGAAATAAACTATGCATGCACACATGGTGCTGTTTTGTTTATAGTTCTTTAAGCTACTTAATTATAATTGGTTTATAAACATTATTTTAAATATTATGCACTTTTTTTCACAGTCATATTTTCTTATGCTTTGAATAAACGTGCATTAGTAATATTTTGCCCAATGTGGGCAAAGCAAAAAGCTTTTTTTCACCATAACTAAAATTATGCATTATAAATTCGAATATAATTCGAATTTGGATAATATTTAATTGCAAATTCGATTTTAGTTTTCAACCATTTTGACACCCCTAGTTCACACAGCTGCATTGTGGCACAAAATCTCATATAAACAGTAGTTGTGCAGATCGCGCGCACAGAGGAACGCAGAAACTGTCCTGTGATTTATCACTAAAGTAGCTAGAATCTCAAAACTTATTGTAGCATATTTTTCTACTTTTGAAGGAACTAGGCTATTTACAACCCACAGCTTCACAATAATATAGAGACTGTATGACTAATTCACACACACAATCACTCGTACTGGTACTGTGCTAATTTTTCTTTATCTGATCATTATTTATCTCTTACACCGAGCAATAATCTGTAAGAAATGTTACGAACATAGATAAAATAACTGCTGATAGTGAGCTATGATGTCAAATCACTCTTTCAATAGGAAAAAATATCTCACCTTTAATAGTCAATCATATTTACAGTACAGACCCTGTCAGTGAACTATGAGGGCAAAAAAACTAAACGGAAACAAAATAATCGTTCATTAATCGTAATCGAGGTAAAATGTTCAATTAATCGAGGTTTTGATTTTAGGCCATAATCGTCCAGCCCTACTCAGTGCTCAAATCATGGGAATGTTTTGATATATTCAGA
Organism: Carassius carassius; assembly: GCF_963082965.1. Lineage (NCBI taxonomy): Eukaryota > Metazoa > Chordata > Actinopteri > Cypriniformes > Cyprinidae > Carassius > Carassius carassius. Next base: position 9,535,691 of record NC_081778.1, read on the forward strand.
ACTAATGAAGAACATTATGGTGTGGAAGAACCTATTTTTTTTTGAGCTTCCATGAAATGTATCTCAGTCTTTAATCAGTAGATTCTTGAATTCTGGTGTTACTAAAGTTATTGATTTGATTGATTTAAGTAGAGGCCAATGGAGAACTTCACAGTCACTTGCTGATCAAGTTGGCTTTAATTCTCTTAGAGTAATTGATGGGTTTGTTAGGGGGTTTAAATTAGGGCTGTGCAAAAATCGAATGCGATTTTCATAAAGATGCTCCTGTAATTAGAAGTATATCTCCAGCACGTGCGTTCAGATCAGGGTTGCCAGGTTTTCACAAGGTTTTCCTGCCCAGTTGCTTCTTAAAACTAGTCCAAAACTAGCCCAATCGCGTTTCTGGGAGGTTCCCCGATAAAAATTGCTTCCCGGGGTTAAAATATACATTTTTTGGAAGGGTTGCCCTGGTAAAATTCGCATTTTAGGGGCTAAATATCACGTTATTGGTATTGGGGTTGCTTCAAACCGCAGACATGAAAAACAATCGCAGACTTGGCAACATTGGTTCAGGTGGAGCGGCAGTTACTACACAGAGTATGTACAGAGCAACCGCATTTATTTAGACCCAAGAACCGAGAGAAAACATTACCGTCTACAGCCGCGAGAGGGCGCTATATGCTGCTTAGTGTAGACTACAGGAGCACTGAACAGCATCTCTGGCAGCATAGAGCGCCTTCTCTCGGCTGTAGATGGTAATGTTTCATTTATCTCGGTTCATGTCAAATTAATTTTGATAAATAAGTCGCACCTGACTATAAGTCGCAGGACCAGCCAAACTATGAAAAAAAGTGCGACTTATAGTAGGAAAATACAGTAAACCTCCAATTTCTAAGAGATGTGGTGATCTGCAATGGAGATTGATCCATTGTATCCTAGCTACAAATAAGGTTATTGCAAAAATGAATGAAAATGTTACTTCGATTTGCCCATTTTGTGATGCTGTTGATACAATTTTTCATATGTTTTGTGACTGCTCTAGATTTGACCCTAATTTTGTACTGCTGGAAAGAATTATATCTAAATTGGGGTTCCTGTATACTAACAGCCTATTTATTTTAGGCTGTTGTTATAGGAAATCTGCACAGTAGGTCAAGCTAAATTGGCAATTTTGAAGTCTCATCAAGAAAAAAATGCAGAAAGAGATGTTTGTATGGTGGCTTCATTCAAATCCTTAGTGGAATCACAAGTGATTATAGAATATACATATTACAAGCATATTAATAATGTTCTTTTTTTAATGGAGATGGTGTGTTAAGGTAGCACTGGTTACAGTGAATGATAATGGGGGGCTGGTTTTTAATTGGTAATTTTAGCAATGCTGTTATTTATTTATTAAAAAGAGGAAATGTGGGTAATGTGATTGCGATGTAATAATGCATATCCACAACTTTTTTAACAATGGTGAATAAAATAAGGGTGTAAAAGTCAAGTCTCTCTCTCTCTCTCTCTCTCTCTCTCTCTCTCTAACAGTCCAGTCTGCATTATATGATGTAATTACAAGTCTAAATTGTCAGGTAACTGTATCTTTCTCTGTCCTTATGTCTTCTACTGTCTCTTCAGAAAAGCTCTGATGGATTTCTTGGTGGATCTGTGCAGTCAATACAATCTGAATCCAGCATATCACATTCTGGAGCTGCTGTCACCCGATACTCAGCCCATCAGCTTTAAGCCCAATGCCCTGCTGTGTGCCCTGGACATCTCTTGTGCTCTGATCAAAGAGCGAGTGCTGGAGGACAAGATTATTCGCAAGTAAGATTTCGAAACGTGGTTTCATAGAGGTTTTTGACCTCAAGCCTCAGGGTGATATCTTTTTGAAGATCTTTAAATTCTAGGCAGGTAGCAGCAACTGTGATGAAACTGGTTACACTACTACTGATGAGACATCACTACTGTAGACAGACGTTCCAGGGTTTCCCCTACCATTATATAAGGGGGGCCCACCGCCCTCCTAACGGCTCTCCCCGCCTCCCTTTAAGGTCAAGTAAATTTGATTTTCTTTATAGCGCCAGGTTACAAAATGTTATTTTATTAAACAAATTAAATAGCCATAAGTAATATATTATTTATCTTATTTCCACGATGGAAAGTCTTTTCTGTCTGTGTTTGCACGCTTACAATTATCCCAATGAGTGCGCACGCGCACACACTCACACACAAACAAAACACTTGCGTCACATACAAATGAGCACTAGCGGACAGCGAGCGCGGAGGCGGGAAATATGTCGCGTCAAACATGAAAATCGGACAAAAATATTTGCATTTTTTAAACGCTCACAGGGAACTGAAGATGGTAACACTCGCTCTGCGAGTAGCAGCCGGAGTTGCTCTCCTGCTCCAAGTCGCATTTGCAGTCCGCTACTAATCCGTGGCTGTTTAGTCCACAAACACAACATTTGTTCATTATTTTGATTTCAAATCATGTATATAACCCAAAAAATAAACTGTCTGCACACTTAATCACCAAGCTGATCGTGAGTGCGGTGTAACTCCTTCTAAATCATATATATATATACGCATATATATGCGGCTCGACGTCAGCTTCCACCTAGATGTAGTAGAGATGGGTCAGGATGGTCAACCCTTTGGTTAGTTGGTATGCAGGCTATTATAACTGTATAACTGTCTTAATACTTGCTCAGCTTGCTGAACCTCTTTCTGACAACTTTAATCTCTAAATTGATCCCAGTCATAGTTCCACTGCTACACTGCAAATAAAAAAAAACTATTTCATCCAAAGTGACCTGCAAATAAGTAATACAACAAAGCAATTCATTCTAATAATGCAGCAGCATGAAAAGTGCTAAATACAAAGTTCCCAAATTGTTCATAGGAGTACTGGCTAGAATAGAGATTCAAATTAGCATATCTATACAATATCTGTCAGTTGCATTCAAGGCCATATAGTCATTCAGACAGCCCACCTACAGTACTTGTAAAGTTAGCTTTTTTTCAGTGTCGTTTAAGTGTGCAGTTTCACCTATGTTGTCTCACTTCCATGGTCTAAGAATGTGTGACGAAGTGGAGAAACAGTTTTTTTTTTTCAAGTAGGATTACACTTCAACTAAAATGTTGAACAAAGCTGAAATGATGTATACTGTTTCATACACTTCAGTCTTCTCAAATGTGCTCTCATTTGTCTGCACAGTAATATACAGGAAATGGCACACATTAAATGTCTTATGTGCCTCCTTTTATTAACAGTAGTTTCTTTACTATTAGCTTAAATGAAATTTAACTGCCTCTAAAATAAAGTTATTTGAATGTTTCATGAGCAATATTAGTATTTGTATATGAGTAATTGAATTAGATAATGTGATTTATTGGTGTTCGATGGAACCCAAAATTCTTTTCTCTGAAGAAGCTTTTCTCTAAGCACTGTATTGTGGTTAGTGTGATACTTCCTCTACAAGACATTGCAAACATGTGCATATGAAGTCTAATTTTGCCCACTTCTCATGTGAAACTTCAGAGATCGGTGTTGCTTCTTATCTTATCTTGATCATGCATGCTATGAAAATAGCCACAAAGTAGTGAGTTTGCTGCACAGGAAGAGATCATTTGAATGCTAGGTATCATCCGGGCGGTTTACTCTTGATTTCTTTTTTTTCCTCATTAAAAAAAAAATTAAACAAAACAAAAAAAACTCCAGATTAAATACAGCATAGCTGCTGTCAACATGTACTCTTATGGTGTGATTGCCTGCTGGAAATTTTATGAATCACTTCCTTTTTAAAAAACAAACAAACAAGACAACAATAGATATAAATGACAATTCAGTTTAATAGCTTTGGTAAGTGACAGCATAAAGCTAAAAATTTATTTAACTTAATATACGTTTCAAGGCAAACCTTATTATTGTTATTTTTTATAATATAAGCTATTTAAAATGATTTTTTACTGCCATCTCTTTAATACGTTTAAATAAACCTCTCTCATTCTTCATATCTGTTTCACTTTCTCTCATCACATTGAAAACAGTGCGTTTGGTGACTTATAACCAAGGTCAGAAGGCCTTGGTTCGAGTAAATCCAGTGCCCCCCCTGCATATCCTGGTGCCCGTGATCTGTCAGAAGTGCGAGTTTGACCCAGCCCATGTCCTGCTGTTAAAAGACAATATCAGTCACAAACAGCTGGACTTGGACAAGTGCCTGAGCGAGCTGAATATCAAGGAACTATGTCCTGGATCAAACACTATGTACCGGATAAAAAATGTCATGACAGTGCTTTAAGTGGCCCAAAAGAGGTGCCGGTACTCTATTATAGCCTATATCTATCTATCTTATCTATTCATCTATCTATCTATCTATCTATCTATCTATCTATCTATCTATATATATATATATATATATATATATATATATATATATATATATATATATATATATATATATATAGATAGATAGATATATATATTAGGGGTGTAACGGTTCACAAAATTCACGGTTCGGTTCGATACAATACACTGGTGTCACGGTTCGGTTCAGTACGGTTCGGTACGTTTTAGATACAGCAAAAAGAAAAGATTGGCAAATAAATTTCCTTGATTTTTAAAAAATGTTTTATTTATTAAAACTAACAAAGTATGTTTTTTTTTTGTTTTTTTACATTGAACAATGATGGAGCTATTCTTTACCCATCTTCTATGGTGTTTTCTTAGCAGCATACTGTATAAAACAAAAACAGCTCCTTATAAAAAAAAAATGAAAATGTTATATTAGTTATGAACAAATACAAAGATGTAACTTTTTATATGGAACTCTATAACTCTTTATATTGAGTGTGTTTTTACTCAATTGGTTCTCTATAGGGCTTATGTTTTTTGGAACAAAGAAGGAATTACGGTCTGTCTGAAATGGGCTCGTGAAGGAATATTGTTACGGGGCTCAATTACATTAAGCGTGTTCTTAAAACCTACGTTTTCCACTACAGAGTAAGGCGCTTGCTCACTCAGTACGCGCTGAAGGCACGTTGCAAAATGGCTAATGCGTTTAACAGACCAGAAATAGAAGATCAGAATCAGAATCAGAATCAGAATCAGAAAGAGCTTTATTGCCAAGTATGCTTGCGCATACAAGGAATTTGTTTTAGTGACATAAGCTTCCAGTAAACAGAGACAACAACACACAGACAAAAAAAAAAAAAAAAAACATTTACAGGAGATTTACAAATTGGCAAATAAATAAGTGTATAAACAATTGTGCTATAAATGATAATGGAATAGGATTGAGTGAGATGCAGGAATGTTCTAGGATGGAGGGGTAACAAATAAATATAAGGATATTGCACATTTTTGCATAAGTTTAAGTGGGAAACATTTAACTGTTCATGAGGTAGATTGCCTGGGGGAAGAAACTATTCTTGTGCCTTGCTGTTCTTGTATTTGCGGCTCTGAGGCGCCGGCCAGATGGCAAAAGTTCAAAGATGGGGTGACTTGGATGTGAGGGATCCAGAGTGATTTTCTGAGTCCTTTTCCTCACTCTGGATGTGTACAGTTCTTGGAGGGTGGGCAGGGGAGCACCAATAATCCTTTCAGCAGTCCGAACAGTTCTCTGTAGTCTTCTGATATCTGATTTTGTAGCTGAACCAAACCAGACAGTAATTGAAGTACACAGGACTGACTCAATGACGGCTGAGTAGAACTGTTTCAGCAGCTCCTGTGGCAGGTTAAACTTCCTCAGCTGGCGAAGGAAGTACAACCTTTGTTGGGCTTTTTTCACAATGGAGCCAATGTGATTGTCCCACTTCAGGTCCTGAGAGATGGTGGTTCCCAGGAATCTGAATGACTCCACTGCAGTAACAGTGCTGTTCATGATGGTGAGTGGGGAAAGTGCAGGGGGGTTTCTCCTAAAGTCCACAGTCATCTCCACTGTTTTGAGCGTGTTCAGCTCCAGGTTGTTAAGACTGCACCAGACAGCCAGCTGCTCAACCTCCTGTCTGTAAGCAGACTCGTCACCGTCCTGGATGAGGCCGATGACTGTAGTGTCGTCTGCAAACTTCAGGAGTTTGACAGAGGGGTCTTTAGAGGTGCAGTCGTTGGTGTACAGGGAGAAGAGCAGAGGGGAGAGAACACATCCCTGAGGGGCACCAGTGTTGGTGGAGCAGCTGTTTGACATGAATTTCCCCAGTCTCACTAACTGTTGCCTATCTGTCAGAAAGCTGGTGATCCACTGACAGATAGAGCTAGGAACAGAGAGCTGGGTCAGTTTGGTCTGGAGGGTTGTTGGGATGATGGTGTTGAAAGCCGAACTAAAGTCCACAAACAGGATCCTCACATAAGTCCCTGTTTTGTCCAGATGTTGCAGGATGAAGTGCAATGCCATGTTGATTGCATCATCCACGGACCTGTTTGCTCGGTACGCAAACTGCAGGGGGTCTAGTAAGGGTCCAGTGATGTCCTTCAGATAAGCCAGAACCAGTTTTTCAAACGACTTCATGACGACAGACGTTAGAGCCACAGGTCTGTAGTCGTTAAGTCCTGTTATCTTGGGTTTCTTTGGAATGGGGATTATGGTTGAGCGTTTGAAGCAGGAAGGCACTTCACACAACTCCAGAGATCTGTTGAAGATCTGTGAAAAGATGGGGGCCAGCTGGTCAGCACAGGTTTTCAGACAGGCTGGTGTAACGCCATCTGGGCCTGGTGCTTTTCTTCTTTTGTTTTTCTTGAAGACCTGGCGCACATCATCTTCACAGATTTGAATTGCAGGAGGTATGGAGAGGGGGATTGCAGGAGGTGTTAATGGTTGTGCAGGGAGATGGTCAGAGTGGGTGTTGGGGGTTTCAAATCTACTATAAAACTCATTCAGGTCGTTAGCAAGTCGTTGATTAGCCTCAGTGCAAGGGGATGGTGTCTTGTAGTTTGTGATGGCTCTCAGTCCTCTCCAAACTGAAGTAGAGTCGTTGGAAGTAAACTGGTCTTCCAACTTTTTAGCGTAGGTCTTTTTAGCCGCTCTAATCTCTTTGTTCAGTGTGTTCCTGGCCTGATTGTACAAGACCCTGTCCCCATTTCTGTAGGCATCCTCTTTGGCCTGACGAAGGTGTCTGAGTTTTACTGTAAACCATGGCTTATCATTGTTGAATGTTAAATAAGTCCTGGTAGGAATGCATATATCCTCACAGAAACTAATATAGGATGTTACGGTCTCTGTGAGTTCGTCCAGATCGGTGGTAGCAGCTTCAAAAACGCTCCAGTCTGTGATGTCAAAACAAGATTGTAAATCCTGCTCTGTTTCGCTGGTCCATCTCTTCACAGTCTTTACTACAGGTTTAGCAGATTTAAGTTTCTGCTTGTAGGTCGGTATAAGATGAACCAGACAGTGATCAGAACGTCCCAAAGCTGCTCGTGGAACAGAGTGATATGCATCCTTTATTGTGGTGTAACAGTGATCCAGTATATTACTGTCTCTGGTGGGACAGGTAACATGCTGTCTGTATTTTGGCAGTTCATGGGAGAGATTGGCTTTATTAAAGTCCCCAAGAATGATTAAAACAGAGTCCGGGTGTTGTTGTTCTGTGTCTGTGATCTGATCAGCGAGTTTCTGTAAAGCCAGACTTACTTGCGCTTGAGGAGGGATGTAAACACTAACCAGAATGAACGAGTGAAACTCCCGCGGCGAATAGAACGGCTTGCAGTTGATAAACTGCGTTTCTAGATCAGGACAGCACATCTTCTTTAATACAGTTACATCTGTACACCACCGTTCATTGATGTAAAAGCATGTCCCGCCGCCGCGCGATTTCCCCGTTGATTCTGCGTCGCGATCCGCTCTAAACAGCTGAAAGCCCGGCAGATGGAGTGCGCTGTCCGGTATGGCGTCATTCAGCCAGGTTTCCGTGAAACACAGAGCAGCAGAGTGAGAGAAATCCTTATTTGTCCGAGAGAGCAGAAGGAGTTCGTCCGTTTTGTTGGGTAGAGAGCGGAGATTTGCGAGATGGATGCTAGGCAACGGCGTTCGAAATCCGCGCTTCCTGAGTCTGACGAGCGCTCCCGCTCGCTTTCCCCGTCTGCGCGTCTTGAAGCGCTTGATCAGCGCCGCTGCTCCTCCGATAACAATGTTCAGTAAAACGTCTGTATAATAGAAATCCGGAAAAATATCATGTGGTGTGTTCTGCCGAATGTTCAGCAGTTCATCCCTGGTGAAACTGATCGTGTTTGTTAAACAAAAAACAGGAAAAACGAACAAAAACAGTACAAACACTGGAGAGCCAAGCACTGAAGCAGCCATGTGCGGCGCCATCTTGGATCTCCAAGATCCTCCAATAACCAACAGGTCTGGTGTTTGGGTGCACTTTGGATTCCCTGTACGCTATAATGGTGATGATAGAATGAATGGTAAATAGTAAGGTCTCATATCCGCGGCTATAACGTAAATGTAGCCTACCAATCGCCGTGGTGATGTCTTTTGCCCTGTTTGAATCCATTGGAAATGTCTGTCTAAATGCTGCGGGGATAGTTTGTTGCTTGTATGTTTCTCCTTTTTACCGTCTTTTGCCAGATACTGACACACTAAGTTGATGTCGTTGTAAATGAGTTGACATGTTTCAAGTATTCCCGCTGGTGTTTTTTTTTTTTTTTATTCCCGCTGCTGTACCCTAGATGCGACATATCGTTGTTTTTTTTATCCACCACTCTCTTGCCATCACCATTATAGCTTACAGGGAATCCAAAGTGCACCCAAAAACCAGATCTGTTGGAGGATCTTCTATTTCTGGTCTGTTAAACACATTGGCCATTTTGCAACGAGCCTTCAGCGTGTATTACTGAGTGAGCGAGCACCTGACTGAGTAGCCTAACATAAACATATAAGTTGGTGTTTTTTTCTTCTTCGGGGGTGTCAGGGGCGTTGCCTGTTACGTCGTTTGGGTTATTGGGCTACCTTGTTGAAGTAAGCGTATCACTCCCGTACGCGTGCATCACTGTCCTCCTCGCAGCTGCAGCAACTTGCGCTCTCTTCATCAAGCTTTAAAACAAAAAGGGGACAAAAAGGTCGTATTGTCTTTGTGCATATAGATTAATTAGATAAATTAATATCTAAATTCGTGCCTAGCCGCCTACTGTATTGTTTAAGAACACAAAAGTTGCTGCAACCAATGAGCAACCGGCGGGGGCTGGTTGCAGGACGACTCAACCTCCGCAGACTTTTTTTAATGTTTATCAGACAATAACTACTCAAGATTTTGCTTTAGTAAAATTTTTGGGACAATTAGGGCCAGATTCGGGATTAGGGACAACAGTTTAGATTTCGGGACTGTCCCGAATTTTTCGGGATGTCTGGTCACTCTACTTGAAAGAGCTACTGCATTACTTCATTAGCTTGCGTCTGACCTGCAGCGATATCATTCAAGCTTGGTGGGGGGTCAGCCAAGTGAGTTAGCTGATTCTATCCGTGTTGTTATAGTACTCAGAGTCTGAAGCCAGAAGAACATATTAAATGTTGTGCACTGTATTAGAATTTTGATTGAGCTGAGTGTGCGCGTTTCACACACACTCTCCGGCCACGTTGAATTGTTGACACTGACAGCGGCAAGAGCGACGCATGCGCTTTTCACTTGTAAGACTCAATGGTGTGTGTGTGTGTGTATAGTCTCTGCTCTCGGTGGGACGAATTAGGAAGCGTGCATTGTGAAGGGCGCTCTGAAAAGCGGCAGTGCAGGCAAAAGATTAAAACCTCTATTAAAACAGATGTCCAACTGAGCGTACCGGTATGCTAAAAGCACGTTCTGAGTTCACGGAGAGGTGGCGGTACGCTCAAGAGCTATATTTGAAAGTGGCGGTACTGAGTACCGGTGCGTACCGGCCCACTTAAAGCACTGAGGACACCACAGTTGAAAATGACTCCGCTGCTTAATAATTTTGTGGAAACTGTGAAACAGTTGTTCTTTCCTCAGTAATCTTTGATGTATAGACAGTTAAAAATAAATATGGGGAGCCACAATAATAAATTTTGGTAGTGTGCTGGATAGCAACTTAATTACATCCCATGAAAAATGTTTGTACTGATGTAAAGAACAGCTGAGAAACCACAGGTTTAGAGCAAGTTTCAATTTAGATTCATCTTCAGGTCCACCACCTCCTGTTCAGACACACTCTTAGATGTATCCACTTATAGTGCGGGTGCGGGTGTCGCTGTTGCTGAGGGTGTCGCTGTTGGACAGTGTTTTCTCTACTTCCTGTTGGCCTTCTGTAGCAAATTGTAGCTCCGTGTAGCTGTTTTTATTTTATTTTTTCTCTAGAATCTTTATCTTACTATCACTCTCTGTTTTTTAAAGTGGTAAAATATAACTTAATTCACACCATATTTCTGATATTATCGATCAATCTTATCAGATTAACTTTGATCATTCACTTTTATTTTATATCCGTGAGTGCAGTACACCTGCAAAGCGTTAGCACTCGTTAGCTTGTCATTAGCGTTTTCATTTGAACCTATCGCTGTTTTCTTTTCTCCTCTCCCTTGCTCCAGTTTTTCACAAGTTCATCAAACAACCGCAGTAAGAATATTTCATCAAGCACGGTGAGTAATGGCTTCTCCCGTCATTGTTACTTGCACCTCTTGCCACATGTACAGTTTATCTATCTCTGTCGCTGATGAGGGATTCACATGTGATAAATGCAGGGAAATAGTTAGGCTGACAGAGAAGATTTCAGAATTAGAGACACGCATCCAAACTTTAATTGAGGACAGTAAGAATGTTAGGGCTTTAGATACGGCTTTGGATGCGTCTAGCTCAGGGATTCCTGTACATTGTTCGGTTCCGGAAACAGAGCCCCAGCAGCAGGGCAACTGGTCGACGGTGAGGCAGCGTAGTCGTGGGTCAAAACACCGCTCTTCTGTTCCGATCAAAACATTAAACAGGTTCTCCCCACTCAGTGATGCACCCACTGAGAAACCTGATGAAAGTGCTCTAGTTATTGGTGATTCTATTGTACGGAACGTGAATATAGAGACACCAGCCACCATAGTCAAATGTTTACCGGGAGCCAGAGCGCCTGACATCTTGGCAGATTTAAAAGTGCTGGCTAATGCTAAACGTAAATACAGTAAGATTGTTATTCATGCCGGTGCTAATGATGTTCGACTTCGCCAGTCGGAGATCACTAAAAATAACATTAAAGAGGTGTGTGAACTTGCAAGCACGATGTCAGACACTGTAATATGCTCTGGTCCCCTCCCTGCTTACCGTGGTGATGAGATGTATAGCAGATTGTCATCACTCAATGGCTGGATGTCTAAGTGGTGCCCACAGAATAACATAGGTTTCATAGACAATTGGACGAGCTTTTGGGGCAGACCTGACCTGTTTAAAAGAGATGGTCTTCATCCCTCCTGGGGTGGCGCCACTCTTCTCTCTAGAAATATGGCAAATAGTCTTAGTGTTTATACTTGACTAACTGGGGCCCAGGTCAGGAAGCAGACAGACTGGCTAAACCGACCGTCTGCTAGCTGCCTCCCGTCACAGAGGTCAGTTAATTCTCAGCACATAGAGACTCTTTCACCTAGATATCACACTATAGAGACTGTGTCTGTTCCCCGAACTAGAAAATACAAAAAACGTCCAAACCAAGTTAAGATTAACAATTTAATTGAGGTTCAACAAATAAAAAACAGAAGCAATATGGATAAACAAATGATAAAGCTTGGCTTATTGAATATCAGATCCCTTTCTACGAAAACACTTTTCGTAAATAATATGATCACTGATCATAATATAGATGTACTCTGTTTGACAGAAACCTGGCTAAAACCTGATGATTACATTATTTTAAATGAGTCCACCCCCCAAGATTACTGTTATAAACATGAGCCACGTCTAAAAGGCAAAGGTGGAGGTGTTGCTTCAATTTATAACAACGTTTTCAGGATTTCTCAGAGGGCAGGCTACAAGTATAACTCGTTTGAAGTAATGGTACTTCATATAACATTATCCAAAGAAACAAATGTTAATGATAAATCCCCTGTTATGTTTGTACTGGCTACTGTATACAGGCCACCAGGGCACCATACAGACTTTATTAAAGAGTTTGGTGATTTTACATCCGAGTTAGTTCTGGCTGCAGATAAAGTTTTAATAGTTGGTGATTTTAATATCCATGTTGATAATGAAAACGATGCATTGGGATCAGCATTTATAGACATTCTGAACTCTATTGGTGTTAGACAACACGTTTCAGGACCTACTCATTGTCGAAATCATACTCTAGATTTAATACTGTCACATGGAATTGATGTTGATGGTGTTGAAATTATTCAGCCAAGTGATGATATCTCAGATCATTATTTAGTTCTTATAAAATTCATATAGCCAAAATTGTAAATTCTACTTCTTGTTACAAGTATGGAAGAACCATCACTTCTAACACAAAAGACTGCTTTTTAAGTTATCTTCCTGATGTATCCAAATTCCTTAGCATATCCAAAACCTTCAAACTGGCTGTTATTAAGCCTCTCATCAAAAAACCACAACTTGACCCCAAAGAACTAGTTAATTATAGACCAATCTCGAACCTCCCTTTTCTGTCCAAGATACTAGAAAAGGTGGTATCCACACAATTATATTCCTTCTTAGAGAAAAATGGTATATGTGAGGATTTCCAGTCAGGATTTAGACCGTATCATAGTACTGAGACTGCTCTCCTTAGAGTTACAAATGATCCGCTCTTATCATCTGATCGTGGGTTTATCTCTCTATTAGTTTTATTGGATCTTAGTGCTGCGTTTGACACAATTGACCACAACATTCTTTTGCATAGACTTGAACACTTTGTTGGCATCAGTGGAAGTGCATTAGCATGGTTTAAATCGTACTTATATGACCGCCATCAGTTCGTAGCAGTGAATGAAGATGTATCCTATCGATCACAAGTGCAGTATGGAGTACCTCAAGGCTCAGTACTAGGGCCGCTACTCTTCACGCTTTATATGTTACCCTTGGGAGATATCATCAGGAAACATGGTGTTAGCTTTCACTGTTATGCTGATGATACTCAGCTCTATATTTCTTCGCAGCCCGGTGAAACACACCAATTTGAAAAACTAATGGATAGCATAGTCGATATAAAAAACTGGATGACGAGTAATTTCTTACTGCTAAATTCTGAAAAAACAGAGGTGTTAATTATAGGACCTAAAAACTCTGCTTGTAATAAACTAGAACACTGTCTAAGACTTGATGGTTGCTCTGTCAATTCTTCGTCATCAGTTAGGAACCTAGGTGTGCTATTTGATCGCAATCTTTCCTTAGAAAGCCACGTTTCTAGCATTTGTAAAACTGCATTTTTCCATCTCAAAAATATATCTACATTACGGCCTATGCTCTCAATGTCAAATGCAGAAATGTTAATCCATGCATTTATGACCTCAAGGTTAGATTATTGTAATGCTTTATTGGGTGGTTGTTCTGCACGCTTGGTAAACAAACTACAGCTAGTCCAAATTGCAGCAGCAAGAGTTCTTACTAGAACCAGGAAGTATGACCATATTAGCCCGGTCCTGTCAACACTGCACTGGCTCCCTATCAAGCATCGCATAGATTTTAAAATATTGCTTATTACTTATAAAGCCCTGAATGGTTTAGCACCTCAGTATTTGAATGAGCCCCTTTTACATTATAATCCTCTACGTCCGCTACATTCTCAAAACTCAGGAAATTTGATAATACCTAGAATATCAAAATCAACTGCAGGCGGGAGATCCTTTTCCTATTTGGCGCCCAAACTCTGGAATAACCTACCTAACATTGTTCGGGAGGCAGACACACTCTTGCAGTTTAAATCTAGATTAAAGACCCATCTCTTTAACCTGGCATACACATAACATACTAATATGCTTTTATTATCCAAATCCGTTAAAGGATTTTTAGGCTGCATTAATTAGGTAAACCGGAACCGGAAACACTTCCCATAACACCCTATGTACTTGCTACATCATTAGAAGAATGGCATCTACGCTAATATTTGTCTGTTTCTCTCTGGTTCCGAGGTCAACGTGGCCACCAGATCCAGTCTGTGTCCAGATCAGAGGGTCACTGCAGTCACCCGGATCCAGTACGTATCCAGACCAGATGCTGGATCAGCACCTAGAAAGGACCTCTACATCCCTGAAAGACAGTGGAGACCAGGACAACTAGAGCCCCAGATACAGATCCCCTCTAAAGACTTTGTCTCAGAGGAGCACCAGGACAAGACCACAGGAAACAGATGATTCTTCTGCACAATCTGACTTTGCTGCAGCCTGGAATTGAACTACTGGTTTCGTCTGGTCAGAGGAGAACTGGCCCCCCAACTGAGCCTGGTTTCTCCCAAGGTTTTTTTCTCCATTCTGTCACCTATAGAGTTTCGGTTCCTTGCTGCTGTCGCCTCTGGCTTGCTTAGTTGGGGACACTTCATCTACAGCGATATCGTTGACTTGATTGCAAATAAATGCACAGACACTATTTAACTGAACAGAGATGACATAACTGAATCCAATGATGAACTGCCTTTAACTATCATTTTTGCATTATTGACACTGTTTTCCTAATGAATGTTGTTCAGTTGCTTTGACGCAATGTATTTTGTTTAAAGCGCTATATAAATAAAGGTGACATTGACATTGACATAGTACCCTTGTTTAGCCAGGGCTATTATTACATAGCATGCTCAAACACAGCACCTAAAGGCTTTAAGCCATGTGGCATTTCACTGTGCAAGTATTTTACTGTCTAACCAAATGTAAAAAGTTTTCACTTTCATTTACCTTCAAATGTTGTACTGGTTTGATTTTTTCCAGTGCTCCAGCCTAAAATGGTTTACAACTGCCCTGAATTACTCAGGTACTGATAGTTGTCACAGTTGCTTTACTGTATATGTAGTTAAATTGCTTTATTTGCTTCCTGTCACAGAACGTACTAGAGAATTTAATAATTAAAATGACCCGGCCAATTGAAATTAAACAAGACAATGTTTATATGTTCATCTTTCATGCTGATTGTTACTGTGATGCTTTCATTCTCAATGCACTGTTTTCAGAAGAACCTGTTTCTTGTCATGTCAATTCCTCTTTAGGTTTTGTAGTTGCAGTTGTAGTTTGTGTTCTTTCATCTGATTTTGTTAACATACAGTGGTATCCAGACTCGGTCCATGAGGTGCCAAAGTCCTGTAGAGTTCAGCTCCAACCCAGATGAAACACACCTGAACTAGCTAAACTTCCAGGCAGGTGTGTTGAGGCAAGTTGGAGCTAAAATCTGCAGGACTCTGGCCCTAAAGGACTGAGTTTGGACAACCCTGAGTAGAGGCTTTGGAGCTTTGCAGGAGTGTAGCACCATCTATTGCCAGAATTTTGTACTGCTTTTTGTGCATTGTGTGCTACTTATTTTTGGTTTACACTAACATAAAAATGGTGCCTGTAACATTTTTGTTAATGTTATTGCTTTTGGGGGAAGTCGTGGCCATATTCAAACTCATAATTCAATATGTTGCGAGTTTGGGTCTAAGGCTGGTAGAAAATGTAGGTGGGGGGAGTGAATGTTACAGTGCTCTCTCCACCCACAATACCACGACTGAGGTGCCCTTGAGCAAGACACCGAAACCCCAACTTCACCCCGGGCACCGCAGCATAAATGGCTGCCCACTGCTCCGGCTGTGTGTTCATGGTGTGTGTGTGTGTGTGTGTGTGTGTGTGTTTGTGTGTGTGTGTGTGTGTGTGTTCACTGCTGTTTGTGTGCACTTTGGATGGGTTAAATGAGCATGAATTCCGAGTATGGGTCACCATACCTGGCTGTATGTTACTTCACAAGGCTGCATGTATTTAATTAAATTACAGTGAAATATATATATATATATATATATATATACACATATATGTATATATATATATATACATATATGTATATATATATATATATATATATATATATATACTTTTATTTAAATATATTTGAATGTAATGTTTTTTTTTTTTTGCTGCTTATATTTTGTTGAAAACCATGATACTTTTTTCAAGTTTTAGAAATCTTTTATAACTCTTAATTCTCACCACAATCTTGGTAGTGTATGTAAAATGTAAAGTTCGATCTTGTTGTAATGACAGTGGGTTTGCTATGGCATTTCATTTACAGAGACCAAGTTTAATTCTTAAACCTTTAGCGCTACTGGTTTGCTGACATGTAAGCACTAGCATTTATTCTGCATATGCTAATCTTGTATATTCCATAATCCATAGTTCTCACAGTTCAAAATTAATCACTCCAACAAAAGTAACATTGCTTGACTCTGCATTGTTCTGCATTATAATAGTTGGTCCTGCATGTTTGTGTAAGATGATGAACTAATGTGTTTCTCTGAATCTGAATCTCTTCACTTCTACAGTCTAGGTGGATCAAAGAAAAAAGTCTGCTGGGCTTCCTCAAGTTTAATCGCAGGAAATCAAAGGTAGAACACAGGCTCATGTGTGCATGAACGGACACATTCTAGTGTTTATTTTCATTTCTTGTCTGTTGAAACATTTTTAGTGCTGTACGTTTGCAGTGCATATCTAGAAACCCCAAAAATATTTAGACAGAGCAACAAACATCTGAACCCATGGATATGTGGGGGAAAATAATGCATATTGCAAAATATAATGAAAATGATATGGTGTGTTGATTTTGCAGTGTTTTTTTTTTTTTTGTGGTTCACCTCAGGTCAGACAGAAAATAACAATAATGTAAATATAGTAATAGTGTGTTTATTCATGTGTGTCTGTCGCTTTAAATTTTCGAGCTTGTTACAGCATGATGGATTACACTTGGCTGTCAATGTTTGTATCGTTCATCAGCTGGAAAAAATCGTTATGAAAATGATTCCAACGATTTCATTTCTCTGTGCCTTTATCGATATAGTTGTAATGTGGACTAATCTATTTCTTAATATTGAGAATGATTTTTAGAACTATATCTTTATCATTATCTTTATAGTTATCGTGCTTAGTGTGAATGGGCCTTAAAGATCAGTCCTCTGTGCCCAGTTTTTCAAAAAATGTAATCTGGATCAAAATGATCCGGATTTGGAAATCCCATGTTTTGCTATCCAGGATCACCTGATTAATTTTACTTTTATGCCATTTTTTTAAAGGAACCTTGGATTGGATCATTACCAAATCCTGTTTACCAGAGCCTTAAATGGAGCCAACAGTGTAGCCTACTGGCTTAAAGAACAACAGTTGGCAAAATACAGGTGGCCACAAATAACCATTGTTTATTTTAATTTTAAGCAGTGTTGGGCAAGTTACTTTTAAAAAGTAATTAGTTACAATTACTAGTTACTTCTTCCAAAAAGTAACTAAATTAGTTACTCAGTTACAAATTTTAAAAGTAACTAGTTACTTAAGAAAGTAACTATTGCGTTACTTTCAACTAAAATTAAAATTTAAATGCTCAAATGTGACCCCACCTCTACTCCTCTTTAACGGAACTTAAAATACATGTGCATGTTCAATTATTTATGATAAATCTGAATATAATAATGAAATGGACACTTAATACAATACATTATTAACAGAAACATGAAACATTGTACACACATCTAAAAAAAAAAAAAAAATGTTGCTGTGGGACAAAGTGAGACTAGCCTCCAATCAAATGCCATGTATGTAGATATTATGTTTATATAGTGGATCAATGCAAATAACACAATAGATGTTTTTGAACTTTTGATATTTATTGTCCCTCAACAGGCCACAACTGGGCAAAATTAATTTAAGCTTGTTAAGCAATATACCAAAAAGAAATAACAAATATATACACTCTTCGTAGTGCAAATAAAACAAAAAACAGTAGAACAGTGTAACAATATTAGTTGCTTTAAATGTAACTGGAAAGTGCAATGTATAGCAAAACGAAGGATATAAACAGGTAGGAAATACATAAAAAATACATCTCCATAAAAATAAATCTCATACTCTGGCCATTGACAATCTTACTTCAAGAGGCAGCAGCCAGCCAACAAATAAATCTAAATTAAATTATGCTCTTTAAGCAATGTACCAAAAATGTATAAAACAAAAAAATACACTCTTTTTAGTGCAAAACTGCAAATGTAAAAAGATGCAACACAACTTTAGACATACTGTATCCAACTTTAGCTCCTGAACATTCATTCATTCATCTATACATCCATGCATTCATTAT
Organism: Carassius carassius; assembly: GCF_963082965.1. Lineage (NCBI taxonomy): Eukaryota > Metazoa > Chordata > Actinopteri > Cypriniformes > Cyprinidae > Carassius > Carassius carassius. The sequence continues at coordinate 9,553,874 of NC_081778.1, forward strand.
TCTATCCATTCATCTATCCATCCATCATTCTATTCTCCCCATCCATCATTCTATTCACTCCATCCATCCATCCATAATTCTATCTTCTCAAACTTCTGGTCAGAGAGCCTGTTCCTCAGTGGAGTCAAGACTAGCTTCCCCAGGCAAGTCTCTCTACTGGGGCTATGGATGGAGTGGCTGCATTATAACGGAGTTCAATTTTCTTTATCAGTGCAAAACCATTAAGATAGTCTATCCTTTGTTCTCCTGATTTTAAATAGTCTGCAACTTGACTTTCAGCAGTAGCAGAGGTGTCATCCTCATCCTCAAAGGAAAATAACTCATCCTCTATGGCAGAGTCTGTGCTGAGGTGCATGTTGGTGGGTTGGTACCTGCTTGCTGGACAATTTTCCGACACTCTTCAAGCAGACTTGCCTTGGCCTTGTCCTTCCTGTCCTGTGTCCACAGCCAACGCAGTTTGAACTTGGGCAAAGTCACAGCAGCCAAGACAGCACACTCGCTCTCCAGCACCTCTGCAAATCTTGTCTTGATTGCCTGAAATGATACATAAGAATGCAATTATATTATATTATTATAATTATTATAATAATATTATATTATCTGAGAGAGAGAGAGAGAGAGAGAGAGAGAGAGAGAGAGCATTATAGACCATTATGAACATATTTATAGATGTTTAATTTTACATTAGCCTATATTTATTTCCCTATATGCCTATACATTCATTACTTTACAACAAGGCTTTAAAGGTCCATCATCTGTAGTCATAATGTATCATAACTATTAAGGCTAGGCTAGAATAGAATAGAGTTTCTTTTCCCATTCATATAATAAAATGAATTTATTGGGTAATGTGTTGAAGATCTAAAATAAATTAAAGTTCTTACTGTGACAATTGCCTCTGGAAGGTCAATTAGGATGTGCAGGCCACTCTTCAGTAGGAGTGTGCCATGGAAACAATGATCTTCTCCCTGAAGAATGTCTAAAGCAACTGTAAGTGGCTTCATGACCGTACAGTATTCCCTAATGAACTGGTGTTCTCGTTCTGTGATGGCTGTCAATCCAAACTTGGATGAGATGGTGTTCAGCTCAACTATAGGAATCCCAGATATACGAGCCAGGGCATCATAAAATGAGTTCCATCTTGTGGTGCATGGGACTAACAGCTTCTTAGAAATGACATCATGCACAGTCTCTGCAGCCACCGTTGACCTACTAGCCTTATTCCACAACCCTGTGCATTTTGTGGTGGCACTTCTGTAAACATGTTTTGTTCCGGGTGTTGACAGTAACCACTTGTCAATATCAGTGCATGATACCAGGTTTATGGTGTGTGACGCACATCTCTGATGTGGCGGCAACGTGATCACAGTATCATCTTCATCACCACCATCATCATCATCAAAAACAACACGGGTCTGCAAGGCCTCACTGATGTCAGTAAACGTCACCTCATCATCCTCATCATCATCCTCATCATCCCGCTCCATCTGATACAATTTGAAGGCCTTTACAAAATTTTAGCCATTATCTGTGACTGTTGTGGTGATTTTGAATGATATCCCATATGCAATTTTGTCATATGTATGGTGTCCCTTGAACCTCCTGCATGCCAGGGCTGCCTTACATTGCTCCGTGCTTTGCGGATTTATCCAATGCGATGCGACGCAATGCGACGACGACATCCTTTTGACAATACTTTTATTTTGAAAAGACCACGACATCCTGTTGACATGTGCTTAGCTTTAGCTTGCCATGCTACAATTCAGTTTGCTATGTATAGGATTTCAGAAAAACAATTCTGGGTCCGTTAAATTGACGTTTTCCCACCGCGTTATCCGTTTGTCATCTATGAACACAACATCGCAGGCTGTAAGCGCTCCCGGTTAGGAATGCACAGATTGTAGCTTAGCACCATTTTGCCGGTTGCTAGCTGCACTTAGTGAAATGGCTTCCTCGGTGGATTTTTGATGATATGACGGTGAAATGGCTCCCTCTGGTGAGTCTGGGCTGAAATGACACACTGTTATAGTGAAAATTGCGCCATCTGCTGGATTTTTATGATATAACATCATGATTTCTTTGTCACAGTCTGTCTCTGTGTGTGTGTGTATTTAAAACCTTTTATATTCATATGCACATCATATTAATGATTATTGTATCACCCCCCTAAACCTACCAACACAGTAAACAGTAGTATAACTGATCTTTTTCAAAAGCTGTATAATTATTTATTTTAACTGTACACCTACCACCACACAATACAATTCTGCATGCTCATACATTTTTATTAAATTTAGTTTTAAGCGATCTGAATTATGACTACTCAATAAATTTCATCATAAACCACATGTACCTTCTTATATCAGTGTAATATTCATGCCACTAAACAAATTTGTATTCTGATAAATCATAGAAACAAGCAGACATATACATGAACATATCAAATTAAAAAGAGACTTATCTCTGTTTTAAAGAATATGAAAAAATAAAAAATTATATATGACAACATGTTACTAAAGCAGAACATACATTTAAACAAGTTCATCAAACATATAAAACACATTGCGGTTACAGACATGTTACTAAACCAAAGCAAATCATTTATCATACATTTTAATCGTGTATTCAACCAATACTTATAAAACACGTGTTAAACATATTTTAAACAAAAACTGGTCATAAACACTGCCTTCTCAAAATTACAGACATGTACAATCACAATCATGCTGCTCACATATTTATGTATATTCAGACTTTAGCCATTAATACGTTTAAAGATGATGAAAAACACCAATGTCGGGGAATGCCAAAATATCTCCAGTCCCCCAAAACCCCCTCAGACTCCAGGGGTTAAAGAATATGGAAATAAATAATTATATAATGACATCAGGCTACTAAAGCAATTCATTCATTCATTCAAAAGTATTCAACATTTAAGTTAATCGAACTTCTAAAACACACCATTCCCAGTAAGAAGAAGAACATTTTTCTTATTTTAAATGTGATTATATATAGCATAGTATATAAAATAAACATTTCTGATGATACATATAAAAAAGTATCCCTTACATTTTTTAGACTGGTAAGAGACGTCCAAACATGAATGAAATATCCCCAAAATAAAATAATACAACTTAAAAAATAAAATAAAATGTTTAAAGTTAAATCATAAACAGAATCTCACAGGTCGTAGTAGGGGTATTCTCCTGTATGTGAAACCTGAAGGGGTGCTTCACAGACCCCTCACAGCGAGAGTGGAGTTCCAGACCGTATGATCTAAGTCAATGGGGTACATTATTTCAAAGCTAACATTAATGTAATGTTTAAATAATCAGTATCCCCACTACATCTGATGTCTGCTGATTCTTAATTCAACAAAATTATAATATATATTACCTATATTATTTTTATTTTTATATATTATATAATAAATAATAATTTATATTATATCATATCATATCCTATCATATATATGATTATATTATATTAGATGTGTTATGCATTAATCACTTTAGATTCTTTAATGTTCTTATTTTTAGCATGATCTTCAAAGTTTTAATACCATCCCTCTCTCTCTCTCTCACACACACACACACACACACACAGGGATACTTTTTTATATGTATCATCAGAAATGTTTATTTTATATACTATGCTATATATAATCACATTTAAAATAAGAAAAATGTTCTTCTTCTTTTTAAAAGAAGACAATGGTGTGTTTTAGAAGTTCGATTAACTTAAATGTTGAATACTTTTGAATGAATGAATGAATTGCTTTAGTAGCCTGATGTCATTATATAATTATTTATTTCCATATTCTTTAACCCCTGGAGTCTGAGGGGGTTTTGGGGGACTGGAGATATTTTGGCATTCCCCGACATTGGTGTTTTTCATCATCTTTAAACGTATTAATGGCTAAAGTCTGAATATACATAAATATGTGAGCAGCATGATTGTGATTGTACATGTCTGTAATTTTGAGAAGGCAGTGTTTATGACCAGTTTTTGTTTAAAATATGTTTAAAACGTGTTTTATAAGTATTGGTTGAATACACGATTAAAATGTATGATAAATGATTTGCTTTGGTTTAGTAACATGTCTGTAACCGCAATGTGTTTTATATGTTTGATGAACTTGTTTAAATGTATGTTCTGCTTTAGTAACATGTTGTCATATATAATTTTTTATTATTTCATATTCTTTAAAACAGAGATAAGTCTCTTTTTAATTTGATATGTTCATGTATATGTCTGCTTGTTTATATGATTTATCAGAATACAAATTTGTATAGTGGCATGAATATTACACTGATATAACAAGGTACATGTGGTTTATGATGAAATTTATTGAGTAGTCATAATTCAGATCGCTTAAAAACTAAATTTAATAAAAATGTATGAGCATGCAGAATTGTATTGTGTGGTGGTAGGTGTACAGTTAAAATAAATAATTATACAGCTTTTGAAAAAGATCAGTTATACTACTGTTTACTGTGTTGGTAGGTTTAGGGGGGTGATACAATAATCATTAATATGATGTGCATATGAATATAAAAGGTTTTAAATACACACACACACAGAGACAGACTGTGACAAAGAAATCATGATGTTATATCATTAAAATCCAGCAGATGGCGCAATTTTCACTATAACAGTGTGTCATTTCAGCCCAGACTCACCAGAGGGAGCCATTTCACCGTCATATCATCAACAATCCACCGAGGAAGCCATTTCACTAAGTGCAGCTAGCAACCGGCAAAATGGTGCTAAGCTACAATCTGTGCATTCCTAACCGGGAGTGCTTACAGGCTGCAATGTCGTGTTCATAGATGACAAACGGATAACGCGGTGGGAAAACGTCGATTTAACGGACCCAGAATTGTTTTTCTGAAATCCTATACATAGCAAACTGAATTGTAGCACGGCAAGCTAAAGCTAAGCACATGTCAACAGGATGTCGTGGTCTTTTCAAAATAAAAGTATTTTCAACAGGATGTCGTCGTCTTTTCAAAATAAAAGTGTTTTTCATACAAAACAGTCTGGCGATGATTGCGCAATAGATGCGTCGATATTAAGTCAAATAAAACATCGCGGCATACTTTATGAATATAGTGTTAAAATATCTATCAGCAGATAAAATAAAACAGCATATCATAGTTTATGAATATAGTCACTAACAGCGGATAAAATACAGATGCATGTTTTATTACAGGAATGAAATGTAATATGGTTTAAAGACACCATAACATCATAGACTGTAAAAAATAGCATAACATAATTTGTGATAAATTAATAGAGTAGTTAAAATATATCTATCAGCGGATGAAATAGAACAACATAGCATCATTTTATGAATAGTGTAGTTAAAATATCTCTATCAGCAGATAAAATAAAACAGCATATCATAGTTTATGAATATAGTCACTAACAGCAGAAAAAAATACAGATGCATGTTTTATTGCAGTAATGAATTGTAATATGGTTTAAAGACACCATAACATCATAGACTGTAAAAAATAGCATAACATACTTTGATCAATTAATAGTATTTAAAAATCACTAATAGCGGATAATAAATAAAACAGCATAACATGAAGAAAATGCTTACTTTTATCCATGGTCTTGGAGAGCCGTCCGGAAAGTTTTTGGGCAAGCGATTGTCTTATCGTCCGAGAAAGTTTTCGGTGAAAGAAATCGGTGTTGAGTGACCACTAGGTGTCATCCTTGTTCTATGAATGGATCTGTACAATTCGTGGAAACAGAGCGGGGATCAGCTGTGTCACCATAAATTCGTGGGCACAAGAGATGCTAGACGCGGCCGACCGTAATTCATAGATGGAACCATCAGAAAACTGTCAAAAACATGCTACTTCTGCATGAGATACGATGGTTTTAATTAACAACATCTTTAAAGATATTATGATTTTGTAGTAAATTCAGACGTGAGTGAACTGTGGCGTGTAAACACAGACACAGGGGAGCAGCGCGGTTCAGAAAAGGTGATGTGAAAACACCTCCTTCAGCTCTCTAAAAAATGTAGAATGGATTTTGTTTATCTGAAACAGTCAGTTTCAGTATATTTTTATAACCGTTTCATTTATAACCTTTTAAAAGAATAGAATGTTTTTCAAACTTTGTTCCACTGTACTGAGGGATGAAAAAAGGAGGGGGTGTCAGACAGAGAGAACGTGAATGCAGACACGCGCACGGCTCAGTATGTTTTCAGACAGAGAGAGTCCGACAGATGGAGCTGCGAGCCCGTTTCACAAGCTGTAGGTTCTCTCTAAAATAAGGTAAGCCGATTTTATTTTATATTCTTTTAAAGAACAGAATGTTTTTCAACCTTAGTTAAATCACTTTAGATTATGTATATTATATAAAGGATAGAATATAAAGAACGTAAAGAACAGCAGGGCTGTGACACGAGCCATATAACCACACACGCACACACACACACACACACACACACACACACACATACACACACACACACACACACACACACACACACGCACACACACACACACACACACAACCCATATAACTGGGACAAAGATCAAACAACCGGCAAAAAAACATCTGTTCTCTTCATATAGGGCAAAACTACCCTCGCTGATTCAGAGAGAGAGTCCGACAGATGGAGCTGTGAGCCCGTTTCACATGCTGTAGGTTATCTCTAAAATAAGGTAAGCCATTGGTTTTAGTAAGATTTTTATTTTATATTCTTTTAAAGAACAGAATGTTTTTCAACCTTAGTTAAATTGCTTTAGATTATGTATATTATATAAATTATATAAAGGATAGGATGTTTTACATATGAATGTGAAATAACTAAAATGTTTTTTCAACCTTTAATTGTTTTAGATTATATAAATTATAGAATGTTTTATATATAAATGTGAAATAACTGAATGTCACATATATGAAATAACTGATCCCATTTATATACTGCTCAGGAATGTAATGGGAGGGGGAGCAGGCCTGTGACACGAGCCATATAACCACACAGGCACACACATAACCATACACAAACCCATATAACTGGGACAAAGTTCAAACAACCGGCAAAAAACATCTGTTCTCTTCATATAGCGCAAAACTACCCGGACTAACTAGGGCAAAAGCTTCTGTCAAAACCACATGATCGATGCGTGGGAAGGGGTCAATAGGTTCAGGGGCGTCGCACCCGGGGGGAAAACACCCACACTTTTCCTGGTGAGAGGGTTCAACACCCGCACGTTTTCTGCAGTTTTTCCGCAGTTTTGCATAAACGCCTTACTACAGTCGCTCCTCCGTTTCTCTGGCCGCTCTGTGTCTACGTCTGCGCTCGCTGCGGCTGCCTCCTCTCCCCCTCCCTCTCAAAGATGACACCGGCTTTGAGTGTGACCGGCTGATGATTGGTTGTTCTGCCTTAAGTCCCGCCTCTCTTGGGGTGCTATCGGTCAGCTCGTGCTGAGGAGGCAGGAACTTATGATTATGGTTATTTACATCTCCCTTTTCCAGGTACTTTGAATGAGTGTTTATGCTTTCGAGGTTTTAAAATAAGCTTGATATGTGTTTGGGAAGATGTTCTGTTATCGTTTTGTTGACATGTCGAGTGTTTTCGGTATTAAATTTCGTTTTTTAGACTAATGCTAGTTGCTATTATTGGGATATTGTTCAGCAGCTATTGTTTGCATTCCTGTTGAAGAACTATGAAAGAAAAGTGTATATTATTTTAATGTTTAAAAACAGTAAATTGTTACATTATTTATACCACCAGAGAAAAAGCTTTATGTGGGCTTTTTTTTTCTCCCCTTTTTTTGATTTTTTTTTTTTTTAAATGTAGGATTATTTTTTTTCCCAGCCAAACACTGCAAGCTGGAAATCCGGCACAGTGCCGGAGAACTTTAAGCCCTGCATTTTGTACCCCTCTGTCACTGTATTCATCATTTTTATTGTTTATAAACAAACCACATCCATCCCCCACACTTTTGAAAAGCTTGCTACGCCCCTGAATAGGTTAACCCCATGAACTCATTCGGAAAGTTCAACCCATCCATCATAAGGTCACCGGAAGTTCAACCTGTCAAAAGGTCAAAGGTCAAAGTCGTAAATCATCTTGACACAAGCTGTAGTATACGTACTACTTATCTTCCTCCTCAGTCACTGAAGTCAAGTCCAGGACAAACATTTCCACTGCAGGATAATTTTGCTCATATTTTCTGAAGTCCTAGTCTCTGTAATTGTGGCCTCTCCATCTGCTTCTATGCCTTCAATGCCATGCAGAGCCTCTGATATTTCTCCTCATATGATATCAAGGACCATATCAGTGAAATCACCCCTCTTATATGGCTTGTTACCTGTTTGGGGGTTCTTGGCTTCAAAGTCAAAAGTCAAAGTCACCTTTATTTATATAGCGCTTTAAACAAAGTACATTGCGTCAAAGCAACTGAACAACATTCATTAGGAAAACAGTGTCAAAAATGAAAAAATGATAGTTAAAGGCAGTTCATCATTGAATTCAGTTATGTCATCTCTGTTCAATTAAATAGTGTCTGTGCATTTATTTGCAATCAAGTCAACGATATCGCTGTAGATGAAGTGTCCCCAACTAAGCAAGCCAGAGGCGACAGCGGCAAGGAACCGAAACTCCATCCGTGACAGAATGGAGAAAAAAACCTTGGGAGAAACCAGGCTCAGTTGGGGGGCCAGTTCTCCTCTGACCAGACGAAACCAGTAGTTCAATTCCAGGCTGCAGCAAAGTCAGATTGTGCAGAAGAATCATCTGTTTCCTGTGGTCTTGTCCTGGTGCTCATTTGAGACAAGGTCTTTACAGGGGATCTGTATCTGGGGCTCTAGTTGTCCTGGTCTCCGCTGTCTTTAAGGGATGTAGAGGTCCTTTCTAGGGGCTGATCCAGCATCTGGTCTGGATACGTACTGGATCCGGGTGACTGCAGTGACCCTCTGATCTGGACACAGACTGGATCTGGTGGCCACGGTGACCTCGGAACAAGAGAGAAACAGACAAATATTAGCGTAGATGCCATTCTTCTAATGATGTAGCAAGTACATAGGGTGTTATAGGAAGTGTTTCCGGTTCCGGTTTACCTAATTAATGCAGCCTAAAAATCCTTTAACGGATTTGGATAATAAAAGCATATTAGTATGTTATGTGTATGCCAGGTTAAAGAGATGGGTCTTTAATCTAGATTTAAACTGCAAGAGTGTGTCTGCCTCCCGAACAATGTTAGGTAGGTTATTCCAGAGTTTAGGCGCCAAATAGGAAAAGGATCTGCCGCCCGCAGTTGATTTTGATATTCTAGGTATTATCAAATTGCCTGAGTTTTGAGAACGTAGCGGAGGTAGAGGATTATAATGTAAAAGGAGCTCAGTCAAATACTGAGGTGCTAAACCATTCAGGGCTTTATAGGTAATAAGCAATATTTTAAAATCTACACGATGCTTGATAGGGAGCCAGTGCAGTGTTGACAGGACCGGGCTAATATGGTCATACTTCCTGGTTCTAGTAAGAACTCTTGCTGCTGCATTTTGGACTAGCTGTAGTTTGTTTACTAAGCGTGCAGAACAACCACCCAATAAAGCATTACAATAATCTAACCTTGAGGTCATAAAAGCATGGATTAACATTTCTGCATTTGACATTGAGAGCATAGGCCGTAATTCAGATATATTTTTGAGATGGAAAAATGCAGTTTTACAAATGCTAGAAACGTGGCTTTCTAAGGAAAGATTGCGATCAAATAGCACACCTAGGTTCCTAACTGATGATGAAGAATTGACAGAGCAACCATCAAGTCTTAGACAGTGTTCTAGGTTATTACAAGCAGAGTTTTTAGGTCCTATAATTAACACCTCTGTTTTTTCAGAATTTATCAGTAAGAAATTACTCGTCATCCAGTTTTTTATATCGACTATGCAATCCATTAGTTTTTCAAATTGGTGTGTTTCACCGGGCTGCGAAGAAATATAGAGTTGAGTATCATCAGCATAACAGTGAAAGCTAACACCATGTTTCCTGATGATATCTCCCAAGGGTAACATATAAAGCGTGAAGAGTAGCGGCCCTAGTACTGAGCCTTGAGGTACTCCATACTGCACTTGTGATCGATAGGATACATCTTCATTCACTGCTACGAACTGATGGCGGTCATATAAGTATGATTTAAACCATGCTAATGCACTTCCATTAATGCCAACAAAGTGTTCAAGTCTATGCAAAAGAATGTTGTGGTCAATTGTGTCAAACGCAGCACTAAGATCCAATAAAACTAATAGAGAGATACACCCACGATCAGATGATAAGAGCAGATCATTTGTAAGTCTAAGGATAGCAGTCTCAGAACTATGATACGGTCTAAATCCTGACTGGAAATCCTCACATATACCATTTTTCTCTAAGAAGGAATATAATTGTGAGGATACCACCTTTTCTAGTATCTTGGACAGAAAAGGGAGATTCGAGATTGGTCTATAATTAACTAGTTCTTTGGGGTCAAGCTGTGGTTTTTTGATGAGAGGCTTAATAACAGCCAGTTTGAAGGTTTTGGGGACATATCCTAATGACAATGAGGAATTAATAATAGTCAGAAGAGGATCTATGACTTCTGGAAGCACCTCTTTTAGGAGCTTAGATGGTATAGGGTCTAACATACATGTTGTTGGTTTAGATGATTTAACAAGTTTATACAATTCTTCCTCGCCTATAGTAGAGAATGAGTGGAACTGTTCCTCAGGGGGTCTATAGTGCACTGTCTGATGTGATACTGTAGCTGACGGCTGAATGGTTTCAATTTTATCTCTAATAGTATCGATTTTAGAAGTAAAGTAGTTCATAAAGTCATTACTGCTGTGATGTCAAGAAAGTAGTTGGGAAATGTCAACACTTGTTGAGGCTTTATTTTTCGTTAATTTAGCCACTGTATTGAATAAATACCTGGGGTTATGTTTGTTTTCTTCTAAAAGAGAAGAAAAGTAATCGGATCTAGCAGTTTTTAATGCTTTTCTGTAGGATATGTTACTTTCCTGCCAAGCAATACGAAATACCTCTAGTTTTGTTTTCCTCCAGCTGCGCTCCATTTTTCAGGCTGCTCTCTTTAGGGTGCGAGTATGCTCATTATACCATGGTGTCAAACTGTTTTCCTTAACCTTCCTTAAGCGTAAAGGAGCAACTGTATTTAAAGTGCTAGAAAAGAGAGAGTCCATAGTTTCTGTTACATCATCAAGTTCTAAAGTTTTGGATATGCTAAGGAACTTGGATACATCAGGAAGATAACTTAAAAAGCAGTCTTTTGTGTTAGAAGTGATGGTTCTTCCATACTTGTAACAAGAAGTAGGATTTACAATTTTGGCTATATGAAGTTTGCACAGAACTAAATAATGATCTGAGATATCATCACTTGGCTGAATAATTTCAACACCATCAACATCAATTCCATGTGACAGTATTAAATCTAGAGTATGATTTCGACAATGAGTAGGTCCTGAAACGTGTTGTCTAACACCAATAGAGTTCAGAATGTCTATAAATGCTGATCCCAATGCATCTTTTTCATTATCAACATGGATATTAAAATCACCAACTATTAAGACTTTATCTGCAGCCAGAAGTAACTCGGATGTAAAATCACCAAACTCTTTAATAAAGTCTGTATGGTGCCCTGGTGGCCTGTATACAGTAGCCAGTACAAACATAACAGAGGATTTATCATTAACATTTGTTTCTCTGGATAATGTTATATGAAGCACCATTACTTCAAATGAGTTATACTTGAAGCCTGCTCTCTGAGAGATCCTGAAAACGTTGTTATAAATTGAAGCAACACCTCCACCTTTGCCTTTTAGACGCGGCTCATGTTTATAACAGTAATCTTGGGGGGTGGACTCATTTAAAATAATGTAATCATCAGGTTTTAGCCAGGTTTCTGTCAAACAGAGTACATCTATATTATGATCAGTGATCATATTATTTACAAAAAGTGTTTTCGTAGAAAGGGATCTGATATTCAATAAGCCAAGCTTTATCATTTGTTTATCCATATTGCTTCTGTTTTTTATTTGTTGAACCTCAATTAAATTGTTAATCTTAACTTGGTTTGGACGTTTTTTGTTTTTTCTAGTTCGGGGAACAGACACAATCTCTATAGTGTGATATCTAGGTGAAAAAGTCTCTATGTGCTGAGAATTAACTGACCTCTGTGACGGGAGGCGGCTAGCAGACGGTCGGTTTAGCCAGTCTGTCTGCTTCCTGACCTGGGCCCCAGTTAGTCAAGTATAAACACTAAGACTATTGGCCAAATTTCTAGAGAGAAGAGTGGCGCCACCCCAGGAGGGATGAAGACCATCTCTTTTAAGCAGGTCAGGTCTGCCCCAAAAGCTCGTCCAATTGTCTATGAAACCTATGTTATTCTGTGGGCACCACTTAGACATCCAGCCATTGAGTGATGGCAATCTGCCATGCATCTCATCACCACGGTAAGCAGGGAGGGGACCAGAGCATATTACAGTGTCTGACATCGTGCTTGCAAGTTCACACACCTCTCTAATGTTATTTTTGCTGATCTCCGACTGGCGAAGTCGAACATCATGAATAACACCGCCGAATAATAACACCGAATAATAGCGCCGGCATGAATAACAATCTTACTGTATTTACGTTTAGCATTAGCCAGCACTTTTAAATTTGCCAAGATGTCAGGCGCTCTGGCTCCCGGTAAACATTTGACTATGGTGGCTGGTGTCTCTATATTCACGTTCCGTACAATAGAATCACCAATAACTAGAGCACTTTCATCAGGTTTCTCAGTGGGTGCATCACTGAGTGGGGAGAACCTGTTTAATGTTTTGATCGGAACAGAAGAGCGGTGTTTTGACCCACGACTATGCTGCCTCACCGTCACCCAGTTGCCCTGCTGCAAGGGCTCTGTTTCCGGAACCGAACAATGTACAGGAATCCCTGAGCTAGACGCATCCAAAGCCGTATCTAGAGCCCTAACATTCTTACTGTCCTCAATTAAAGTTTGGATGCGTGTCTCTAATTCTGAAATCTTCTCTGTCAGCCTAACTATTTCCCTGCATTTATCACATGTGAATCCCTCATCAGCGACAGAGATAGATAAACTATACATGTGGCAAGAGGTGCAAGAAACAATGATAGGAGAAGCCATTACTCACCGTGCTTGATGAAACTTCTATACTGCGGTTGTTTAATGAACTTGTGAAAAACTGGAGCGAGAGGAGAAAAGAATACAGCGATAGGTTCGAATGAAAACACTAATGACAAGCTAACGAGTGCTAACGCTTTGCAGGTGTACTGCACTCACGGAAATAAAATAAAAGTGAACGATCGAAGTTAATCTGATAAGATTGATCGATAATATGAGAAATATGGTGTGAATTAAGTTATATTTTACCACTTTTAAAAAAAACAGAGAGTGATAGTAAGATAAAGATTCTAGAGAAAAAATAAAATAACAGCTACACGGAGCTACGATTTGCTACAGAAGGCCAACAGGAAGTAGAGAAAACACTGTCCAACAGCGACACCCGCAGGACACCCACTTCAGTAAGGTTTTTCGTTGCCTTAGCCCTAAGGTTCTTCCATCGTAACATGACTTGTTTTATGGTCCTCTTTTGGCCAGACCCCATGGCATTGACATGATTGGTTATGTCCTCCAAATGTTGTATTTTCCTTTTTTGGTCAGTTCTCCACCCTTTGCAGAGCTGAAACCTCCTACTATCGAGGCAAAATTGGCCTGAACACCCTCCAGCATTGCACAGGTTTTTGCCACAGTGAAATTAGGCCCTTTTGATTCCATGGTTCCAACTCTGTGATGTCGCCAACACTGATCTTAAAAGCCTTGAGCATGATTGCTTTTGCTTGTGCTTTATTAGGCTTACACCAATCAGATCATTGCTGGTTAATGGGTGACACCATTTAAACACCATTTAAGACACGATGTCTTTGCACCTATTTCTCCTAGCCTACAGAGGCATCGACGTGGCATATATTGTTCATCGTTACCATAGGAGAAGGTACCGTCAAAGGGTGCATGCTGAGTGTGCCAAACCACTCGACCAATACACATCAGAAGAACTGTATGCACGTTTTCGCTTTGGGAGAGATAACATTAAAGCGTTAGTTCCCCCAAAAATGAAAATTATGTCATTAATAACTCACTCATGTCATTCCAAACCAGTAAGACCTCCATTTATCTTCAGAACAGAGTTTAAGATATTTTAGATTTAGTCCGAGAGCTCTCAGTCCCTCCATTGAAACTGTGTGTACGGTATATTGTCCATGTCCAGAAAGGTAAGAAAAACATCATCAAAGTAGTCCATGTGACATCAGAGGGTCAGTTAGAATTTTTTGAAGCATTGAAAATACATTTTGGTCTAAAAATAGCAAAAACTACGACTTTATTCAGCATAGTCTTCTCTTCCGTGTCTGTTGAATAAATATTTTTTAAATAGTTTTAAAGTGATTTTAACTTGATAACGCATTGTTCTGTCGTCGTTTGATCGCTAGGATTACTTCTGGGGGCCGTGTTCATTTCACGGAATTCTTTGAGACCAGGTTGATTTGTTTCCAGGTATGACCACTAGATGTCAATAATTACTAGGGTAAAATTGTGATCTCCAGGAGCATTCAAACATAATTATTTACCTACAGTAGATGATTCAGTTTGACTTTTAACAACATGCAGTTAGACTTCCTTCAGTTTTTCTTAAGCCACTATCACTGTTCACACTACATTCAGATGGATCCGTTTGCTATGGATCATTTGTATCTAAGCAAGAGAAGTCCTCAGAGTTCTCTGCTGGTACTTAACTACTTTCTTGGATTACTTTTTTTTATATTACCCCTAATGCAAGTTAGTTAGTTATCTGAATGGGTATATTCCATATACTACTATTATGCATATTTGTATATACTGCTAGTTATAAATGCTATAATCTAACCCAATCCACACACTTTCTGAATTTATTGTATATAATAATATTTGATGTACAAATTTGTCTCTATTATTTAAATAGGTACAATCACACACACTTGATCATATTTCTAAACATTCATCATCATCATCATTATTTCTAAACCCACATAGCTCTGTCCATCTTCTTCATTCTTTCAGAGACACACACTGTGTTCTTAAAGACACCCAGACACATCTGCTGAACAGCTCAGATGTCCGTAATTTATAACAGGACAATACAATATCATTACAGACAGAGCCAAGAGCCATTTTCAACACATCGCAGTAACTGATTTCAGATTATGTAACTCACTAATAGCCATTCCCACTTTGAACATTCTGATCTAAGGGCAGAGAGGGGTGAGAAAAAAAGCTGAGCTTCTGTGATTCTTTCCAAGTGTCAGTGTATTTGTTTGTGTAGGTGTGCGTGTTTGTTAGGTTTTTATGTGTATATGTCTGTTTGTCACTCTGCTTTCTTCTCAAGTCAAGCTGCAAGACTACATACTCTCTCTCTTGTTCCAACAGTAAGCTGAGCTCTCACTCAAACACTCTTTCGAGGTTCTGGAAGATCCAGTGTCCTTCCTGTCAGTGTTTGCCCGATCTGTCTGCTCTCTCTTAAAGGAATGTCCATTCTGTCCTTTCCAAACATTTGTGTGCACTTTTATACTTTAGTTTGTCACATTAGCATCAGCACATCAAAATACAAAAATAATGTTTATTTTCAAACGGATTTCCCAGACATTTCTACCATACCTTCCCATCTGACTGAACAGGTAGTTACACTTTAGTCTCATGCCATTGATTTAGCCACTATAGTCAGCTGCAAATATGTCTTGACCCCAAAAAAATTCTAACAAAAAGTTTCTCAGTGGTTTACAGTAGTATTAAATGTACTTAAAAACATACTAAAAGTTTACCAAAGTTTGACTCCAAGAAAGGCCCCGTTTTCAAAATGGCAGCTGCCAGGTCCTTAAAAAAGCAAACTTTTTTATATTGTAGATTCATTGTACACAAACTGAAATATTTAAAGGGTTTTTTGTTTGAGTTCTGATGGTTACGACTTACAGCTTCACTATCTCAAAAAATTAGAATATTTTCTCAAAGATCAATCAAAAAAAGATTTACAAAACAGAAATGTTCAAGATCTCCAAAGTCGGTTTAATTATGCACTCAATACTTGGTTGGGGCTCCTTTTCCAATTACTGTGTGTGGCACTACAGGTTGCTTTGATAGCGGCCTTCGGCTCCTCTGTATTGTTTGTCAGATGTTACTTATCTTCCTCTTAACAATTCCCCATAGATTCTCTGTAAGGTTCAGGTCAGGCATGTTGGCTGGCCAATCAAGCACAGTAATATCATGGTCAGCAAACCACTTGGGAGTGGTTTTGGCACTGTGGGCAGGTGCTAAAGTCCTGCTGCAAAATTAAATCAGCATCTCCATTAAAACAGATGTCCAAAAATACCGGTACGCTAAAAGCACGTTCTGGGTGCACGGAGAAGTGGCGGTACGCTCAAGAGCTATATTTGGAAGTGGCGGCACTGAGTACCGGTGTATACCGGCCCACTTAAAGCACTGGATACATCCACTTTTAACTGACTGTGCACCCTGCATCCTTTCCATTGTTCAGTGAACCTAAGTTTTTCCTAAGTGAGCTAGAACCCACACCCTTTCCTGGCTTATAAGAAACCACACATTTTCCCCTGGCTGATCTAGAATATGTACCTTTTCCTTAATTGACCTGCAGTAGAAAAAATTTCCTGACTGATCTAGATTGCTCACCCTCTCCAGGCTGATCAAGTACCCCATCCTTCCCCCTTGCTTGATCTAAAATCTTCTTTCCTTGGCTAATCTAGAAACTACTAATTTCCTTGATGAACCCCCTACTTCCCCTAGCTATTCTAAAATCTGCACCCTTTCATTGGCTCATCTAGAAATTGCACCATTTCCAGAATCTGAGCCTTTTTCCCTTTTTCCCTTTTTCCTTTCCTTAGTTGTTCTAGAACCTGCATTTCTTTCCCTGGCTGACCTTAAACCCTCACTCTTTTCCTGTCTGATCTAGAATCTGCATTCTTTCGGTGGCTGAGCTAGAACCCTCACACTTTTCCAGGCCGATCTAGCATCTGTGCAATATTTTTCTTTGACTGACTTTATGAACTACTTTACTTCTAAAATCGATACTATTAGAGATAAAATTGCAACCATTCAGCCGTCAGCTACAGTATCACATCAGACAGTGCACTATAGACCCCCTGAGGAACAGTTCCACTCATTCTCTACTATAGGAGAGGAAGAATTGTATAAACTTGTTAAATCATCTAAACCAACAACATGTATGTTAGACCCTATACCATCTTAGCTCCTTAAAGAGGTTCTTCCAGAAGTCATAGATCCTCTTCTGACTATTATTAATTCCTCATTGTCATTAGGATATGTCCCCAAAACCTTCGAACTGGCTGTTATTAAGCTTCTCATCAAAAAACACAACTTGACCCCAAAGAACTAGTTAATTATAGACCAATCTCGAATCTCCTTTTTCTGTCCAAGATACTAGAAAAGGTGGTATCCTTACAATTATATTCCTTCTTAGAGAAAAATGGTATATGTGAGGATTTCCAGTCAGGATTTAGACCGTATTATAGTACTGAGACTGCTCTCCTTAGAGTTACAAATGATCTGCTCTTATCATCTGATCGTGGGTGTATCTCTCTATTAGTTTTATTGGATCTTAGTGATGCGTTTGACACAATTGACCACAAAATTCTTTTGCATAGACTTGAACACTTTGTTGGCATTAATGGAAGTGCATTAGCATGGTTTAAATCGTACTTATATGACCACCATCAGTTCGTAGCAGTGAATGAAGATGTATCATATCGATCACAAGTGCAGTATGGAGTACTTCAAGGCTCAGTACTAGGGCCGCTACTCTTCATGTTTTATATTTACCCTTGGGAGATATCATCAGGAAACATGGTGTTAGCTTTCACTGTTATGCTGATGATACTCAGCTCTATATTTATTCGCGGCCCGGTGAAACACACCAATTTGAAAAACTAATGGAATGTATAGTCGATATAAAAAACTGGATGACGATTAATTTCTTACTGCTAAATTCTGAAAAAACAGAGGTGTTAATTATAGGACCTAAAAACTCTGCTTGTAATAACCTAGAACACTGTCTAAGACTTGATGGTTGCTCTGTCAATTCTTCGTCATCAGTTAGGAACCTAGGTGTGCTATTCGATCGCAATCTTTCCTTAGAAAGCCACGTTTCTAGCATTTGTAAAACTGCATTTTCCCATCTCAAAAATATATCTAAATTACGGCCTATGCTCTCAATGTCAAATGCAGAAATGTTAATCCATGCATTTATGACCTCAAGGTTAGATTATTGTAATGCTTTATTGGGTGGTTGTTCTGCACGCTTAGTAAACAAACTACAGCTAGTCCAAAATGCAGCAGCAAGAGTTCTTACTAGAACCAGGAAGTATGACCATATTAGCCCGGTCCTGTCAACACTGCACTGGCTCCCTATCAAACATTGTATAGATTTTAAAATATTGCTTATTACTTATAAAGCCCTGAATGGTTTAGCACCTCAGTATTTGAATGAGCTCCTTTTACATTATAATCCTCTACGTCCGCTATGTTCTCAAAACTCAGGCAATTTGATAATACCTAGAATATCAAAATCAACTGCGGCGGAAGATCCTTTTCCTATTTGGCACCTAAACTCTGGAATAACCTACCTAACACTGTTCGGGAGGCAGACACACTCTTGCAGTTTAAATCTACATTAAAGACCCATCTCTTTAACATGGCTTACACATAACATACTAATTTGCTTTTAATATCCAAATCCGCTAAAGGATTTTTAGGCTGCATTAATTAGGTAAACTGGAACTGGGAACACTTCACATAACACCCTATGTAGTCAAAGTCACCTTTATTTATATAGCCCTTTAAACAAAATACATTGCGTCAAAGCAACTGAACAACATTCATTAGGAAAACAGTGTCAATAATGCAAAAATGATAGTTAAAGGCAGTTCATCATTGAATTCAGTGATCTCATCTCTGTTTTAACTGAACAGAGATGACATCACTGAATTCAATGATGAACTGCCTTTAACTATCATTTTGCATTATTGACACATTGTTTTCATAATGAATGTTGTTCAGTTGCTTTGACGCAATGTATTTTGTTTAAAGCGCTATATAAATAAAGGTGACTTGACTTGACTTTACTTGACTGATCTAGAGCATCTGTGACAGACATAACGCAGTGTTGTTCTATGCATCAGATGTAATTGGTGTATGAAATTATGTTGTGTACAAAAGAAAAGAAAAATGATTAAAATACAGTTATGACAATGCATACCTTACACTTACATCTAATACTACTGTCATGAGAGGATATTTGAGGAGCAAATCGTGGTCGAACACATTTCTGAATTCAGGCAGCATCATTTCACTTTTAGGAAAATGCAGTGGATAGCTCTGTATATTAGAGTATAATATTTTATTATCATTCTTATTATCATTTTTATTTGAGTATCATTCTTATTTGATGACTCCAACACTTTTTATTTTTTTCTTCCTTATAGTATGGAATTTTACTATATCAATGTTACAAGATCCCCCAGCAGCGAAAAACGTTGCTTTCACACTTCTCAGCACCTGTGGTAAGATTCTCGCTCTTAACCTACTCCTCTCTTGCTCTCAACCTCACAGATGGAGCATTAATCAGACATGTGTCAGTATATGGGCTATGATGTCACATTACGAAATGCTTGTTCAAGTGTTGGCAGTGAAGTTATTATTACAGCATGTCTTATGGATATTATAAAATGCTGACAATTTTAGAAAATAAATAACATAGAGATGAAAAATAAGTCATTTAAAAACAAATGTTAAGGAAACAAACCATAATAATTAATCCATGTTCATGTTATGCTTAAAAAGTTTCGACTCTACGTTCTGCTTTAGAACATGTACTAGATATTGACCAGATAATTAGCAAAAAGACAACACATCTGTAATATGGCAAACTCATTGGCAGTCATTGTTACTTCCGATCTTCTTTTGCAGAGGAGTGTCTCAGAGAACTCTCTGGTAGCCATGGATTTCTCAGGGAGGATAGGCAGAGTGATTGACAATCCCCTGGAGGCTCACAGTGCTGCCATGGAGGAGGGACATGCCTGTAGAGTCAGTTCCAATAATCATTCATCATATTTGTTTTGATTGTTTCATTATTTGATGTATGTATGTATGTATGTATATATACATACCAGTCATTCTGTGATGATCTAGATGAATTACAGAAGAATCATGTTTCTAAGCAGTCTTTACAAGGGCAATACAGATAAAATTATCTAGTACAACATTTTCCAAAAATAAAAAGAACTATACATTTTTTTCAGTAGCATTTTTTAATAACTGTTTAAACTTGAAGTCAAATTAGCATGATGTAGAAATTTAAAAGTTGATTTTGTGGTTTATGTCTCCCTGTCTTTTTTCAGAAGAGAAGTCAGCGTATGAATATCCTAGGAAGCCCCAGCCCATTACAACCCTCATCATTAAGAGGAGGTACAATCTAGAGTGTTTAATTAATGTCTTTTGTTGATTTTTATCAGTATTTTAACATGTATTTATACTAGCAGTTAATAGTTAATCAGGCTTTATCATGTTTATGAAAGGAGTATTCATAAAGTGTTATCCAATTTAATACACTTTAAAATGAAAACTATTGCTGAGATGGCAAGGCAAAATTTTCAGTAGCCATTACTCCAGACTCATGTGATTTTTAAGAAGTTATTGTACAACCCGAATTCCGGAAAAGTTGGGACGTTTTTTAAATTTTAATAAAATGAAAACTAAAGGAATTTCAAATCACATGAGCCAATATTTTATTCACAATAGAACATAGATAACGTAGCAAATGTTTAAACTGAGAAATTTTACACTTTTATCAACTTAATTAGCTCATTTAAAATTTAATGCCTGCTACAGGTCTCAAAAAAGTTGGCACGGGGGCAACAAATGGCTAAAAAAGCAAGCAGTTTTGAAAAGATTCAGCTGGGAGAAAATCTAGTGATTAATTAAGTTAATTGATATCAGGTCTGTAACATGATTAGCTATAAAAGCTTTGTCTTAGAGAAGCAGAGTCTCTCAGAAGTAAAGATGGGCAGAGGCTCTCCAATCTGTGAAAGACTGCGTAAAAAAATTGTGGAAAACTTTAAAAACAATGTTCCTCAAAGACTATTTCAAAGTGGAATAGTGTTTTATGGTCAGACGAGTCCAAATTTGACATTCTTGTTGGAAATCACGGACGCCGAGTCCTCCGGGCTAAAGAGGAGGGAGACCTTCCAGCATGTTATCAGCGTTCAGTTCAAAAGCCAGCATCTGTGATGGTATGGGGGTGCATAAGTGCATACGGTATGGGCAGCTTGCATGTTTTGGAAGGCTCTGTGAATGCTGAAAGGTATATAAAGGTTTTAGAGCAACATATGCTTCCCTCCAAACAACGTCTATTTCAGGGAAGGCCTTGTTTATTTCAGCAGGAAAATGCAAAACCACATACTGCAGCTATAACAACAGCATGGCTTCGTCGTAGAATAGTCCGGGTGCTAACCTGGCCTGCCTGCAGTCCAGATCTTTCACCTATAGAAAACATTTGGCACATCATTAATCGAAAAATACGTCAAAGACGACCACGAACTCTTCAGCAGCTGGAAATCTATATAAGGCAAGAATGGGACCAAATTCCAACAGCAAAACTCCAGCAACTCATAGCCTCAATGCCCAGACGTCTTCAAACTGTTTTGAAAAGAAAAGGAGATGCTACACCATGGTAAACATGCCCCGTCCCAACTATTTTGAGACCTGTAGCAGAAATCAAAATTTAAAATGAGCTCATTTTGTGCATAAAATTGTAAACTTTCTCAGTTTAAACATTTGCTATGTTATCTATGTTCTATTGTGAATAAAATATTGGCTCATGTGATTTGAAAGTCTTTTAGTTTTCATTTTATTAAAATTTAAAAAACGTCCCAACTTTTCCGGAATTCGGGTTGTAATATGCTTTTATGGTGCTCTAGAAACATGTCTTAATATTGTCAATTTTGAAAACAGCTGCTTAACATTTTTGTGGAAACCATGGAATATGTTGTACTTCAATGCATTAAAAGTAATTCTAAAGTAAATTCTTTGTAGCAAAGTGAAGTTATTTACTGTCACTTTTGATCAGTGTAATGCATTCTTGCTGAATAAATTAATTTATTTTCTTTTAATGTAAATGGTAGTATGTGTAGTATGAATCCAAAGTCCAGACTTTTGGCTGGCAATGTAAATAAAAGTAAAACAAACAAAAAAAAATTATAAAAAAAAAAAATTAAACAAGCTTAAATGTATTATTACTATACATCATGGGAACAGTACATTAATGTCAGATCATGTAGATATAATCCTTGCAATATAAGAATGTGCAATACATGCCTTTATTAATGGAAAGATACCACTGAATGTGCACAGTTTTCCACTAAAAACCGCTCACTGGTTTTAAAGGCATTTTGTATCTCCTGTGATCCAGTTATCCACAGAACTCAGCTTTGGTTTCATGGTCGTCTTTCACGGGATGATTCCCACAAGATGATCCATCAGCAGGGCAGAGTGGATGGGTACAAATCATACAATAGTTATTCTCAAAAACATTCTGGATGATTCTCTGTTCTAACTATGCAATATATACTAAACTTGTTTTTTGTGCAACAGAATGTTTCTCTTGAGGGATAGCCAGAGCAATCCTAAGGTGTTTGTACTCACACTGTGTCACCACCAGAAAATCAAACATTTCCAGATTTTACCGGTAAGATTTTATAATTTTCTTGCACTCAGAACACATACTTATGCTTCTTAATAAATTAGAATGTCGAGGAAAAGTTCATTTATTCCAGTAATTCTATTCAAATTGTGAAACTCATGTATTAAATAAATTAATTGCACACAGACTGAAGTAGTTTAAGTCTTTGGTACTTTTATTTGTGATGATTTTGGCTCACATTTAACAAAAACACCAATTCACTATCACAACAAATTTAAATTCTTCATAAAACAAACAAACAAAAAAAAAGTATGGAAAAGGATGTTAATTTACTTTACATGTTCTCAATACTTGGCAGGTGCTTCTTTTGCTTTAATTACTGCCTCAATTCGGTGTGGCATAGAGGTAATCAGTTTGTGGCACTGCTGAGGTGGTATGGAAGCCCAGGTTTCTTTGACAGTGGCCTTCAGCTCATCTGCATTTTTTGGTCTCTTGTTTCTCATCTTCCTCTTGACAATAGCCCATAGATTCTCTATGGGGTTCAGGTCTGGCGAGTTTGCTGACCAGTCAAGCGCACCAACACCATGGTCATTTAACCAACTTTTGGTGCTTTTGGCAGTGTGGGTAGGTGCCAAATCCAGTCCCAGCTTCAGTCTATTTTGTGGTTGACTTTCATTTTTTTCCCTCCATGTTTTGAAGATTATTTCAAGGACAGCACACTGTGAAGCCAAGGCTAAAAACACCCACAGAGAAATGGGGTTCGAATTTATGATCTGCCTTGTCCATGGTAAAGATATTTTTTTTGTACTTGTGACGCAATGTAAAGAAAGATCCAAGTTTTTAGTTTGTATCTACATTGTATTAAACTAGATAGAAAGGGCATAGCTACCATGTCTACAATTTCACCCAAGAGACCAGCACATAGATAAATGCAAATGATGCAATCATTTTTTAGATATTGCTTCAAGAAATTTATTTATTTATCTGGATTTGATTACTTGAAATTTAGATTTCATTTTTTTTCAGCACTGTTCAATAATTTACTTCCACATTTTTGTGGATTTTTTGGAACTCAGTTAACTATATACCCTTTCTTGAACCTTTTAAAACGAATTCATTGTCAACATCCTTCTGTAGAACACTGTCTGCATAGTCCCAAGTTATGGTGAATTGCTAAAGCCTGTCCAGTGGGATGTACTGTTGTGTACCTTGCTTTCAGTTGTTAATCTGACACTATACTGAAAACATCTTCTTGAGAAAAAAAAAAAATTAAATGGACAAAAACACAAGTTAACACATTATATATACATTGAAAAAAAGTATTTTTAATTATGTCAACCAGTAACATGAAGCTGTTTGTTCATTTGAAGATCCATATAATTCATGTAATCTTGGTTAAGTAACGGACAATGCACATCAGCTGGCTTTCACAAAAAAAATAAAAATAATAAAAATAATAATAAAAATTCTCAAAAGGGCAATCCTGATACAAAGGGGGATTTTGGCTGGACATTATGCTGCTTAAAACGTAAATGTTATTTTTTTTTTTTAACATGAAATATTGATTTATTGAAACTCTTTGATTATGTTTCAAGGAAGAGATTGCCTAATTAAAATCAAGTATTTCAAAGAGCCTTGTAATAAGAATATGATCTTAGTCTGCCAGGTACTACTTAGACCTCATTGGATGATTTAACCACAGAAATAGACTGCAGGGCTTAATTAAATCAGTGCTATTGTTATTATTATTATTATTCACTTGAATATCTTTCTCAGTGTCAGTTAAGTTAATTCAAGTGTGTGTCGGTGTTGATTTAGCTGCAGTTTGAGTGGGTCTTGCATTCACCAAAAGGCACAAGCATAAACACAAGCTTTCTG
Organism: Carassius carassius; assembly: GCF_963082965.1. Taxonomy (NCBI): domain Eukaryota; kingdom Metazoa; phylum Chordata; class Actinopteri; order Cypriniformes; family Cyprinidae; genus Carassius; species Carassius carassius. Next base: position 9,578,552 of record NC_081778.1, read on the forward strand.
AACTTGACATTATTGTCTTCATTTTTCATCAGCCAGCAAAGGATTAAACTAACAACACTGCGTTTAAATATGATGCTATTAATTAGCATATTCTGTTACCAGTTTTGATATAATATAATTCTATTGTTACAGTATATCAGGAATTTTTCCACATGGTTCAGACAGATGGATGTATTGAGTTTAAAGGTTATATGTTTTTTTTATGAGATCATTAAAAAATAAAAAGAAAGAAAGAAACAATTTGAAGACTAGTTTACTATTTGTTACTGGTGAATCACCTATTTGAGCAAAATGTATCTGTATGGTAGTTTGATTATCATTAGCTCTTAACCTCCTTGTTAATTAGTTGGCCATTCATTCTAAAAGTGAGTGTGAACAGGATGTCTGTTCACAATCGAAACGCTCGGGGCGTCATTTCTAAGTTAACACAGTAGTACATTACATGTCACATTGTCCATACAGATTTATTTCATTATTAAATTGTTTGCATATATCATGTAACATGCAGCCCAACAGGACATTATAGTTACACTCCATTCATTTACAACTGTACACGTTTTTAGATACCACACTGAATTTTTGGATGCAGGTTTTTTTCTTTCCACGATGGCATATAAAACGAAGAAACTTGACTTATTTTAGCGCATTTTTATTCTTTGGTTAAGTGTGTAAATATTGAATCTATATTTTGTGTTGCTTTGTCATGCTAATTGACCTTAAAATCTATGTTGTTTGACAGAAAAGTGGACTTTGAACTCTTAGTCATTGAAGGCCATTATTAAGCTAAATTGTTGTTATAAAAACTCACAAATACACTTATGTTGTTATTCTCACAAATACACTTATGTAAACGCTAACAATTTATGCCTTGTAGATATTGTAGAAATGTTTTGTTTAATATGAATCAAAGACAAATTATTTTTTGCATTTTCCCCAATGTTGTTTGAAAGAAGCTGGTAGCAGCATTTGCGAAATGTGTGATCTGATGAGAGTTTATCAGTGAAAGAAAGAAATGTCATTTTTATATTTAAAATAAATTAATGTAACTGGGCTGCTCAGGGTTGAAGTTGAGGCTGTTTAAAACTGGTCAACAGGACCAGCAAGATTTCTTCTCTGTATTTTTATTTTTAATAAACTAATGGTGTACTTCTTTTTATTGAGTCTTTGACGCACCAGACCTCTATTATTTCCCACCCTTTCTCTCTTAATGAATCTCTGGCCTTCAAGATATGTGATGATCATAGCTTCCACCCTTTCTTAAAGGCATAGTTCACCTAAAAATTCAGTTCAGTGGAACAGAGCAGCTTGGTCTTTCTGCTATATCAATCCTTTTGTGCTCCATACAAACATTTTGAAAGATTTATTTATTTATTTATTTATTTATTTTTGATGAACTATTCATTTAAAACTATTCATCTAAAAATCAGGTGCCTCAAAACCCTACGGTCCATCTTCTCTCTCCTCATTAATGTCGACCATAGAGGGTGTTCCTTCTCAGGTTTGGAATTTGTGACCATTTGTCATTTCTGATGAAAAAGGAGACTTAAAGCGACTTACAGTGCATTCAGGCTATCAATTTTGACCTATCATGTGTTCCCAGGGAATCGAACCCCCAACCTTGCACTTGCTTGCTAACACAATGCTCTACCACAGGAACATTAATTAATTTTATTCTTTATAAAAAAAAATATCATTTAGTATTGCTTTAGGTGAGGCAGTTTATTTACATAATTCATCATTCTTCATGTTTTCGTAATATTAATTAAAAATTATTTTTTTAAAAATGGGTTTAATAATTATAAAGAATTCCATAAATATAAAATATTCATATAAATATATAATTTACAAAATGTAATCTATTTTTATTTAATATTATCAACAGTACACATCATTTATATGGCCATGTGGAATGTGAAATTAAATTTGTATTAAGTTAACAAAATGAATCGGAATATATATATATATATATATATATATATATATATATATATATATATATATATATATATATATATATATATGCAAAAATGTAATTATAGACTTTTGTAACAGTTCTGCTGCATCTCAAATGTGAACTGCAGTCACTGCACTAACCAGCTACACCCATACACAACAGTGAGCACTTCTCATAAAGGTTCTAAATACAACAGAGACATGATCAGCAGATATTACACTACAATAAAACTACATGTTGTACTGTTTGCACCTTTTGCTTCATGATGCAATGTTAATTTCCACTAGAGGGCAGACAATCTCATAGATAGTAAACCATTTCAATCATCCTCACCTGTTGGTAAAAAATTAAATAAAAATAAAAATAATAATATTTTTCCGTTTGAAATCTATTAATTACATCTAAATCTCCTGCACATCCTAAACAGTATTCAAGCATTTTATATAAAATGTAAATGTCTATCACTTTGACTAAAGTAACTGTGCACTGTAACTTGTTTTGTCAGGTAACCAAAATGTACTTCAAATATGAATTGAAATTGGTTCAGCTATTTAAGAGCAGCTCATTTAAGATAACATGCAATTTTACTTTTAAACTGACATGCACTGTGATTGTCAGAGACTGTGTGAATTAATTGTAGTCAGTGAGTGTTGAGCCCCCAGCATTTTAAGTTATAAATGCTAGCTGTGTCAATTTACAGTATCAGCGGAAGACTGATTTTAAGAATAGTGTGTTTTGCTCTGAACTGTAATACCGAAATAGGCCTATTTACTTTTTTATTTTATTATATTATATATATTTTTTATTACCAAACACTTGACAACTAGAAGCCAGACACGTTTTTTCATAAAGGAGGGGTTTTAATTCATAACTTATAGGGATATATTACGTTTATGCTCCACTATTAGAGAATAATTGCTTTTATTTGAAATAATTTTCTCAGTTTGAGATTTGATAGATGAAAAAGAAGAAAACTTTAAATAATTTTGCATTGAGATTTGGCAGTTACAGTATCTGTGTTTCATCCCTAAAGGCTTTATTTTTGTAGAATGGTTTTATTGACAACATGCATTGTTTAGTGCAAGGCTAGTCCTGATGGATGTATTCAATATGTGGCTTTTGTGGATAGGTTTTCACTCAAATAGTCTGTTTTTGTTCTTTGGTTGCAGAGCTAATTCACTCAAGATGTGAGAGAGAAACCTGCTATCTAATGCAGATCTAATTACTAACTTTACAAGAAAACACATTTATTCCATAATACAATATTTTATTGGTATATTGTTGAGTCATTTAAATGAAATAGCTGTAAACTGTACAGAGGCACTTCAGATGCCCCAATAACTGCAGAATAACAGTTCAATAAAAATATTGATGGCTAAGACATAGAATAGGAGACAACTAAAGATAATATGTTTTTACATTTACATTTCATGTGTAAAACACATCAATTGGCATCAGTTGGTATATGCTGTTATTGATTATTATTATTATTATTATTTTAAAGCATTATTCAGTGTGATATCATTTGTGTGTCTTTGTGTGTGTTTTCTGATCTTTATGTCTGTAATTGTATTAATGTTTGTGGAAAGTGAACAGTTTCTCATTAACTCCTTATGAATCAGCTCCTCTTTCCCTGCTTGTGTGTGTTGATCTGAATGAAAGCTTTGTTCTGATTGGCTGTCTGAACAGTGGCAGGGCTGATAAACCCCCAGGCTTCCCTGCTGTTCAGCATCACTCTGCTTCGCTGTGTGTGTGTATGCGTGTGTATTAATGTGTGTTTGAAACAAACAAAAAGCGTGTAAGGACCAACGAGAAGGAGGACTCTTCTTTTTTGCTTAACACTGTAAGTACAATGAAAGCTATTAGAGAAAAAATTAGAAATATTTTAAGCATAAGACTTGTTGAGCGGTTAGAACACAGTTCAGGTACAAGGTCCAAATACAGGATTATTATGGGATTTTGTCAGGTGGATGACATGTATAACTGCTGAGGTGGATTGTCTTAATTTTTTTATACATTTTGTTTCACATTCTAGTATACTAAGTAAAAAAAAAAGTCACCATGTCATTTCAAATGTGATAAGCAAAATGCCAACAGATTTGAGCTTTTCACTCAATTATTACAGCACCTGCTTCAGAACAGCATGCCAACTTTAATTCTGTTTACACGGCTTTTCAAAATCAGACTGATAATAAACATTTCAGATTTTACATGCATTTTGTCCTCAAAATTATTTGAGAAAAGTTAGGACAATTGATTAATTAAATGCTTATTTGCATTTGCTTGATTGTATTGAAGAGTATTCTATATTAAAAATGATATATTATTATTGTTATTTATTTATTTATTTATTTTATTTTTTATTTTGTTTTAGGTATAGTGTTAAGCTCTTTATGATATGTTTGAGCTTTGTCCTCTTATACTTAACATATGTTTGCTTGTTTGTGTGCATGTGTAAAAATTAACAACTTTAATAGTACTTACTGGTACGTAATCAAAAAGATCAGCCACCTTCTGGATGAGTCATCACACATAACACACACACACACACACACACACACACACACACACTGACACATCTCAATCCATTTGTATTATGTGGATTAGTGTGAAGAGATAACAGGCATACAAATAATTAGTAGTAGGCACTGTTACCAACCCTACTGACAGAGCTCATTTAGAACAATGATTTGATTAGTAAAGTGTTTTTATATTACATTTGCAAGTGTCCTTTTTGAGGACAATCAGTGTAATGGATTATTAAAATGAGTGTGAATTAGTATACTGTTAACACTATCTGTTGGAAAAGTTAACATCAGTGATAAATGATCATTGTTCATTTTTTTATAATACGTATTTGGTAAGCTGTAATGTTCTTATCAGCAGAATGTTGCTACTCATGTGAGATTACATGGATGGAGACTGATAACGTTTAAACATACAGTTTTTGGATCCATTTTTAGATTCACATAAATTGAATGAATTCGTCCACTTTTTCTGAGGTGCATTTGTTATTTAAAAATATGCTGCAGGGTTATTATCATTAACTAAAGCTATTGAAACTGTTTTTGTTAACTGAATTAAAGCTGAATAAAATAAGATAAAACAATAAAATACATTTCAAATATAAAAAGCGTGATGGAAATATTTTATGTAATGGCCTCAGAAGGAGTCCGACGAGTTTGTTCAACAGAATGTTCAGAAAATAGCAGACTAAGAATGCTTAGATCAAAGACTGTGTCTCTATTAATTAAATAATCTATACTTACCCAAAAAGTTCTTAGAACAGTAGAATTAACAGCCATATGACAAAACCAATGATCAGATCAGTATAACGAATTACAGCATAGAAGACTTGAGTGACACTGGTTTTTAATCAACTACAAGGTATAAATGTTCATGCATCCTTCTGTTCAAAGAGTCTCTCTTGGTTGTTGTGACCACTGGGCTCCCGGCCTTGAATAAAACTTTCATTCCTGCAAAGAGCAACTTGGGAGTAGTGTCTAGTATATGCTGTGCAGCTGAGGAATAGAAGTACTAAAGAATATATGCTCGAAATACAACCGCATAGTGTTTGAAGACTATAGAGCCGTCCTCGGGCTGAGGTAAAAGTGTACAGCTGAGAAGGGCAGTGAGAGTGTATGATGCTAAAGATCTGTGTGCTCATGTGTGATTGAGGTAGTGATAGTAACTTCTTGACTGGACACTGTCACCATACTACAGGGATGTATTAGATTATAATGTAAGTGTTCAAGGAATTCAGGGAATTAGCTCGAGATACTGTAGTTCTTTGGATTGAATTGTAAGTATTCGGGGAATTCAGGGAATTACCCTGTAGTTATTATATTACCAACTGTATTTGTTTGAGTGAAGTATAGGATTAGCATTGAAAATTTACACGACAAAAGCTAATTCAAAATATCAATAAAGCTTCAACAGTATTTAAAATAATATTAAAATAATACTTATATGCTGTGATATTATTTATTATGCTGTGGGAATTCTTACAATTAAACAGAAGGGGGGGGGGGGGGGGGGGACTAAAATAATCCTGAAACTAATGTATAGTTCAGTATTTGCTATAATTGCACCTCGTTTCTTGAACATGTGACCTCTGGCTGTGGTTTTCCTGTTAAGATACTGAGAGTCATGTTGACCATGCAAACAATATATTAGTCTCAATAACACTAATATAATTACATCTCTCCTCATCGAATGGAACCCACGTCAGTTTGTCTTTCATTCTCCACACTGAGAGATTCTACTCCTTTTCAGTCAAAAACATGGATGCTGCAGAGTTCCGGAGACGTGGAAAGGAGATGGTGGACTATGTGGCCGATTATTTAGAGAACATTGAGAAGAGGCAGGTTTACCCTGATGTGGAACCTGGATATCTCAGGTCGTTGATTCCTGAGGAGGCCCCGGAGGAGGCTGAAAGCTATGAGGATGTGATCAAAGACATAGAGAGGGTGATCATGCCAGGGGTGAGTCAGTGCTGACCAGCTATGACACATTTCCTTTACTTTACAACCATTACATACTATGATTCTTGTGTGATAAGATTTTTAATGTCTTGACTGGTAATATTTATTTATCGTTCATATTTTAATATGATGTTTCTCTTTCTTCTAGCTTTATGTCAGTTTATATATTTTATGTATGGTACATATTTAAATCGTTGCCAATAAGCTAGTAATCATTTATACTACAGCAGAAAAAAAACAGTACAACTTTTTGTGCACCCCAATAGCAGAGGCAACTACAGTTTATTGACACTGATTAGAGAATATTTGTCCTCCCTCGTTGCTCTCATGGTGCATCTAGGCGGGAGATGCCCACGCCACATGCCGGCTCCTCATATCGAGAAGCACAAAAGCAGAGTGTCGCCGCTCGTGTTCCCCCACGTCAGGACCGAGGGCCTCAGCGACGCTCTGAGTTGGGGACTTCCAAATCTAGGCCTGATTTAAGAACAGTTATCAAGGCCCGGAAGTCCTCGACGAAGAGATCCTGACGCCAGTGGAATAGGGATCCAGAGGGTAGCCCCTACTGGGGTAGAGCGCGGTCCACCTCATTATACGGTGCCCGCCTCACCTCAGTGCCCTCAGGAGGTAGGTCTGCCAACCCTGCCATAGTTTCAGGACGCAGCGGCCTCCAGCGAGCGCTGCTCCCAGTTGTTTCCGCCCGCGAGCGTAGCAGAACTGGGATTCTCACCGCCCCTTCAGGGGCCTCTTACAGCAGAGGTCAGTCTTGAGAGACTGATTCCCTTAGTAGATGATTTAGCAGCGTGGAAACTACTGCCAAATGTATCTCATTGGGTCCTGCGTACAATAGAAAAAGGCTACTGCATTCAGTTCGGTCATCCACCTCCGAAGTTCAATGGGGTTACACCGACAGTAGTCGGCCCCCGGCAGGCTCTGGTTATGGAACAAGAAGTGAATACCCTATTAAGGAAGGAGGCCATCGAGGTGGTCCCTCCTCTAAACAGGGAATCCAGGTTTTACAGTTGGTATTTCATAGTTCCAAAGAAGGATGGGGGGTTGTTTCCGATCTTAGACTTACGTCACCTGAACCGCTCAGTTATGCCACTGAAGTTCAAAATGCTCACTGTCAAGCAGGTTGTAGCTTAAATCAGATCTGAGGACTGGTTTGTCACAATAGATCTCAAAGATGCATACTTCCACAACACAGGAAGTTTCTGAGGTTCGCTTTCGGGGGCAAAGCTTATCAATATTGAGTACTTCCCTTCGGCCTTGCACTCTCATCCCACACGTTCACAAAATGTGTAGATGCGGCTCTGGTATCCCTCCGTATGCAGGGCATCTGCATTCTAAATAATATGGACGATTGGTTGATTCTAGCTCAATCAGAGCAGATGGCGGTTCGACATCGAGATGTCGTTCTCGCACATATGGGGGAGCTGGGTTTGAGACTAAATGCCAAGAAGAGTGTACTTTCTCCAGTTCAGAGAACCACCTATCTAGGCGTTGTGTGGAATTCGACCACGATGCAGGCACGTCTGTCTCCTGCTCGGATCGAGTCGATCCTCACATCAGTCGAGAGAGTCAAAGAAGGACAGTCACTCACTGTCAAGCAATTTCAGAGATTGTTAGGTCTGATGGCAGCTACGTCCAACGTGATACCTTTTGGCCTGCTGTACATGAGACCCCTGCAGTGGTGGCTCAAGTCCAAGGGCTTTTCCCTGAGGGGGAATCCACTTTGAGTTATCAAGGTCACACGGCGATGCCTTCGTGCCTTAGACATGTGTCCCTCACCGGTTGGGGTGCGGTCATGAGTGGCCACCCTGCCCGCGGTCTGTGGAGTGGTCGCCATCTGACATGGCACATCAATTGCCTAGAGTTGCTAGCAGTCTATCGAGCATTGAAACAGACCTGAGAGGTCACCATGTGTTGGTGCGCACCGACAACACATCAGTGGTCTCTTATATCAATCACCAGGGGGGTCTGCGTTCACGCCCCTTGTACAAGCTGGCACACCAGATCCTTCTGTGGTCCCAGGGCAAACTCCTCTCACTCAGAGCAGTGTATATTCCTGGGAGATTGAATGTGGGAGCAGACATACTGTCGAGGCAGGGGCCGAGGCCCGGGGAATGGAAACTTTACCCCGAGGTGGTGAAGCAGATATGGAGAGTGTTTGGCACAGCCCAGGTGGACCTCTTTGCGACTCAGGAGACATTGCAATGTCCCCTCTGGTTCTCTCTAGTTCATCCAGCTCCTCTGGGACTGGACGCTATGGTACAGACCTGGTCGAGGCTTTGTCTGTACGCATTTCCCCCTATCGCTCTGCTTCCGGGAGTTCTGGCGAGAGTACGCCGGGACGGGGTCCGTCTGTTATTAGTAGCCCCATCAGGACAGACCTACTCTCACAGGCGCAGGGCACGGTAATTCACCCTCGCCCGAAGCTGTGGAAACTGTGGGTGTGGCCCCTGAGGGGGCACAGCTCATAGAATCCGGTCCCTCAACTGAGGTTGTTGAGACCCTCCTCCAGTCCAGAGCTCCCTCTACGAGGGAACTGTACGCCCTGAGGTGGAAACTCTTCACCTCATGGTGCAGAGACCGCCAGCTTGACCCTGTTAACTGCCCAGTTGGTACAGTTCTGGAGTTTCTACAAGCTAGGCTCTCTGCAGGGTTAACCCACTCCTCCTTAAAGGTGTACGTGGCGGCCATAGCTGCTTACCATGTCCCTTTCAATGATCAGTCAGTGGGTAGACACCCCCTAGCTACACGTTTCCTCCGCGGTGCGCTGAGGCTGAGACCTCCAGTACGATCCCGTGTTCCCCCCTGGGATTTGGTTGTGGTTTTAGAGGCTCTTTGTAAAGCTCCATTCGAGCCAATACAAGACATCTCAGATAGACATCTGACGCTTAAAACTGCCCTGTTACTGGCAATCACCTCGCTAAAGAGAGTTGGAGATCTTCAGGCCCTTTCGGTGGCCACTACTTACCTAGACTTTGCCCCTGGTATGGCCAAAGCATTCTTAAACCCTCGAGTGGGTTATGTTCCGAAGGTTCCCTCTGTTACACCACAACCTATCGTACTGCAGGCCTTCTGCCCTCCTCCCTTTCGGGAGCCAGACCAGTATAAGCTAAATTGTATGTGTCCAGTGCGAGCAATCCGACCAATTGCTTGTTTGCCACTGTCCTCTTAAAAAGGGATCTCCTGCCTCTAAGCAGACCCTAAGTCGTTGGATAGTCAAGGCTATCAACGTCTCCTATGAGTCCTCTGGTCTTCCCCTTCCTTTGGGAGCCAAGGCTCACTCCACACGGGGTATGGCGGCCTCTAAGGCCTTCTCAGCAGGTGTGTCCCTCTTGGACATCTGCAACGCTGTGGGGTGGTCCACGACCTCTACATTTGTCAGATTTAATGACCTTGATATGCGAGCCACTCCGGGCTCTTCTGTTCTCTCGCCTTAGCTGTGCTCTCCGGATACACACTAGGCAGGGATTTGGAAGTCTGGCAGCATGGGCACATCGTTCCCCAAAGCGTTCGACACAGCTCGAGTCCCTGAAAAGGAACGTCTCAAGGTTACGAATGTAACCCTGGTTCCTTGAAGGAACGAGACGATGCGTCGCAGAGCCATACTCCCAGCACCCCTGCCGGCGCTTGCTTCCCTACTCGAAGCTGAAGCCAGCTGCACAGCACGTGCTTTTATAGCTTCCTGGTCGCTACGTCACGCTCTTCCGTTGGACAGACTGCACACGATATTCAGAGTCGATCTCGTCAGGGGCGTTCCCCAAAGCGCTCGACGCAGCGTCTCATTCCTTCAAGGAACCAGGGTTACATTCGTAACCTTGAGACGTTTTCTCTCATTTCACAAGCTCAAAGTCCACCTTTTGAGGGGCTTGAATCTGATGGTTAGGAAATTAATCATTAAACTCTGACCAGGGGTCAGAGAAAAGCCTCACCCACCCGTTCATTTCATAGCTCAGAGGAAAAACCAAACACTTTAATTCAGTTGTTGGTGTTAAACCTTCCCACTGTGTCCAATTGGAACAATTTTCCCTTTCAGAAGTCTTGTTTTAATAGTTGTTTAAAAGTATGTGCTTGAGCTAATAAATGACTTACAATAGGAAAATCCTGCAAGAAAGACAGACTCACAGTGCCACAAGCTCTCTCCTCTGCTAAACACATGGAATAATTCAATCTAGGCTTCATAATTTCATCTAACCTTTTCTGAGCGAAAAACCTTGATGTCACTATTACTGAAGTCATAATCCTTTTTCAAAAGAGCACAACAACAAAACAAGCTCACTAAATCTGAAAGATCAGTCTCAGGCTACTATTTAGCTTGAAAGCTACTAAACGGTTAAAAATATATATATTTTGGAAGTGTTTTCATGAACACTAAATAATTGTAAAAGGAATGTTTCTACATGTTTCCTGAACTGTTTCAGGTGACACACTGGCACAGCCCGTACTTCTATGCATACTTTCCTACTGCCAACTCTTTTCCTGCAATGCTGGCAGATATGCTGAGTGGGGCCATTGGCTGCATTGGATTCTCTTGGGTATGTTTTTTCTCTCTCTCTGTACATCCAAATATCAATCCAGTTATCTGTCTGTCCCTCCATTGGACCATCTATTTATCTATCCATCCATCAGTTTAACCACCTGCAGGTCTGTCTGTCTGTCTGTCTGTCTGTCTGTCCATCCATCCATTTTTAGCAACCTCATCCATCCATCCACATATTCAGTTAGCTATCTGTCTGTCAATCCATTGAACCATCTATCCATCAGTTTAGCCACCTGCCAGTCTGTTTGTCTGTCTCTCTGCCCATCCATCCATTCTTTCTATTGTGGCATCTAAAGCTATCAACTTGTAGGCTGATGCAGGTTTTTATTTATTTGTTAACTGAACTTATTTATTTTTGTAGGCAGCAAGTCCTTCCTGTACAGAGTTGGAAACAGTGATGATGGACTGGTTGGGAAAGATGCTGAAGCTTCCAGCAGATTTTCTTGCTGGTACAGAGGGCAGAGGGGGAGGGGTCATCCAGGTGAGATACTTAAGAAAAAAGTTAATCTGCAAGTACTGAACGTTTATAAAAAGATCTATATGGTATCACTTATATACATGTTTTTTAACCAAGGGTCTATAAAGGGGGTCCATGTACTGCTGCTGGTCTTTGGTGAATATAATATATTAAATATATAGCATATATTTTTTTAAATTCTAAATCTAAATCTAAATATTGAATGGACATTACCTTTAAGCTTCTGTTGTTACACAAAGGTTGATTCATATTATGAAGTCCACAACATGTGTAAAATGTTGAAAATAATGATTTTAAAATAATTGCATATCCAAATTCCCATCAGGATCTTGTGCCTGGTGTCAAAATGTTGACATTTTAAACCACTTTAATACCACCTGTTGCAATCTTAATCCATGTTTACGGGCAATTTCTTTTGACCAATAACCAATATCAAAAACATGTCCCTCACAACAATTTGTTTGTCATTGATTTCTTCTCCAGGCCCTGCAAATTGTTATGTCCTATAGAAATTGCCTTTAAAGACATCAGCTACACATGAGAGGAGACAGTCAGGAAATCATGTGTTGAGAGGGGTCTGCGATCATTTTGCCACTATGGATGTAGCAGTTGAGCAGCTGTGACCATTTAGAGATAGATGCAGGAAGCTTAGCGTATGGAACGCCAACTGATGACAGTCGGTTTGATGCTCTGTCATTAAGGCCGCTTTGGAGTGTGTGTGTCCTTCTACTGAATGGTTTTTGTCTCTGGGCTTTTCAGAGAGCTCACTATGGCAACAGCTGGGGTTTTTTTTTTCACTGATAGCATGCACTAATGAGGGAGTTTGTGGGTTTTGTAAGCAATGCCTCTCAGCAAAGGAGAGCATAACAGAGAGGAGTGGAAAACAGTTGGAAGTAGAAGAAAATTCAGAAAGTAATACTAAGCATGTAGTTTTCATGTTTTTGTCATGCTTTTATGGTTCATAGGGGAACGTGTAGTTCACGCTCAAAGAGGAAGAATGAGACAAAACATCTCAATCTTATTCAGAGGACCAAACTGAGCAAAAATATGCAATGTGGTGAAGATTTCTAATATTTATATGGCCAAAAAAGATAAAATTCTAAGTATTTGTAATATAAATCAATGAGATCTTGATAAGATTATAGCAGGCTACTTACATAAAATGCATTAAAAGTATCAGCTGTCACACTAATCATATAATGCAATGCAATTGAGACATACAAATCAAAGTTCTTCAAAAGCTTGATGTATCGTATTTGATGCATTTTAACATTTTTTTTTAAGATTATCAATGTGTAATATAAGTAAAAAAAAATTCCACTTATCTTGAAATACTACTAACAATATAAAAGCTCTGTAAAGAGCTGTAAAGACTTCCCTGAAAAAAGATTGTGATGTACCACGATCTGAATGAGGACGTTTTTAGACTTAAAAATATTATAATGAAAGGCCTTTTACCTGGTAAATATCAATCAGATTACAGAAGGTATGTAGTAGATTGTTTACAACAGGGTTTTAGCAAAGTTTTGATCACGTTGATAATTTAGGGGCCATATGATACAGAAGGCTTGATAGGGTTAGATATGGTGAATATGGCATTTAATCAAAGAATTTGGAAGTGTGGCTACAGTTTCCAGATTATCTCATAAAGTACACTGAATCATTAGTAATCAGGACGTGGGTGTGTGCTGTCAGGCTCACGAAGGGAAATCAAAGACAGCTTGTGCTTCACAATGAGCTGAGGTGATCTATATTGAGGGGTTTCGAGTGGAAGTCTTCTCATTCAATCATTGAGAACATACAAAACAGAGCTGGAGAGCTGATGAAAATTCATCACTGCTGCATTTAAAATCAGCAGCATCAGGGCATATTGATCAAGGTTGTTTTGCTCAATGTGATATTTAAGATGAGGTAAATTATGTCTCAAGTAGTATTGAACATGTCCACCAATTGTGAGACCTGCTCAATATAAGCTGCTTTTGAATTTTCATAAACAGCAGCATTTGATGAACGTTCAAAGTATCAAGTATTAATACATATAACCTGTTTTGGTTTGTACAGGGCACTGCCAGTGAAGCGTCTCTCATAGCTCTTCTTGCTGCTCGTTCCAAAATCATCAAACTGATTCAGGCTGACCATCCTGAACGATCTGAGACAGACATTATTTCCAAACTAGTAGCCTACTCATCTGATCAGGTAAGACAACAAAGAAAGTGAAAAAGTGAAAGTGACATGACATTCAGCCAAGTATGGTGACCCATACTCAGAATTTGTGCTCTGCATTTAACCCATCCGAACTGCACACACACAGAGCAGTGAACACACACCCAGAGCAGTGGGCAGCCATTTATGCCTTGCTCAAGGGCACCTAAGTCTTGGTATTGAGGGTGGAGAGAGCACTGTACATGCACTCCCCCCACCTACAATTCCTGCCGGCCCGAGACCCGAACTCACAACCTTTCAATTGCGAGTCCGACTCTCTAACCATTAGGCCACGACTTCCCCTTCCCCAAGTCCAGATGAAAGACTGCTGCAGAGGTATATTTAGTCTAGAATAATGGTCTGCATGGTAATACACACCTTTTAGAAGGCACTATGACAGTGGCATCATGAGTATCTGTTAGTGGGAATGATCAGAATTCTCATTGAATGGAAATATCAAACTATATGAAAGAGCAGTACAGTGGGTCTCAGTATGATGTATCAGTATAACAGTGAAGTGCCACTTGTTTATGAATGTGCTTACAGCATATGTGTGTCTAATAGTATGTTTTTGATACAAGATCATTTATTCAGAAATAATATGGCAGTGTTTTGTTGATATTTCAGGCACACTCATCGGTGGAGAGGGCAGGCTTGATAGCTGGAGTAAGGATGAAGAAAATTCCCACCGACAACAAGTTTTCTGTGCGAGGAGATGCACTGCAGAATGTTCTAGAAGAGGACAGAGCCGCAGGACTCATACCATTTTTTGTATGTACTCTAATAACTACAAACTTCTTTTTAAACTAGTTTAAACTTTTTAAACTATTGTCTTAAGGTTAACACTTTAGTTTAGGGAACAGTTCTCACTATTAACTAGTTGCCTATCAGCATGCATATTCCTTATTACCATATTAACCCAAACTAAATGGTGACCAACTTAAGCATTGTTCTAAGAATGACAACTTTGTTTTGTCCAGTTGAAATGTATAATGTAGCCAATTAACTCATCAGACCAACTACAGATTTTTTTTATTAAAGTTTTTTTAATTAGAAACACAATATATATGGGAATTCTGATGGTCAGACATGGGATTTTATATATGTATATTTAAATACAGTAATTCATGGTTAGTATTTATTTATTTAATTTTGTTGTTGTTGTTGTTTTAACTCTGACATCATGCTAGGAAATGTAGCAGAATTTGCTATCAAATATTAATGATAAACCCTTACCATCAAACTTGCAGCTACTATCTATAACAAGTGCAAAATTACAGAATCAGTCAACATCATGTAAGAAAGATAGCAACCACTCAGACTGTTAGAGAGCATGAAACGAGAACATACTGGACATTTGTCTTTGCTCTTTCTCTGAACCTATCCCCTCTGTGGTCTGCATGATGGTTAATGCTGTTTGGAGAGCCTGTTTTCTGAATCACATTAGTCAAATTAGCTCCAGGCTCAGCCATCAGACCTGTGTCAGAAGAATCACAGGGTAATGGCAAACCAAGCAGGAACAAATCTTTTTATGATCAGAATGAATAGCTCAAATTGATTTTTCATTGAAGATTCTAGGTTCAGATAAAGAACTGTTTAGATTGACGTATTTGTATAAGTAGTACATTTAATAATTAAACCAGCACATATAAATCCATCTATTTTATTTTCTGGATGTTTCTCTTAGTTCTGTGCAACATTGGGAACAACTCCATCCTGTGCATTCGACTGCGTCACTGAGCTCGGCCCTATATGTAAGATTGATGACCTTTTATTGTTATTTTCTTTTGCAGCTTATTTGTGGTTGCAGTGAAATCAATATTTGTTGAATATTTTTTATAAAAACATTGTCATTGTTTCAGGTAATGCAGAGGAAATCTGGATGCACATTGATGCTGCATATGCTGGAAGTGCATTTATCTGTCCAGAGTTCAGACCCCTGCTGAATGGCGTAGAGGTGAGATAACATTCAAATCACAAAGTGAGTTCTTAAGCACACTTCATACAGGGTGCTCCTGAAGCCCTGCGAGTGATAACAGAAGAGTGATTTGTGCCAGGCTCAAACTATTGATCCTGTTATAGTGGTGTGTTGAAGACGAAGTCATGTGTGTGCAATTTAAAGTATTTAAATGTCACAAATGATACAAGCTGGCATGAGCAATGTCTTGTGAAATGGGCGGGATATTAGAGATCCCTGATTGTCCTCTGAGTTGTCATGGAGTCCAACTGGGAGTCACAATGATAAGGGTAAAGTAATTTCCTGAGGCATATGAAGACCTTTAGATAATTCCTTTTTTCCCTCGCTAAAGAAATATCACTGTTTATTAGCAGCACTAGTTCAAACAATAGTGAATATTTCTCCCTTGCACAGACAATGTATTTTTTTTATTTATTATTATTGACCTGAATGGCAGCCGGCTGCTGTTTGTTGGTTGCCAGGAAGTGAAAGTCAGGCAAGGACTCAGCATGGCAACAATCAAACCATCATGGCAGTGTCTGCCTTCTTGCGTCAGATAGAAAGGATATTGGAAGGGGAGTGAGCAAAAAAAATATTAGACTCTGAGATAGTGGCTCTATTTTAAATCAGTTGATTGTGAGTTTGATGCATAACATGCTATAGCGTATTGGAGTCGAAAGTAGTTCATATCAGACCATGCTTACAGGTAGCTGACAGATGACTCATCTTTATTTTTAGCAAGGCAAATTCATTTTCATACTCCAAAATCACATCATCTTTATTTAAGCACCGATTTCTGAGTTAAGGGATAAGAGAGTCTGCAAACTGAATGAATGAATATGTAAATATAGTGTATTATTAATTAATAATGTCAATTTATAATTATTGTTAATTAGTTAATAGTAAATACTAATTTTATTATAAATATTAACAAATCTAGCAATCACTTGATGAATAAATAAATGAATATTTGAGATACAGGACTTTAGTTTATTGGCACCTCTGTTGTTTGTGTTGCTAGATAATATTCTAGCCTATTAATAATGAAGGAAATTATCTTAAAATCCCAAACAATTTGAATTGCATATAGATATCATGGTCACAATAAAGAAAAATACAAACTAAAATAATAATAAAACTCACCACTGTCTCTGATGGTAATGGGATGGAAATGTTACTAATTTAACCAATAGCAGGTACATTTTCTGGCGTATTTTGTCCCCTTTCTTAAGAGTAAGTGTGAGATACATCACTTCACAGCAAATCACATCAAATTTGCTTCTCTTTAAGTTTGCAGACTCTTTCAATTTCAATCCTCATAAATGGCTCCTGGTCAACTTTGACTGCTCAGCAATGTGGTAAGTGTTTAGTGGCTCCATCAATAAAAAGCATATTTAATTTATACTCTAACCTGATCTACTGTATCGCAACATGCTATTAGTTGGCTTTATCAGTCAACAGAGGAAACGGTTGCAGCTGCCCTTTATGTCAGCACCAGGCAAACAAAAATTTCCAAGGTTATATAGAGAGAGAAAATACAAGACAAGCATGTATGCAAATTTACACCGATATACTGTACATTACTGTTCTCTTTTTTTTTTTTTTTTTTTTACATTTTTAATATTTACAAAACATTTGTATTTTAAATAAATACTTGAAGACTGAAGTAATTTTTTCTTTAAATATATCTTTTTTTTTTTTTTTGCAATATTACAAAACCTTGCCAACCTCAACTTTTCAATGCTAGTGTATACAGTGACCCCAAAGATATTTCAATACTTCAGCCAAATTTTTAAAATGTACTTTATATGGGAATATATGCCAATTCATCACATTAGAAAGAAAATAATTAAACTGAGTGGTGCCCTCAAATCTTGAAACCCTGCCTTGACCCTGCCTTGACTGAATGGCAATAAATTGAACCTTAAACCTTAAACCTGAAAACAATGCAAATCCTTTTCTAAGAACTAGCTGCTCTTTTCTTAATCAATGACCATAAGTGTATTGTAAATACATCAAATGTTACATGTACAATATAAATGGGTTATAAATTATACATTACATTATAAATTATTACAATATAAATTCTTTAATAGAACTTCACTGTCATTGTCCTGATTCAACTCAGTTCAAGAAATAATAGTCTTTTATTACCTTGCATCACTTCCGCATAGTATTTTAGTATTATGGCAAATCACAATCAACACAGACATACAAAAACTTGAAACACTGTGAATAAGAGTTTGTTTTTCATTGTCTCCAATTGATTTGTATGTTGTGCTAACTTCATTTAAAAATTCTGATAAAGCATTTGCATACATTTAGTGAGTTGATATATTAGTCTGTCAGGAAATAATACCAATCAATTAATCTGCATTTGATAATGATATGTGCTGTATGCACTATGATGTTGTTTGACTGTTGTCTCCTACACTGTGATGAAGGAAAATGTTTCTGTGCAGGGTGAAGAAAAGATCAGACATCATTGGCGCATTTAAAATTGAGCCGCTTTACCTGAAGCATGATCACCAAGAGTCAGGTAACCACTCAGCTCTTTCCTCTGCATTTGCTTTATTATTAATTGATCACACAATCTTACAGATTTCTGTTAGTTTAGCACTGGACACTGTCAGTCATTATTGCAAAGAATAAACAATAATAACACTAATAAAAGACTGAAGTGCATTAGCACAAGGTGTAAAGAGGATGACCATGATCCTCATTAATGAGACATGACGTTTTGTGCTGACATCCATTTTACGTCACATCGAAGGCTCGATCAGATTATTCACCTTAGTGCACTGCTCTGTTCAGTAAGCCTTTGTTAGCTGGTAAGCAACAGCTTTCTAACCCGCTACACTGACCTCAAGTAGATTGCAGAGTATGTTTGCATGCACATGCTTTTGTATGTCTATTTGGCAATGTTCTAAAATGGCAGCATTTCAGTCAGGATTTATACATTCACTAAAATCTTTTTTATACCATGGGTACAAGTAATTGTAAAATGTGTAAATACAGTCTATGACTATTTGTTTGCAGATGCCAGTTTTTTTTATATTTTGATATCTAATGTAGTAACAGGAATCTGACCTCCCATTTCTGTCGTTTCCTCAAACATGTCCACCAATGAGCTGCCTGTTGCTTGTTGGACATTTAAACATGGCTAAACAAAGACAGTTCCTCTGGTAATGTGTCTGTGGGCAGCATGCAGCTGTGCAGACAATTGTAATTGTGCTGACAGCAAAACAAAAGAGCAGCCCTGTCTCTCCCAGTACACAACACACACACACGTGCATATATGCATACACACCTTAAAGCCATTTCCCACATGAACTACTTCCTGATTAAATTACCAACAGGCTTGGCCAGGGGTAACAAGTTTATTTTTGAACATTTTATTGCTATAGGTTAAAAAAAAAAAAAATTGCGTGGTGTCTACTTGTCTCATTGTTTTATTTACATCTGAGCTTGCTTTTTAGTGTGATACGACTAAATATTGATTTTTTTTTTTCTGTATTCATAGGACTTGTGACTGATTATAGAGTAAGTATACTGCATGCAAAATATGCGTGTGTGTGCAGGTGTGTGTGTTTAAGATTATACTTGTTTAGCCAGCTGATGACTTCTGTTAACCTATATTAGGTTATTATTATAACTTGTAAATAAGTTCTGATAATATGTAATTACCTACGTAATTTATGGATAGGGTTAATAGAATATGTTGACATGTATTTTTGCACAATATTAATTTTGGTCTTGAAGCACAACCAGACTGAGAATAATGTGTATGAAAATTAACACTACTTTAGACACCAATAAACTGTATAATTTCATCCATAATTATTTATCTCTGTGTACTCAATTGTTCATTATATAGGAATAAACAAGTATTTTAATCTGTATTGAAGTCAAATAAGTGTTGAGAGGAGACAGCAACCTTTTTTTATTAGAATTACAAATATCTATATATTCCGTGGTGTATGTGCGTCAGTTTGTGTCTGTGATTAATTTGTATTTGTGTGAGCACAGTTCATTTGTCATATCTCATCTCATCTCCCTTCAGCACTGGCAGATCCCATTGGGTCGTAGGTTCCGCTCTCTCAAGATGTGGTTTGTTTTCCGCATGTACGGACTCAAAGGTCTCCAAGCCTACATCCGCAAGGTAACTGACTTTAATCCATACTGTCAATCTAGTTAGCCTTGCCAGTCACATCTTATTTGGCTCCACAGTCTATTTGGAATGACGCAAATCAGTGCACTTTCATTGTTTAAGACATCTTCATTATATGTTCTGTTCTGGACATGTACTATATGCGGTCTGGTGAAGATTCTATGTATGATGAGAAACATAAAACCTACAGGACCTATTTTTAAACTCTTTGTATGTTCTTGTTAGTTTAAAATTAGAAAAATATGATAAAGATCTATAAAAAGAACACATTTCCCCCATTTGTGCTTCTTATTTTTTCAGTGATTCTGAATGACTCAGGTTTAACGGTCAGCTCTCAACTGCTGGACAGTATAGCATAAAGAATAACTGTCTGAGAATGAGGTAATTGTGAGAACTAGTGCTGCATTTTCAAAAAGCTAAAATAAATATTCAGCCTAATCATAGTCTAATTCCTTGTTTCTTTCTTTTCTAAAATCATTGTTCTTGACTCAGCACACCTGCTTTGATGAGATACCTCAACAACATTCTTTGACAGTTGTTGTGCCCAACTAGTTAAAAAGTCTGGTACATATTAAACAGTAGTGTGTATGTATTAACATTGACAATAAAGTCATTCCTCAAAATGCTGCATGTGAATTGTATATTAGTTTATTGCAAGATTTAAGTTTGTTTATTAACTATAAGCGTTCATAATCTTGTATCCTTGTATTTTTGTATTTTGAATGACTCTGGTTCAACAGTCAGCTCTCAACTGCTGGACAGTATAGCTTAAGGAATAACTGTCTGAGAACGAGAAAATTGTGTGGTCAGAGTTGACTCTAGTAATCAGAATCGAGAAAATGATTACTGATAAACTTAATCTATTTAGAACAATTTATTCTACATGATTAACCCATGATCATTCTCTGCTCTGGTTGCTTATTTTAATCTGAAGGCTGCCCTCTGCTGGTACCCATGAAGAAGTATTTCACCCAAAGATGAAAGTTTTGTTTTCTCGTTTAGTCTATTTATTATTATTATTATTATTATTATTACCTTTGATCATTTTATGGCTGAGATTCAGCTCAAACTAAATTTGTTTTGTTTCTGATCTGTTGGGTTACAGTTTTGGGGATATATTTCATATTTCACAACAATGTCCTTGCATCTATCCATCCATACATCCATCCACTAATTATTTATTTATTTACATGATGAATGATAATTTAGTCATACAATGTTGCTTTGTCAGTTTAACACAAATTAGGTGTCTAATTTCATGACTAAAATGCATTGTTCATTTTGTTTCAGCATGTAGGGCTGGCCAAAGAGTTTGAGTCTTTGGTGAGAGCTGATCAACGCTTCGAGATCTCAGCTGATGTTGTGTTGGGCCTTGTCTGCTTTAGACTCAAGGTCAGAGAAAAAAATATTCTTGCTACAGAAACAAACACATCTCTTCCTGTGGTTTTTAATAGATTGACTCTCGGAGGTGGTTAACTATGGAAAAATTGCAGTATGACTGATTTTAATTTCCAACTATGTACAAAGAGAGCAGCAGAATTACACCAAATTGTGTTAATAGTTATTACAACAGCAAAGTGTAAATAAAAAAAAATTAATAATAACCTGTAGCTATATCTCTGCTACCACAAGACACAATACATTATGTTAAAGTTAGATATTTTGTTATGTTTTTGTCATTGTTTAAAATATGAATAGTTTTTCATTACACCTTATTTTGAGGTCCAATTCTTGCTATTAACAAACCATTCACTACGACATTTGCCTCAGTAATCTACTAATTTGCTGCTTATTAATAGTTAGTAAGGAAGTTTAGGTATTGGGTACGATTAGGGATGTAGAATATGGCAATGCTGAATATGCATTTTATAAGTACTAACAAACAGCCAATATATTAATAATAGGCATGTAAATAAGCAACTTGCTAATAGTGAGAATTGGCCCCTAAACTTACTTAAAAGTCTTACCATAGGTTTTGTTTTTTGTACTTTTTTAAAATTATTTTAGTACTTCAACATAAACAAAATGAAAATGTTAAAATGTTGTTTATTTTATTTTATTTTAATTCAATTCATGTTTATTTTAGTTTAATTATCAACAATAACCTTTGTTGCTGGCTGATTTACTTAAACACAGTCCAAATAATTCAAAAAATTGGACATGCTTGAGTCAAGTGTCTTTGTTAGCACATTTCAAATTATCGTAACTGAGCTGTGTGTTAATCCCCACAGGGCTCCAATGAATTAAATGAAACTCTATTGAAGAGGATCAACAATGCACGCAAGATCCATCTGGTACCGTGCCAACTGGTAGGCAAGTTTGTTCTGCGGTTTGCTGTGTGTGCTCGTACTACTGAGTCACGGCATATTCAGGAGGCCTGGTATCACATTAGCCACCTGGCATCAGAGCTACTTCAAGAACCGCCACACTGACCACTGTGGTGGACATCACGTGTTAAGTCAAATGGGTGATCTGTACCACATCTGCTGTCCACACTGTCTTACTTTTACAATCTGTGTATGTGAGTGTATGCATGTTGTCACAGAGGTGTCCACCAAGAGTGCAGAGTGTCTGTGTCTTTGTGAGCTTGATCATACATGTCCTCTGCTGTGAGCAGTGTTTGTTTTTTTCTTCAAAAAAGTTCTGTTGTATACTTGTGTACTTGAAAATGTGTCTATATTGAAAATGAAATATGTTTTGTGAGACATTCAGTGACTGTTTTCTCTGAATAACTGTGCAAAGAAAGCAGAATTCGTTACCATAGCATTGTCCTTTATGTTTTTCACTATAGCTTTGCTCACTAGTGATGCATTTTCAAAAAGCAAAATTAAATATTCAGCCTAATCATAGCCTAATTCCTTGTTTCTTTCTTTTCTAAAATCATTGTTCTTGACTCAGCACACCTGCTTTGATGAGATACCTCAACAACATTCTTTGACAGTTGTTGTGCCCAACTAGTAGTGTGTATGTATTAACATTGACAATAAAGTGCATTTCTCTCAGAATGCTGCATGTGAATTGTATATTAGTTTATTGCAAGATATCAGTTTGTTAATTCACTATAAGCGTTCATAATCTCGTACCCTCTGTGTACATGAGTTCCTAGACCAGGGGTCTCCAAACTTGGTCCTGAAGGGCAGGTGTCCTGCAGAGTTTAGCTACAACTTGCCTTAAAGTGCACCTATAATGCCTTTTTGAATATTACCTTTCATGCAGTGTGCCATGTAGCTGTATGTGAACATAAACTTTCTGCAAAGTTGTGAAGCCGACAATGCACAATAAATAAAGTTATTGTCTATAAAAAAAAACAACAACTGATAACTGATACTGATATTCAAAATGGTAAGCACCCATTAGTATATCTGCCTTTATCTCGTATATCTTTGTTTTTGGTTTCTCCTTTTGAATTAGGAATATACAGGTGCATCTAAAAAAATTTGAATATCTTGGAAAAGTTCTTTATTTTTTTTATTTAATTAAAAAAAGCAAACTTTCCTAAAATCTAGATTCATTGCACATATTTCAAGAGGTTTTTATTTTTTTATTTTTTATTTTATTTTTATTTTATTTTTTTACTCTGATTGTTATGACTTACAGCTTAGGACAGGGGTAGGCAAGTTCGGTCCTAGAGAGCCGCAGTCCTGCACAGTTCAACTCCAACCCTGAAAAAAAACCTCACCTGCCTGTACCTTAGTAATCCTGAGTGGATTGATAAGCTTGTTCAGGTGTGTTTGATTAAGGTTGAAGCTGAACTCTGCAGGTCTGTGGCTCTCTAGGACCGAACTTGCCTACCCCTGGCTTAGGAAAATAAAAAATTCAGTATCTCAAAGATAAAAAAAAAAAAGATGTACAAAACAGAAATGTCCATGATCTCCAAAGCAGGTTTAATTATGAACTCAATACTTGGTTGGGGTTCTTTTCGCACTAATTAATGCTTCAATGCAGCGTGGCATGGAGGCGATCAGCCTGTGGCACTGCTGAGGCGTTACTGAATCCCAGGTTGCTTTGATAGTGGCCTTCAGCTCCTCTGTAGTGTTTGTCAGATGTTACTTATATTCCTCTTCACAATACCATAGGTTCTCTGTGAGGTTCAGGTCAGGTGAGTTGGCTGGCCAATCATGAACAGTAATATCATGGTCTTCAAACCAATTGGAAGTGGAAAAGGAAATTAGCATCTCCATAAAGCTTGTCAGCAGATGGAAGCATTAAGTGCTCCAAAATCTCCTGGTAGATGGCTGCATTGACTTTGGACTTGATAAAACACAATGGACCAATGCCACCGACGTCACAGCACCCAAATCTTCTCTGATTTCAGAAACTTCACACTGGACTTCAAGCCTCTCCAGTCTCCTCTCCAGACCTTGATTTTTAAAACGAAATGCTAAATTTACTTTCATCTGAAAAGAGGACTGTGAAACCACCGAGCAACAGTCCAGTTCTTTTTCTCCTTAATCCAGGTGAAATTTTTCTGACGTTTTTCTCTGTTTCAAGAGTGGCTTGGTTTTAGGAATGTGACAGCTGTAGCTCTTTTCCTGAAGACGTCTGGGTGTGATGACTCTTGATGCGCTTGACTCTGGATTCAGTCCACTCCTTGTGAAGCACTCCAAAGTTTTTGAATTGGCTTTTCCTGACAATCTTCCCAAGGCTGTGATAATTCCTGTTGCTTGTTCACCTTTTGCTACCACACTTTTTGTCTTTCAGTCAACTTTCTATGAATATGTTTTGATATAGCACTCTGTGAACAGCCAGCCCTTTCAGCAATGACCTTCTGAGGCTTACCTTCCTTGTGGATTTTGTTGATGATTGTCTTCTGGACAACTGTCAAGTCAGTAGTCTTTCCCTTAATTGTGGTTGCATTTTTTTTAACTAGCCCAGGAGGTACCCAGTATTTATACTCAAAATTAATTAAACTAATCAAGCTCAAAATGGAATATTCTATTTTCAATTATTATTTTTTTTTCTATTTTCTTATAAGCTGTAAGTCATAACCATCAGGATAAAAAAAAGTTTCAGTTTGTGTGCAATGAATCTAGAATATAAGAAAGTTTGCTTTTTTTAAATAGATTACAAAAAATAAAGACATTTTCCATGATTTTCTAATTTTTTGAGATGCATCTGTATACTATTGATAACTGTTGATATAAACAGTTAATCCTCTCACGCATGTGCAGAACGTGTTAGTTTGCTGTTGGCTGTAGTCTGGGGGTGCTTCTCAATATCCCTCCTCATTTCCTCGATCCTCGTCCATCCTATGACCCAGAAACTGATCGAGCACGGCCATCTTGAAGGACA
Organism: Carassius carassius; assembly: GCF_963082965.1. Classification (NCBI taxonomy): domain Eukaryota; kingdom Metazoa; phylum Chordata; class Actinopteri; order Cypriniformes; family Cyprinidae; genus Carassius; species Carassius carassius. The sequence goes on from NC_081778.1 coordinate 9,603,636, forward strand.
TCTCAGTTCTCTAATTACACAGCAAAGAGGCAAGGATCGAGTAGTGAGGAGGCTTCCTGAGGAGTCATGAGCAAAGATACACAGGTGTATGCGTTGCAGAAGTGTTTTTCATTGAAAAATCTGATGCACGTATAAATTCTCCTCCCCCTCCACATCTCTTGTAATAATTTCAATTTATATTTTACCTTTGCAGTTTAAATAAACCATACATGTCACATACTTCAAACAGGACATATTGCTTTGTTCATATTTATTAAGAATTTCTTAAATAACAAACTTTAACAATATAATGGAAGGAGTGGCTTCCTGAAGGGTTGGAAGCTAAGACTTGAGGAAAGGTAGCGAAGAAAGGAAACGAGGATACACAAATAAGAATTGAAAAGAACCCTGTGTGGTGTGTTTGAGCTCAGCTTTTTGCAAGAGTTCCTCCCTACCATATATATGTATTGATAGTTTTCATGTGATGTCACAGATTCATAGAAAGGTCCACCTGAAGGGGAAAATGAAGCTTTTCTCCACTGACCAAAAGTATTTTTATGCAGATTGCATTAAGTAGTAATGTAGTAAAACGTAGATATTAAAAGGTAAAATTCAGTAAACACCTTATTGATGATGTATATTTTGCACAAGCAAGCATATAAACCTAGAATATAAACACAATGTGAAAATTTTGTGAAATGGCGGCTGCGGCTTGTGTTGTGGGGTGCCTAGGCGGGGTAATCTCTGACAGTGTCAAGCGAAGATTCTGCAGCGTCTTTACTAACTCCTCCGTGATTGATGTGAGATGGCAAAGCTGCTGTTGGTGAGCCATGAGTTGGTTGGCCTGAGCAGACAATCCAGTAGACAGAGGAGCAATGGCCGCTGGATTACTGAGTGGTAAAGTCTTCTGTAATGGAATATCACACGGCTTGGGATCCATTAGCAGGCTTTTATTATTGCTCACGTACAACAGGCAGAGATCGGTACCAGAAAAACACAATATCAAAGAATACACTGTCTCGTAGTCATAGTTAGATAAAGGGTAGGGGCGGGCAGCAAACATTCACAGATCAAAGTCCAGGCAGATAGTCCAAGGGGCAAACAGCAGAGAATCAAGATGATAATACAGACGTCGGTCACAATGGGTAGACAATCAGAAAAAACACTCAGAATTGATAACCAAAGGAATAGCAAGACTTCACAAAGAGACTGTATGCCAGAGCGGCTTATAAAGCCCAGGTAATGAGTCTCAGGTGCTCCGAGCAACCAGAGTCAGATGCGGGGGTTGATGGGAAATGTAGTCAGAATACAGTGTACAAGACCCTCTGCTGATCAGAGGATGGAGTTACGGAGTTTGTCCCATAACCCCCTTGTTTCCTGGACGAGGAACAGATCTGTCAATGGTTCTGTATCAGTGGTTCTGGAGTTTCTCTCAATGGAGTAAGTCATGCCACTCTTGTTGTCTTGCCACAGTTTGACCACTGCCTGTTTGTTCTGTTAGCCTGTCTAAGAAGAAGGAAGAACTAGTCAATCTACCACCAGAATATGCAGATCTGACTGAGGTCTTCAGAATAAGGCTACCCAACTGCCTCCTCATCGCACTAATGTCTGCGCCATTGAAATATTGCCTGGAACTACACCCCCCAAGGGTTGCATATTTCCCCTGTCTCAGCCTGAATCAGAAGCAATGAGGAATTACATTGAGGATGAGCTGGCTAAGGGCTTCATTCGTCCCTCAACGTCACCCGCATCTGCCGGCTTCTTCTTCGTTAAAAAGAAGAATGTAGGACTCAGACCATGCATCGACTATCGGGGGTTAAATGAGATGACTGTGAAGTTCTGTTATCCTTTACTCTACAACTCTTTAGAGTTACAAATGATCTGCTCTTTTCATCTGATCGTGGTTGTATCTCTCTATTAGTTTTATTGGATCTTAGTGCTGCGTTTGACACAATTGACCACAACATTCTTTTGCATAGACTTGAACACTTTGTTGGCATTAATGGGAGTGCATTAGCATGGTTTAAATCGTACTTATATGACTGCCATCAGTTCGTAGCAGTGAATGAAGATGCATCATATCGATCACAAGTGCAGTATGGAGTACCTCAAGGCTCAGTACTAGGGCCGCTACTCTTCACACTTTATATGTTACCCTTGGGAGATATCATCAGGAAACATGGTGTTAGCTTTCACTGTTACGCTGATGATACTCAGCTCTAGGGCTGGACGATTAATCGAAAAGTAATCAAAACCGAAATTCATAGCCTCTAACAGACGTAATTTTCCCATGTCGGTTATTTCGTTTTTTTAATCCTGTCAACACTTCCCCCTTAAAAGCATACTAGCACGTGTGTAGCCACATGACTCTGCTCTCCAGTCAGTGGCATAAAAGCAAAACACGGAGATGAACGCCGGTTCAAAACATAGTGATGGCGCGCGAGCGGTGAGCCTTGCGTCTTCACTAAACTTTGTCAGTTGTATTTGTTTTATGGTTTGGACATTCAAGCGATTAGATTATTGGATGTGTATTATTATATCGAGCTACCATGTTTGCGCAGCTGCATTGTGGCACGAACACTCATATAAACCGTGAAGATCGCGCACACAGAGGAACACAAAAACTAGTTGTCAGCGCTGTCCTGTGATTTATCACTAAAGTAGCTTAGAATCTCAAAACTTATTATCAGGGGCGAAAATCTCATCTAAATGTTGGGGGGGGGGGACAATAAACATAACATTTCTCACGAGCAAGTTTTAAAGGGGACACCAATAAAATAGGCAAAATTGTACTTAAGGATATGTGTACACAGAGGAAAGCCTTACTATTGCATGGAGACCGTTCCATTATCATCCTTCTCAAAGTTTCTTTCTGGTTCAATGAAAAAGCTGAATAAAATTGACCAAAACATTCTTCAAAACAAATTTTTTTTTGCAATGTTTTTGAAGTTGTTTACACAATCAAGCCACCAAAATACAATGGAATTTGAACTTAACTTCAACTTTTATTTATTTATATAGCACATTTAATAGCAATGTTGTTGCTTCACAGTTATAATTAAAACATGCATATATAAAAACATTTGCCATGCCTAGCAAAATGAAGGCATACACACTCTTAGACATTCACCCCCACACAACTGTATAGTGAGATCGGTATAGACGTGAAAGTGAGGGAAAAAAAAAATAATTATAATAATTTATTACATCAATGACTAATTTGTTCAAAAAGTGGATTCACTCAGTTAGGAAACACCTCAGTGTGTTTCTCAAAATTAGTGCTGTTACTGCTGTAGCTTAGTTTTAAATTTTTTCGTTGGTGAAATAGGGCTAAAACAGGCAATATGGTGCCTAAAATGCACTTAATATTAACTTCTTGTTTATTCAATTTTTATAAAAATCTAAATCACATTTGTTATGCTAATATTTGGAGAACAACTGCACTCTATGATGTTATATTAGATTAACTATATTAAATATAATAAACCGACCAGTGGCGGCTCGTGGATTTTAAAAAAGAGGAGGCAGACTAATTGTATTGGTCTAGGGATGCCTGCCGATTGTTATTATTATTATTTGCTTAACCACTTTAAAATGCCTTTTTGGTGGCTTTTAGTCAGAAACTGTAAAGAAAATATATTCAATATCGATACTCATTATAAATACTTGGTAAATTATCAGCCCAGTCGCTCCGGGAGACGTTCAAACCATAAGACTGTATAAAAACAGGTTCAAACAAATAGCACGTAATTTACGTCTCTATGATGGATGGTTGATATACCAGAAGGGAGGCTAGCCTCCTCTATGATGTTACTTTTCTCAGCACTCCTCAGCGATGAAAGTGAACACTCGATGCTGATTGGTTCCCCTGGCCTCCCCCTCCCCTTCCCCTTCTCTTTCACTTAGCGGTGTAATTACATCAGCAGATTCGCCACATTCGTGATAGAAAAGCGGAGCTTTCATGTAATGGTATTACCACTGTGAAATTACAAACAAAATTATATACATTCTGAGACATGAACTGAAATGAATAGTGAATTTTATTAAAATTAAATCTTCCTCATTTTCAACTCAAAATTTGGGGGAAAACTGTGCCTCCCCTGCCTCACCCGACGAGCCGCCACTGAAACCGACTAAATCATAGTGAACGCGGGAAAATCTAAATGCGCACCCGCAAAAGACTTGTATATGGGTGTGTGTAAGATGTTATTAAACAAGCTAGGTAAACGCCTGTATAAAACAAGGGTAAACGTTAAAATCGCTAACAGCGCAGACTACATCGGTGACAAAAGTAAATTGGTACACAATAATATTTTTGGACACGATTTATTAATGACTCAGCATCATCTATATTAAAGGGAAAATAATCGCGTCATCCGATGTTTAATGTGAATTAAGTAAGCTTGACTTATGGAGTTCCACAACTACTGAAACACGTTTTCTCGCACCGGACTGTGTGTGTGTCGGTGGTGGTGAGGTAAAAGGGGAGCAGGCAGTGGACCAAAGCAATGTGAGGCAAAGCAGGGGGAACTCGAGATGTTTAAAACTTTTTTGTTGTTGCTCCGTTTGCATTTGTATTGTTTTACTACTTACACAATTAGTTTAACTATATATCATTATATTATTTAAAATACACATATTTCAATTATATTTTAGGGGGGACAACCCTCAGATGGGGAGGGAGGGTCCGGACGCCCCCGACCCGCCCGCGATTTCCGCCTATGCTTATTATAGCATGTTTGTGTGCAGCGCACATGAAGCACAAGTGCGTGCACAGAGAGCAGCGGTCGGCGGTCGCGCTGCGGGTTCCCGGTTTGTGTCCGTTCTCGGACTGTTCTGTGTATTTTAACTGTAGAAAAGGTTGTTCCGAGTCGAAACTACGATACAGAAAACTGTATCAGTATATCATCTTAAACGCAGCCGTTTTTGTCTTACGTGAACATAAACAGATGAGAAAGAAAACACACGTGAAGTATTTTTGCTTAAAGAGACAACAGCCTAATAAACGCGCTGCCTGTCATTAATGTTAATCAAAGAACAAAAGAAAATCATTCACTGATCTTGACTGAATATATTTAATAACTTTACGTGATTAATCTTTATTTTATTTATAAAAATAAAACTATGCAGTATTTTTAAACTTTTAATTACAGTTTCTGTACCTGAAATTTTTTGTTGTATTTATTTATGATATTGCTAATTGATTTGTTTGTTCCTATCTTATTACTGACTGTTTACTTGTCTTTAACACTTTAATATTTGAAATTTATATTAATCTAGTTGTTTTAGCTATGGTATTTTTTTAATCACAGGCAAAATTCCTCTTGCAGTGTTTTGTAGGCTGCTGATTTTTGCTCATGTTATTCAGCTGCAACAGAATGCTTTGTAAAAATGTTTGACATCTAAATATTTGACTTAATTTTTTTTGTATTGGATTTTTTATCGAAACTAGGAATCGATAAGAATCGGAATCAATAAGCACAATCGGAATCGATAAAATTCAAATGATACCCAACCCTAGTAAGAAATGTTACGAACATAGATAAAATAACTGCTTATAGTCAATCATATTTACAGTACAAACCTTGTCAGTGAACTATGAGGGCAAAAAAACAAAACAAACAAAATAATCGTTCATTAATCGTAATCGAGGTAAAATGTTCAATTAATCGAGGTTTTGATTTTAGGCCATAATCGTCCAGCCCTACTTAGCTCTATATTTCTTCGCGGCCCGGTGAAACACACCAATTTTAAAAACTAATGGAATGCATAGTCGATATAAAAAACTGGATGACGAGTAATTTCTTACTGCTAAATTCTGAAAAAACAGAGGTGTTAATTATAGGACCTAAAAACTCTTCATGTAATAACCTAGAACTCTGTCTAAGACTTGATGGTTGCTCTGTCAATTCTTCGTCATCTGTTAGGAACTTAGGTGTGCTATTTGATCGCAATCTTTCCTTAGAAAGCCACGTTTCTAGCATTTGTAAAACTGCATTTTTCCATCTCAAAAATATATCTAAATTATGACCTATGCTCTCAATGTCAAGTGCAGAAATGTTAATCCATGCATTTATGACATCAAGGTTAGATTATTGTAATGCTTTATTGGGTGGTTGTTCTGCACGCTTAGTAAACAAACTACAGCTAGTCCAAAATGCAGCAGCAAGAGTTCTTACTAGAACCAGGAAGTATTACCATATTAGCCCGGTCCTGTCAATTTGCAATTTGATAATACCTAGAATATCAAAATCAACTGCGGGCGGCAGATCCTTTTCCTATTTGGCGCCTAAACTCTGGAATAACCTACCTAACATTGTTCGGGAGGCAGACACACTCTTGCAGTTTAAATCTAGATTAAAGACCCATCTCTTTAACCCTCTGGAGTCTAAGGGTATTTTTGGGGCCTGGAGAAGTTTTTTTCATGCCCTGACATTTGTGCTTTTTTCAGTTTCTTATAAATATCTAAATAGGTAAAGGCTAATCTCACTGTAATCAGCACAAACTGGGCTATAATAATATGTGAGCAGCATGTATGTACATGATTGTATTTTTGAGAATAAAAAATATTATGCGTGGTTAGTGAAAAATGAAAAATGTTAAATCACTTGAATAAGGCCATAAAACACATACAGAACATTGGTTCCCGGGATTTTTGAGAACTGGAGCTTGTAGCCTAGAATTTTTCTTTCTAAATTATGTGAAAATCATCTTGTTTACTCACTTACAGAAAACAATATATTGATTTAAAACACCCAATGTACTTGCTACATCATTAGAAGACATCTACGCTATATTAGTCTGTTTCTCTTTTATTTCGAGGTCACCGAAGCCATCCAGTCTGTATCCAGATCAGAGGGTCACTGCAGTCACTCGGATCCAGTACGTATCCAGACCAGATGGTGGATCGGCACCTAGAAAGAACCTCTACATCCCTGAAAGACAGCAGAGACCGGGACAACTAGAGCCCCAGATACAGATCCCCTGTAAAGACCTTGTCTCAGATGACCACCAGGACAAGACAACAAGAAACAGATGATTCTTCTGCACAATCTGACTTGCTGCAGCTTGGAATTGAACTGCTGGTTTCATCTGGTCAGAGGAGAACTGCCCCCCCAACTGAGCCTGGTTTCTCCCAAGGTTTTTTTTCTCCATTCTGTCACCGATGGAGTTACGGTTCCTTGCCGTCGTCGCCTCTGGCTTGCTTAGTTGGGGTCACTTCATCTACAGCGATATCTTTGACTTGATTGCAAATAAATGCACAGACACTATTTCAACTAAACAGAGATGACATCACTGTCTTTTTACATTATTGACACACTGTTTTCCTAATGAATGTTGTTCAGTTGCTTTGAGGCAATGTATTTTGTTCCTTTTTTTTATTGTCAATGTGTGAACAGCTTGTAACGAAACTTAAAAAATTTAGAGCCTGTAGACTAATTTTTATGTTATAAACTAAACGAAGGACGAAAAATTAAAGGGAAGCTATCATGATAGTATAATTTTAATGACCCTCATCCGTAGACAGGATGTCAGTGAATCATACTGGCTGTTTCTTGCTCGCATTACTATTGGATGAGTGCAACAGTATGAGCAATAAGTTGCTGGCCACAGCTCAATTAACAGCCATTAACAGCCAGAGCCAATTTAACAGCTAAATATCAGGATTTTTAGTAGTTTATAATTACTGTTGACATTAAAATAGCTTGAGCCATCCTTTTTAGTAGGACTAGGTGGTATGACAATTTAGTTTAACATGAAGGCTTAATTTTTGACACGATGTTAAAGAAATGATAAAAAAGCGATAAAGAACATAAAAAAGTGTGGACATGCTTAATTCTATTCAAGTAAACATAATCAGATGTGTCTTAAATGAACATAAGAAATTAGAAGAAATCTGGATCAATATGTTGAATATGTTGTTTAGTGTTAAGGTAAAAAATTATGTTGTTTGCATGTATAAGTTGTAAAAGAAAGGGGAAAGCACTTTTTCTCTTATGTATCTAACTCCAGTATTACTAAATGTAATGGCACTGTCTCTTGCACTTCACGTGTTTGCTTGTAAATTGCTGTAATATCTTCTATCAGTTTCTGTGAAGACATTTGCATTCCTACTAGGACTCATTTAACCTACAATGTCAAACCTTGGTTCACTGCAAAAACTCCATCAGGCCAAAGAAAATGCTCACAGGAATGGGGACAGATTCTTGTATAAACAGGCTGAATACACACTGGAAAAGGAGATCAGAGTGGCAAAGAGGAATTATACTGGAAAGCTAAGAAACCAATTATTTCCCAGTGATCCTGCTTCAGTGTGGAAAAGTCTGAAAGATATCACCAATTACGAGACACCATCCCTCAGCACTGTGGAGAATCTACAACTGGCAGAAGATCTGAATAAATTTTATTGCAGGTTTGAAAAAACAAAAAACACCATTCACACCTCCTGCAACCCCCCTCTCCCTCACTCCAGCTCTCCAGATCAGTTAAGATGACGTACGTCAGGTCTTCAGAAAGAACAAGAGAAGAAAGGCACCAGCCTGTTTGAAAACCTGTGCTGACCATCTGGTCCCATATTCACATAGATCTTCAACAGATCACTGGAGCTGTGCAAAGTCCCCTCATGCTTCAAACGCTCCACCATCCCCCCGTCCCAAAGAAATCCAAAATTACTGGACTATAGACCCGTGGCTCTAATGTCTGTGGCCAAAATACCATTTAAAAGACTGGTTTCAGCTTATCCGAATGAATTCAGACCCTCTGCAGTTTGCCTACAGAGCAATGTGGATGATACAGTCAATATGGGACTGCATTATATCCCGCAACATCTAAACAGACCAGGGACTTATGCGTTGGCCTGTCACAATAATCAAATATATCTACTTATCGTGTAATATACAGTATGTACATGACCTCAATAATTTTTAGTGATGCAATATATTGGCCATTATATTCACTTAAAAATTAATGTCACCATGTTTTGTACATTCCACTTGCGCCTGTGTCTTTTACAGCTTTTCATACATAACGTGTAGTCATGAGCTGCTAGTTCAAATAAATAAAAAATGCTTCTACAAAAAAAAGTTGTAATCTGCAGATATGATCTTGTTTAGGGATCTGTGCCTTTGTGCATACATCTGACTGCTAAGTAGTGACTGTGTTTTTCAGCAATAGCGTGCACCCTTAATTTACAGAGAAAAGAAGGTCTGGGAAAAATCTGCAGAGAGAAAAATCTCCATAGAAGTTCTTTGTGCATTTTTTTATTTTATTTTTTGGACTTGTTACTTTGCACTTTTTTGTTAGAAAATGTTGTAAGGGAAACAGGTCAATTTAGCTCACAGGGAATCATTTATGATTTTAAAGGGAATTTGAACAGAATCACTGTTTCACGGCTAATCACTGAGACGCCCTGCGTTTCACTGAACGAGCCGTTTAACATCAAATCTGCGCTGGATATTAATATCCAAACTATAGTGAAAACACTATCAATTAGCACAGTAACACGATAGGCAGTTTAAGACATTAACTTGTAAGCACAAAACACAAGATACTTCTCTTTTCAATATGAATAAGACTTTATTAGATAAATCTAAGACATATAAACTAATTTAACACATAAACGCACGCACACACACATTCACACAAGTTGCAGGAAGATCGAAAGTTAGGGAAAGATGAGTTTAAGAGAATGGAAATGTGGAATCCCAAGTTCACAGCAATACGTTAAATTGCATAGACATGAACAACCATCAATCACTTAATTAACCATCGCATTGAGTTCCTCAATGAGGTTAAAATTATATTAGATACACCAGTACAAATGTCTGAAGGTACATTGCCTGTGTAAAGTTGTCGTTGAAATGGGGTTCCCCCGATGTCGCTGATTGGCTGGAAGTTCAGTAGTCGTTGAAGTGACGTCTTGGGAAGCCCGTGGTTGGGCGTTGGCTGAAGATGCAGAGTTGTGTGGCTAGTTGAAGTTGAACAGGCAGTCGAGGTCAGATGGAGTTACAAAACTTAACTCAGAACACGAAACTCTCAAACGGAAAAGAAAAGAAATAAAGTTTGACGAGACTAGGTGGTGTTTCTTCTCATCGTGGCTAAGTAGCAGCAGGCGTGCAGGCTGAAGCATGCTGGAACCACGCTCAAAGAACAGTGATGACAAACAGCATGGCTAAAAGCTAAAGCTAAGAAGCAAAGCTAAAAGCAGGCATGACTGATAGCAAAAGCAGAGCTAAAACTAAAAGCAGGCATGACTAGTAGCAGAAGCAAAGCTAACAACTAAAAGCAAGATTTTATGGTGTCTAAACTGGCCTGTTGGCCACACCTCAAATGTTGTCTTGACCAATCAGATATTGTCTTGGCTCGGGCGTATCATAAATCATGTTATCTTACCAAGCATGTGGTCCGAATTTTCCCCCTCTTGCAGGGTCTAATTTTGGACATGATTCCTATAACAAGAATATGATACATTTGACAAATAACTGATAGTCAGGACTATTTCAAGCAAGCAGATTCGATTACATAGATACTAGACATGAATATGTATCCTTAAGCTATCCCATAGTTATTAAAAGACATACACAATAAGTGATTATAACATGATAGTCAAATGTGTGGGTTACATATAAATGAATATGGAGTTAAGCGATGGACTGATATTCATTTAGAAGTCATTTTGGAGTTCATTTTGGTCCATATATATGTACAAAAGACAGTTTCTTTGCCATTCTCTTGACAAAGATTTCTGTGGAGACCAGAGGTTCAAAGGCCCTCCCCCCTTGGGAATTTCAGTCTGGTTCTGCTAGGTGGGGGAAGTCAAAAGATCTTGTATAGTACTCTCATGGGTTTACACGTGATGTCCGGCGTTGCCTATCAATTACGAATAACAAATTTGACAAATCTCTTCTCCAAATTGAAATTGTCAATAATTGTTCTAGTGGTGTTAATGTTGAAAGCTGTTCTGTGAAAGCGTTGGTTGGTTGGTTGGTTATCTTGCTTGGGACTTGTGGCACAGAATGTTTTATGACTTCCTGTTGCCTTACTGAGGAATTCGGCTCGTGTTTCAGCCACAGCCCTGATCGACTCTTTAATTTGTCTGGTTCGAGTCATTTTTGCTACAATGTTTATTTACTATTTATTCAAGTTTTCTAAGGTATATGATATTTTGATACTTAATTTCCATGATCTAAATGTTCTTAAATATATTGCTTATGGCAGTTATTTCTGGAGCAATTATCGCACAACAAAAAGTTGTTATCGTGAAAGACCTACTTATACAGTCGTGGCCAAAAGTTTTGAGAATTACATAAATATTGGAAATTGGAAAGTTGCTGCTTAAGTTTTTATAATAGCAATTTGCGAATACTCCAGAATGTTATGAAGAGTGATCAGATGAATTGCATAGTCCTTCTTTCCCATGAAATTTAACTTAATCCCAAAAAAACCTTTCCACTGCATTTCATTGCTGTCATTAAAGGACCTGCTGAGATCATTTCAGTAATCGTCTTGTTAACTCAGGTGAGAATGTTGACGAGCACAAGGCTGGAGATCATTATGTCAGGCTGATTGGGTTAGAATGGCAGACTTGACATGTTAAAAGGAGGGTGATGCTTGAAATCATTGTTCTTCCATTGTTAACCATAGTGACCTGCAAAGAAACGCGTTCAGCCATCATTGCGTTGCATAAAAATGGCTTCACAGGCAAGGATATTGTGGCTACTAAGATTGCACCTAAATCAACAATTTATAGGATCATCAAGAACTTCAAGGAAAGAGGTTCAATTCTTGTAAAGAAGGCTTCAGGGCATCCAAGAAAGTCCAGCAAGCGCCAGGATGGTCTCCTAAAGAGGATTCAGCTGCGGGATCGGAGTGCCACCAGTGCAGAGCTTGCTCAGGAATGGCAGCCGGCAGGTGTGAGCGCATCTGCACGCATAGTGAGGCGAAGACTTTTGGAAGATGGCCTGGTGTCAAGAAGGGCAGCAAAGAAGCCACTTCTCTCCAAAAAAAACATCAGGGACAGATTGATCTTCTGCAGAAAGTATAGTGAATGGACTGCTGAGGACTGGGGCAAAGTCATATTCTCCGATGAAGACCCTTTCTGATTGTTTGGGGCATCTGGAAAAAGGCTTGTCCGGAGAAGAAAAGGTGAGCGCTACCATCAGTCCTGTGTCATGCCAACAGTAAAGCATCCTGACACCATTCATGTGTGGGGTTGCTTCTCATCCAAGGGAGTGGGCTCACTCACAATTCTGCCCAAAAACACAGCAATGAATAAAGAATGGTACCAAAACACCCTCCAACAGCAACTTCTTCCAACAATCCAACAACAGTTTGGTGAAGAACAATGCATTTTCCAGCACGATGGAGCACCGTGCCATAAGGCAAAAGTGATAACTAAGTGGCTCGGGGACCAGAATGTTGAAATTTTGGGTCCATGGCCTGGAAACTCCCCAGATCTCAATCCCATTGAGAACTTGTGGTCAATCCTCAAGAGGCGGGTGGACAAACAAAAACCCACTAATTCTGACAAACTCCAAGAAGTGATTATGAAAGAATGGGTTGCTATCAGTCAGGATTTTGCCCAGAAGTTGATTGAAAGCATGCCCAGTCGAATTGCAGAGGTCCTGAAAAAGAAGGGCCAACACTGCAAATACTGACTCTTTGAATAAATGTCACGTAATTGTCAATAAAAGCCTTTGAAACGTATGAAGTGCTTGTAATTATATTTCAGTACATCACAGAAACAACTGAAACAAAGATCTAAAAGCAGTTTAGCAGCAAACTTTTTGAAAACTAATATTTATGTAATTCTCAAAACTTTTGTTTTATCTTTATTTTATTTTAATAACATATCAGTGTTACAATTTTTTACAGAGCAGATTTTGGATATCTCCTTTTTTTAATGAAAAATATTAAGATACTATAAACACGTATTAAAATGCAGTTTAACCCCAAAATGGTACATAAATCAGGTAAAAACATTGTGTTAAAAAATCCTTCTGTAATAACCTTCAGAATATAACTAAGAATGAACATGGAAAGTATGGCTTAGGTAAGTGCTACACAAGTTGACATTTTTGGTTCAGAATGTTGCAAAAAACTCATTTTGAGAAAACGACTGCTAAAGATATTGATTGCATAATTTCATATTTACAGATTAAAAATTACACTTTTTTGTAACAGTAACTCATTAATCATTTTCCCCAAAGCTATACTACATAAATGAATACATATATAGACTGTGTGTGACTTCTTTGTGTGGTTTTTATTATAGATAGAGATGCAATGAGAGGAGGACAAATCGAGGAGAAGTGTAGCAAAAAGAGGATAGGAGTAAGAGGTGGAGAGAGGAGAGGCCCCAACTTAGTGTCAGGACTCGGTATGATCTGTCCTTTTTTAATATTTTTTTTTCGTTTCTACTCATTTTTCTACACTTGTATTTGTTTTGTTTCCATTTTTTCTCTCTCCTTGACTTTTAATATATTTTCTCTGGTTTTTCTTCCCTTCGCTCTAGCGCCAGCTGATCTCGCTCAGCAATCTAGGCTGCGGCTTGTCTTGGTGGGTCGACTCGATCGTCTCACTCGAGAGGATTTCCCTTCACTGCCTCCCGGGCCTCTCCCGTCTGCTTTCTCCTCTGAGCCGAGAGTAAATAACCCCCACGTGTATTCCGGTGAGCCTACTAGTTGTAAAGCTTTCCTTATTCAGTGCTAGGTGGTGTTTTCGCTACAAGCTCGAACCTACGCATCAGATGTCTCCAAGGTGGTGTATGTCGTCTCCCTGCTCTCAGGTAGAGCACGTGATTGGGGGACAGCTGTATGGGGATCACAGGCAGGGTGCTGTTCGGACTTTAGTTCTTTTAAGGAGGAGATGATTAAGACTTTTGATCATTCTGTTTTTGGCAAGGAGGCGTCCCGACTGTTAGCGCGTCTTCAACAGGGCAGACGTTCAGTGGCAGATTACTCCGTGCAGTTCCGCACCCTGGCCGCTACTTGTGGATGGAACACCGAGGCCCTTATCACTCGTTTTTTAGAGGGTCTCAATGACTCAGTCAAAGATGAACTGTTTGCCCCCGAGGTTCCTGAACGGTTGGATGACGTGATCAGTCTGTCCCTCCGCATAGACGCCAGGAGAGAGCTACGCCGTCGAGTTCGAGCGGACTCCGAGCCTGTCATGTTCGCCCCTCCATCCCAGAGTGCCGAGGAGTGTGAGCCTATGCAGGTGGATCACTTGCGCCTCACACCCAAGGAGAAACAGCGCCGCCTGTTGGAGGGTCTGTGCCTATATTGCGTGGCTCAAGGACACCGAGCTCTCGCCTGTCCTGATAAGGCTGCTCGTTCGCCACAGAGAGTTAATTTGAGTGGTACTGCCATTTCCCCCACTCACAGGTCACGCACTCATCTATCTGTGTCTCTGTTCATTAAACGCTCTTTGTTTAAGGCTTCAGCACTCGTTGATTCAGGTGCAGAGGGCAACTTCATTGATGAAGAATGGGCACAACTCGGGATATACCCATCCAATCCCTGCAGTCACCTATCGTCGCTCATGGACTCGATGGCCAGTCACTTATGCAGATCTCTCGGATCACTGATTCGGAGTGTTCTTACCTCCGGGAACCACTGGGAGGACCTCAGATTCCTAGTCTGTAAATCTCCGTCTGCCCCTTTGGTATTGGGTCATCCTTGGCTCGTTCGTCATGGGCAGAACATTAACTGGGCAGACAATTTAGTTTTGTCATGGAGTCAATATTGCCATACACATTGCCTTCTGTCTGCTCTCTCCCCGGTCTCTGTTTCCCTACAGGAGAAGGAGGCGGATCTTTCTCGAGTTCCTGCTTGTTACCATGATCTGCTGGCGGTCTTCAGCAGGTCCCGGGCTGTATCTCTTCCTCCCCACCGGCCGTACGATTGTGCCATCGATCTCCTCCCTGGTACTTCTCCACCTCGCAGACGGCTGTACTCTCTCTCCGCGCCCGAGCGCGAAGCGATGGAGAAGTATTTAAGTGATCCTCTGGCAGCCGGTATTGTTCGTCCCTCTTCTTCTCCGGCCGGAGCGAGGTTCTTTTTCGTGAAGAAGAAGGATGGCTCTCTGCGCCCCTGTATAGACTATAGAGGGTAGAATGACATCACAGTTAAGAACCGGTACCCTCTGCCGTTGATGTCTTCGGCCTTCAATCTCTTGCAGGGGGCCGAGTTCTTCACGAAATTTGATCTTCGCAATGCTTACCATCTAGTGCGGATCAGGGAGGGGGACAAATGGAAGACCGCGTTTAACACACCTCGTGGGCACTTTGAGTATCGGGTTCTCCCCTTCGGCTTATCCAACACCCCAGCTGTCTTTCAAGCGCTTGTCATCGACGTGCTGAGGGACATGATCGACAGATTTGTTTTCGTTTATTTGGATGACATCTTAATTTTCTCTTCTTCTTTTCAGGATCATGTCCAGCACGTCCGACAGGTGCTTCAGCGGCTGTTAGAGAATCAGCTGTTCGTTAAGGTGGAGAAGTGCGAGTTCCATGTTCAGTCAGTTTCGTTCTTGGGACACATCATCTCGGTGGGGGGATTCGCATGGACCCTGCGAAGGTGAGGGCCGTCTACGAATGGCCGGCACCTGATTCCCGCAAGGCGTTACAGCGGTTCCTGGGTTTCGCCAATTTCTATAAGCGATTCCTCAGGAACTTCGGGCAGGTGGCGGCCCCTCTGACCGCGCTAACCTCTACCAAGGTCAACTTCCATTGTTCAGCGGATGCCCAAGCGGTGTTCGATGAATTAAAACGAAGATTCACATCAGCCCCCATCCTGGTGACTCCAGATACTTCCCGGCAGTTCATGGTGGAGGTGGATGCATCAGAGGTCGGTGTCGGTGCCGTGCTCTCCCTGGTATCCTCCTTAGATAACAAACTGCAGATAACATGGCAGAAGCACCTTCATTGAAGGTTGAAATAGCCATACTGGCTGCTGCCTCCACTCTGTTTTTGCCAACAAATACAGTTTTGGGACACCTTGACCAAATGACAGAATTTAAGCACTCATTTGCATTTTGGGTGCCCCTGTGTTGCATTCTCTGCAGTAGGCTATCGCTAGACATCCTATGATATAATGGAATAAGCTTTTTGCCAACCTCTTTTGTCAGAGAGCAGCCTGCATGCTCATTGTGACTCTCTGGTGTTACACCATGTTCCTCTGCTTTCCTGTACCAGCGCCATGAGGGTTTGCATCTGTTATGCAGGGGGTTATCATTAGTTGACATGGAGTGTAGGAGGCTAGCCCAAATAGCATTTCTCATTTGTTCTACTTTGCCCTGATTATTAAGGATTGCCCCTCTATAATAATTTTGCAAGCTTTTACATTTTGCAGCTGTGAGCTTGCCTGCTCCTTTCCCATCCAATTTACCATGTGCACTAAGTTTTCTTAGAGCTGTACCCATACGTTTGTGTGCATGGTTGATGCATTCCAGTTTTGTTATTTCATGTCCTGGATAAGGATTCAGTGCAACAACCTGCCTAAATGCAATACTGTCTCCATCAGAAAGCATCTGAGTGTAGCGCAGCTGATGCCGGCTCATTGATCTCTCCCACATGCGCTTAGCTGATTCCTGCTCCATAGCTTTACTGGAACTGGAGAAGTTTTTTGTACAGTCATCGTGCTTTTCTTTCCATGTGTTGCACTCTTCCACTGTGATGTTTTTTTTCTCTCCTAGCATTTCCTTTAGTACACATGCATGACAATAAGATGATAAAACTTCAAAGTCTATCACAAACCCTGTAATAAGGTCTATGCACACACCAATGCCATAGTGTGAAGTAAAGCCTCTTTTCTGCAAAGTGCCATCAAAAGACACACTTATGTTAATGACAGCATCTGCATCCTCCCTCATAATTTCTGCCACATCTGGGTCAATGTCTGCATAAGCCTGTCTGACCTGCTCTCTGGCCCTTCCTAGTGACTCCAAGCCTCGCTCTATCTCTGCCACTAAAAGTAAAACATTTATCAAAATGTTATTTGATCAATTAAAATTAACGTATACAAGCACTAAATATAGTATTACACCTTTGTAAATGTCAATATAAATCAGGATGATTCACCAGTTATTCATTCATTGTACAGTGGAAATATAGTTGGCTACCTGAACTATCTGAGCAACCTGTTACAATGCTTGAAAATGTCTATCTAACTTTACCTGTCACTCTTCTATCCTGTCTCTCAAAGGTCTTCACATGTATTGTAGGGATACCCAGTATCTTGGATATCTTCTTTAAAGCAGCATATCCCAGTCCTAACTCGTGTGCTAACAGAACCATTCTTATGTTTATATCAAAGGCTACATCACTCCTTGTTGACTCCTGTAGACGCGAGGATGAGAACACACTTTTTCTGTAGCCATTTTCTAGGGATTTAAATTTTTTGCACTCCAGCAACTGACTGCTACAAAAGCCTTGATTTTGGGGATCTATATTTATTTGTAGATCATTCGACATACAGTTTGGACAAATCAAGTCTTTAATCAACTCGTTCAAACACGACACATGCATTATTAGCCACTGCCGTGTGTGTTTTCCCATCTTCACTGCACTGATGTCTGTGTTTCTGTGAGCTAGCGGAGCATGTCACGTGATACATTTCGGCGAATCAGGTCACGAGAAATTGACTTCAGCCAATGAAATTTCATCTCCTGGTTTAGATCAGCCTTTATATTTTCCCTATTGGTGAGCTCTACATAGGAAATGACCAAATATAGACAGGCTGTCATTAAGCTGAACAGAACGAGCTTTCCGGTTATATCAAACACTTGCTGTTTTCAAGTGCGACCACAGAGATATATCTGATTGAAAAATGCTAATTTCAGACAAAGTTAAGGAAAACTGACAGCGGTATGAGAACAAAATGCCTAAAAATAAACATTTTATTGTGAACTTTTGTCATTTTTATAGTGTCCCTGTAAAAGAAGACATATTATAGAAGCAAAAAATACTATATTCTGAAAATTGACCAGTATGCACAAAAATGACTTTTTTGCCTGCCGTGTCTCGCCTTAAATACACATAAGTATATACAGAGAGGGTTACATTTACTCACCCACCCTCCTGCGCTGGAGCCCCGCTCAAGGGGCACCTCCTTTTAGTCTGGACCATCAGTCAGGTGGTTGCTATGAACATAGAACCATAAAAAAACATTATAGGTCCAGCATAGGAGACTGTTATGCGAGAGGTTTCCACCTAACCTTGATCAGGTGGAGAGCTGGTGGTTACAGGGGAATTAGGAAGGGGAGGATAAAAGCAGAAGTTAACCCTCTGAAGTCGATTAACGCATATACGGGTTATGAGGCTATTTTCTCCTGATAACCTATTAGACTCCAGAGGGTTAAAAATCCCCAAAGGGAACGAGTAGCTGGAGTCACGGGGGTCAGGCAGCGGACTACGTGCGCCGGCAGTCATACGGAACGCGGCGAGCTCCAAATCGGTTTCCCCTTGCCGGGAGGCCATGTGCTCCATAATTTGTTGCTGGCGGATGCTCACCTCGGTGAGGCACTTCAAAACTTCTTCCATCGCGGGGGGAGGGGCGCCACCTGGGGAAACCAGAGAAGACACGTGAGCCAACTGGGGAAACACAGCATGGAAGGGGTCGTCGGTGTCTTCTTCACTGTCCTGCCCACATTCTCCACCAGTGTGGTGGGGTGAAGAAGGACACGACGAGGAGGTACAGGTGAGTTCCCCGAAGGGTGGATTTTATTAATAAATAGATGGCAGAGGGCGGTGGCATGAGGTGGTTTGGTGCAGGGTGCTCGGCTTCCTCTTCAGTCTGTGCGCTGTGGCGGTGTGGGTCCGTTGTGCTCTCCCATGTGCGGTGGGGCTGGCGGTCTCACACTGCTCTCTGTGATCAAGACAGACAATTAGGATTAGCTGGGTCTCGTGGAGACATCTCTCATCTCTGTGTTCGTTTTCTGTGTTTAAGAAGGCAGCGCTTGATGGGGCACAGGTGTGGCCGCTCAGCCCGTGACGAGCAGGTGCAGGTGTGACTGCTCGGTTTCCAGGGCGACGCTGATGAGAGCTCGGGACACTTGTCACACAATGTACTATGCTTCAGACACGGGTCACGACGAGGTGTTCCCCAAAGCGACCCCTAGAGGATGCAGTTTGAAGTTCCCTCGAAAGGGAACAACAATTAATGAGAATATCTCTCTCAGGAACCATCGTGCAAAGTTTATTGTGTAGTCACACAGTGGCTCTGTTCATAACCTGGCATTAGCACGCATCTTGGGTGACACATAATGACCATATACTTTTATTACAGGGAAATTAAAATTAATTAATCACTGAGGGGCGGAGTCCAGACTATTTTATTCTGCACTTTTAGTGTGAAAGTGAAATTACACCATATAACACTGAACATGATTACTATTTAACACTGTACATTGTAAATTCAACTCTTTGGGAATTAATAACTTTAACACTGCAAATATTACACTGCTGATTTTACTGAAAGCCCTGTAAGAACCATGCTATGACCTCATCTCTGTCAAAAGAAAGACCGCGAACTGGACGTTCTTTTCAAATGAAAATCAAGCAGCCAATCAGGGCTGGCTATTGATATTGCACCTTAACCTTTAAGAGAAATGGTACATATATGTACATTTTAATGCTTGGGAACATATATGTACCTTTTTGACCATCAAAAAGGTACATACATGTACCTTGAGGTCCAATAATAAGCCCTATGTGGTACATTAGTGTAGATTGTACCTTGGGGGACAGAAATGGACCCCTACTGTACCCCTATTTCTGACAGTGTAGCCAGTGCAGAGATTGTAAAATTGGGATAATATGATAATATTTTCTTGACTTGTGAAGGACTCTAGCCACTGCATTTTGGACTACCTGTAGTGTTTATTGAAGATGCAGGACAACCACCTAGCAGTGCATTACAATAGTCCAGTCCAGAGGTCATGAATGCATGAACTAGCTTTTCTGCATCAGAAACAGGTAACATGTTTCGTAGCTTGGCATTGTTTCTAATATGGAAGAATGCTTTTTTGTAACATGGGAAATATGGTTTTCAAGTAAATTAGATACAAGTTGCTATCTAATATAATACCCAGATTTTTTACTGTAGACGAAGTAACAGCACACCTGTCTAGTTGCAAATTGTGGTCTACGATATTCTGTGTATTGTTTTTTGGTCCAATAAGTAATATCTCTGTCTTATCTGAATTTAATATGAGAAAATTATTGGTCATCCAATCTTTTACATTTTTAACACACTCTGTTAACTTAGATAATTTAGAAGTTTCATCTGTTCTTGTTGAGATATATAGTTGAGTATCATCAGCATGACAGTGGATACTAATCCTCCATATTTTACTGGTGATAAATGAGATGACTCCTCATTTAAATAAACAAAATGATAGCGATAGTCCTTGAATACCTGTAAGGTTTTGTAATCGAGCTATGAGTATGTCATGATCTATGGTGTCAAACGCAGCACTAAGATCAAGTAAAACTAGCAATTAGATGCAGCCTCGATCTGACGTAGAAGCAAGTCATTTGTAATTTTAACAAGTGCAGTTTCTGCGCTATGGTGGGGCCTGAAACCTGAATTAAATTCTTCATACAGATAATTCTTTGCAGGAAGGATCACAATTGAGCAGACACAACTTTTTCTAAAATTTTTGACATAAAAGGAAGATTTGAAATGGGCCTATAATTTGCTAGTTCACTAGGATCTAGTTGTGGTTTCTTAATAAGAGGCTTAATAACCGCCAGTTTGAATGGTTTTGGGACGTGACCTAAAGATAACGATGAGTTAATAATATTTAGAAGCGGTTCTTTGGCTACAGGTAACAGCTCTTTCAGTAATTTAGTGGGTACAGGATCTAATAAACATGATTTTGGTTTAGATGCAGTGATAAGTTTATTTAGCTCCTCCTGTCCTATAGTTGTAAAGCACAGTGTTGGGGAGTAACTAGTTACATGTAACGCCATTACGTAATTTAATTACAAAATTATTGTAACTGTAATTAGTTACAGTTACTACGAAAAAATGAGTAATTAAATTACAGTTACTTATGAAATTTTTAACGATTACAAAGGGGATTACATTTGAATATTTACACACATCCACATACAGATTTAACTGATTTCTTTCCCAAATTGCGCTGACTATTCTGAGACATACCGCCCTAATAATTTCCGGGATGCGGAAACACAGTCTGGTTCATAGAATCCAGTCATAAAAACGAAATGCCTAACGCGGACGGAATATCCCACATTTTGGATGACTAAATCAAAAGTAGGTCAGTACACTTGAATCAAAACATGACATGGACTAGTGTCTGTGAATATTAAGCCCCAAAAATGCAATAGCCTATAGGACTTGCACATTCTGCGTGTCTGTGGAAATCAGGCGCGGACTGGACACCGGGAGAACCGGGACAATTCCCGCTGGCCTGACAGCCGATTTTGCCCCACTATTTAATATCATTATTGTATAATTGCCTGCCGAATGTACTAAAGCGATCATTTGCGAATCCGCCATTTGATAATTAAATATCTAATAAGTCATTAAGTGTTAGTCATGACTCGCGCGCTCTCCGCGCCTCCGCAAAACGGTTTGGATCAGACTCAGAGTAATCAATGCGAGAGAGAGAGAGAGAGAGAGAGAGAGAGAGAGAGAGAGAGAGAGAGAGAGAGAGAGAGAGAGAGAGAGAGAGAGAGAGAGAGAGAGAGAGAGAGAGAGAGAGAGAGAGAGAGAGAGAGAGAGAGAGAGAGAGAGAGAGAGAGAGAGAGAGAGAGAGAGAGAGAGAGAGAGAGAGAGAGAGAGAGAGAGAGAGAGAGAGAGAGAATAGAGTGGACAGCTGGAGCAGAGAAGCAGAACTCCTGTTCAGGGTTTCAGGTCAGTTTCATCTGTAAAGATGCTTTTTTGTCTTTGTTTTTTTATTTATTTAATCAAGCAGCAGCACGTTGCTCATCAGTCATCACTCAAAATACTATATAAGGGACATCATTATTATCAGTTGTAATGTTACAGTAGGAATTTATCTGAAAAAAATTCCGATTTTTTTATAGGTTTAGGGGGAGCTACGACAGACCACAACACAACCCTTAAGAAAATTTACATTTTAATATTTAACTATAAATCCAGAGAAAATGGTTACTATTGTTTAAATGTGGTAACCAAAAATGTAAAATTATTTTACAAATGTATTTATTTAAAAATAAATACAAATCCATTTGCAAAAAAACAAAAACAAAACAAGGTTATTTTACTTTTATATAGGCTAATAAAAGCAAGGTTAATTTTTGTAAGGGAAAAACATGACTCATGTACAGTATTAGGATTTTTCTATAAAGATATTGTAGTATTGTAGAGTATTGTATTGTAAAGTATAGTTTTGTTCAATCTTGAGTATTAAAGTCATGAGAGAGATGGATAACAGGGCAAAATAAAGAGACTGAAGAGAAAAATGGAAGTGAAGGTGCAGTTCAGGAGAGAACTTTTAATTATTTTGCATGTCCCCAAATTAAAGATTTAAACCTTTTTTATGTCAGGTCCATACAAAAAAATAGTTTTGTCCATGAATTTGTTTGTATGAGTTTGAATTTTCCAGTCTGAATTTTTTTCCCAGTCTGCCCCTCCTGTAAATTAATGGCCAAGACATGGTTTCATTTACTACACATATGAAGCTTGCAGTGTTTTCAACCTCTGCCATCTCAATATAGGAGTACACGAGCACATAATTTCTAGAACTGCTTTGTGTCACTTAATGTGCTTTTTACTTATTTTGAGAAAACTATCATCATATACAAAGAGACAGCAGTTTAAAAAAACACCAATGTTTCAGGAGTTTATTACACAGAATATGTCACATGCTTATTAGATAACTGTATTTAAGTTGATGTATATGCTTTTATTTATTATTCTTTAATTTTCACAAATTTAGAAAAGTAATCAAAAAGTACTCAAAAGTAATTAGTTACATTACTTTAATAAAGTAATTGAAAAGGTTACACTACTATTACATTTTAAACAGGGTAACTTGTAATCTGTAACCTATTACATTTCCAAAGTAACCTTCCCAACACTGGTAAAGCACTGCAGTTTATCTTTGGGCGCTATGGATGAAACTGAATTACTAGATGCTGTAGAATATACATTCGTTATTGTATTTCTGATGTTATCTATTTTATCAGTGAAGAAATTCATAAAGTCATTACTATTAAATAAATAATTAGGTAATATTTAGATCGAGTGTTGTCTGGTTATTTGTTAATCTAGCCACTGAGCTAAATAAAAAACCTTGGATTATTTTGGCTAAATTCAATGAGTTTTCAATTGAGAAGTAGTTCTTTGGCTACAGGTAACAAATCTTTCAGTAATTTAGTGGGTAGAGGATCTAATTAACAAGTTTTTGGTTTAGATTCAGTGTCATATCGTTGTGGTTCTTCCCTGTGTTCCGTTCTGTTCCCTTGGCTGTTTTGGATCGTGGATTCCCTCTCTGTTCTTCGTCGCGTCTTCCTGTACTCTGCACCGGGATCACGAGCACCATCACTGGGAGAAGCAGCACCGGATCATTGAGGATCTTCACTGGTTGTCCACCGAGGTGCCTGCGTCACCCACCATCAGAGTAGTGTTTGGACTTGCTTGTTGTTTGTTTGTCTGACCAACTCTTCTACCTTGTCAATAAACCGCCTTGCTTTTGCATCCTGCCTCTATGTCATAACAGAATGATCTGAACACCATCGTGTATGCAGCAGGCGCTATCAGCTGGAACGATTTCGCTTCTCGAAGCATGGCAAGGATGGATCAACAAGAGCAAAGTATCGCCAACATGTGTCATAGCTCAACCAACAACTACAGCATCTGAGAAGCCCCGCTGCGCCACCCTCAACGCCAGTTCAATCAGGACCACTTCCGTCAAGTATATTTTATGACAATTATATTGCATACAGTTAGTGTTGGTGGTATGGTTATGTTCTGAGCAACACTCCACATGCCTGTCCATGCAGCCATGCCTCTAATACACAGTAGCCAGATTTCTTTTGCATATCTAATAGTGTAACATTAAGCAGAAGTATTTTGAATGAGTTAAACCTGTATCCTGTTTTCTGGATAACATTGAGAATAACTCTATATATTGTTGTCAGCACCCCACAACCACTTTGACGGGGCTCATGCTTATAACAGTAGTTTGGTGGAGTAGACTCATTTAGACCAATATAATCATTTGGTTTTAGCCAGGTTTCAGTAAAGCAGAGTACATCAAAACTATTATCTGTGATCATTTAATTTACAATAACTGCTTTGGGTGTGAGTGATCTAATGTTTATGAGCCCAAACTTTAAAAAATGTTTTTGTTCATTTATTTACATTTTTTTCTGGTTTAATCACAATAAGATTTTTTCTAGATCCTACATTACATTTATATTTTGACCCCACTATTCGGGGAATAGACACAGTTTTAATAGATTGGACAGTGCAAGTACTTCTATCAATTTAAGCGGGTAGAACAAAAGTCATCATGGTAGTTATTTGAGAATTGGCTTACTTGTCATATGGAATGAATTGTTTTGGAGATGTTTGTCCGAGAGAAGTTTCACTCCGACTCTGCTGGGGTGCAGGCCATCAGCGTGAAAAAGCCTAGGATGCTCCCAGAAAAGATTCCAATGATTAACAAGTAGCAGTTTCTGTTCTTTACACCATGACAATAACCATTATTTTAAAGCAACAAGTCTACTGAACCTTTTGTGTCCATATCGATACGTGGGCAGTGGTCCTGACAAGATGATCATTGCCGCGAATGTCGTGCTGTGCACCATCTAGATCAGGCTCCTGAAGTCCCTCTTCAGTGTCTCCATCTGCCACAGCGTAGTGTTGTTAACCCCGGTGTGAAGCACGACCACTCTGGGGCTCTCATTGGCCTTAAGAAATGCGGGTATCTGCGCAGAAACATCAAGAACACGAGTACCAGGGAAACAGTGAGTGTGCACTTTTCCTTCGGCTAGCGTAGCACGGACGTGTCAGACGATGGAGTCTCCGACAATCACAGCATTGCGTTTCATCTCGTCGAGGGGAGCAAAGCAGTTCTGGGTAAAGATCTCGAAGACCGGAGGGGGAGAAGTCATCACCCGGTATCTGGCTTGCGTCCTTCACTATGGATGCACCCAGGGTATCCGGCGCGCATGGAGTAGAAGTGTTGGGACTGTTAGCAGCATGCAGTATACTTACCAAGGACTTGTGAGCATCAGCCCGAGAGGTTTCCAAGCACGGCTCTCCACTCTCTCAGCTGGGCCTGCCTCACCTCCAGGTCGCGAATCTGCTTCTCCATGGCCTCCAGCTTGAACTGCACCAAATGCAGCTCGAACTTGTCCTAACCTGCACTCAAAGGTGACCCTCATCTTACCCTCAGTACTACACTTCTCATCAGTTCCAATGATGAAACCTACCTGGCTACTCATCTGAAATACTCATCTGAGTCATGTCCTGCATCCGCTTCTGTTCACCATTATCCAGATCTGCAAATCAGTATTCACTTACAACAAACAAGATGCAAGACATACAGGTTACAAGATGGCGCAGCACTATGGCGACTCGGTTTTGTTCTCTGTTTGTTTGGTCTACTTGTTGTTTTGTTTGTTCTTGAAATCCTGCAATGGACTCATTAGGTATGACAGAGCCGAACTCATTCACATTCGAGACAATTTGCCAGCTACACAGTTATTTGTGATGGACCCACACCCTGATTTCCCTGGGCAATACCCAAAACATCAGCCGAGGAAGAAAGGGAAGCGAGTAGAAGCATTGGTTCGGCTAAGACACCGGGGGCACCGGCTAGCCCTCCTGAGCCTCACTCTGTCCAACGTTCACTCGTTATCAAACAAGAAGGACGAACTTACTGCCCTCATTCTTTACCAACAGGATTTTAGGGATTGCTCTGCCATCTGCCTGACAGAAACTTGGTTTCATGAGTATATGCCTGACTCTGTGTTACAATTGGAAGGCTTCACCCTTCATCGGGCGGATCACACCGGTGAATCCCTTAAGCAATGCGACGGCAGTGTTTGCATTTACACCAACCAGAATTGGTGTGCGAGCACCAAAACCCTGACCCACAACTGCTCGCTGGACTTGGAAGTTCTCACAGTTAAGTGTATCCCCTTTTCCTTACTAAGAGAAATCTCCTCCATAAATCTGTAGTGTAGTTTACATTCCACCGAGTGCAGCGAAGACATCAGCAATACAGCAATTGGCCGATCACATCTTCGACATGGAAAACTCCAACCCTGACTCTGCAATCCTGGTGTTGGGAGATTTTAATCATGTATTTATGAAGAAAGCTCTTCCTAGATACAAGCCTCCATTCCGGAGGCATATCAAGCTCTAGTTAGAGCCCCGACTGGTGACTCTGATCACAACACTATTTTATTTCTCGTTCCTAAATACCGCCAGAAACTCAAAACATTTAAACCAACGACAAAGAGGGTCAGATGGTACTCTTCCCCGGCCATAGACATGTTACATGACTGTTTTGATATTACTGACTGGAATGTTTTTGAGCATGATGATATCAACATTTGTTGATAACAACTCTTTAATGTCTTATGTACATTTTTGTGAGTCTGTGTGTATCCCCATCAAAACTGTTATCAGTTACAGTAACAACAAGCCTTGGTTTAACAAGGATGTAAGGCATTTATGCAGGGAGAAAAATGCTGCATGTAGATGTGGTGATAAAGCACAATACAGACTCCTTAAATATCAACTTCAAAAGGCTATTAAAACAGCTAAAACCACTTATAAAGTAAAACTTGAAAATAAGCTCCAAGTCCATGACATTAAGGGTGTCTGTGTCAGGGTCTGCAGACAATCACTAACTATAAGATCAAGCATCATGTTTTAGATTGTGACCCCTCCCTCCCTGAGAGGCTTAATGATTTCTACTGCAGATTTGAGTCCAGTGAAGCTCAGATAGACTCTCTCAGTCGCCCCCATCTGGGTCTTATTGGTCACCCTCTTTTTTCAATCTTAGAGCATGATGTCAGGAGGTTGCTACACAATCAAAACATCAGGAAAGCAGGGGGCCTGATGGTATTGCAGCTACTCCAAGGAGCTGTGCAGACCAGCTTACTCCCATACTCAATCACATTTTCAACTGGTCTATCATCTCTTCAATACTACCCACTTGTTTTAAATCGGCTATGATTATTCCAGTGCCTAAAAAGAATAACATCACCTGCCTTAATGATTACAGGCTTATTGCACTCATGTATGTTGTTGTGAAGGTGTTCAAGCGCTTAGTCTGTAGGAACTTAGCGCATATTACACTGGATCATCATCAGTTTGCTTACAGGGCGAATAGGGGACTGGATGATGCAGTGTTTTTAGGTGCACATTTTATTCTCCAACATCTTGATTCTAAGAACACATATGTCTGTATCTTATTCATTGATTTTAGTTCAGCTTTTAACACTATTACCCTGTCAGGCTGTTTATTATTACCCATAGGTGTTAATACTGTACTCTGTCAATGAATCTTGAATTTTTTGTCTTACAGGAAACAATATGTTAAAATTAGTAATCATGTGTCATCAACCAGAGTTCTTAACACTGGCGCCCCACAAGGTTGTGTCCTCTCTCCTCTTTCATTTTCTCTTTATACCAATAACTATACGTCCAATTTAACATCAGTAAAACTGTTAAAATTTGCAGATGGTACCACTGTAATATGTCTTATCTCTGATCGGGATGAATCTGGTTATCGGTGTGAAGTTGAACAGCTGTTGAAGTGGTGTGAGGTTAATAACTTAACCCTCAATACATATAAAACTAAAGAGATGATAGTGGACTTTAGGAGACCTTCCCCTCTCCATCAATGTCAGGTTGTTGAGAGGGTCTCTTCCTTCAGTTTCTTGGGCACCGCCATTCATCAGTCTCTCTCATAGAACCTGAATATCAGTATCATTGTAAGCAAAGCCCATCAGAAACTTTATTTTCTCCGTCAGTTGAGGAAATTTGGGTTTAGTCAGAAAGGCATGACTCATTTTTACTGAGCCACCATAGAAGGTGTGCTGACCTTCTCTATCCTGTCCTGGTATGGTAATGCGACCATACCAGAGAAAGAAGTGAGGAGAGCCTCCAAGATCATTGGCTGTAGTCTGCCTACTATAGCCTCACACTATGACTCCAAAATTATTAGGAAGATGAGAAACATCATCATTGACCCCTATCACCCAGCACATTACTTATTCATTCTACTGCCCTCAGGGAAGTGAAGTGACATTCAGCCAAGTATGGTGACCCATACTCGGAATTTGTGCTCTGCGTTTAACCCATCCAAAGTGCACACACACAGAGCAGTGAACACACACACACACACTGTGAGCACACACCCGGAGCAGTGGGCAGCCATTTATGCTGCGGCGCCCGGGGAGCAGTTGGGGGTTCGATGCCTTGCTCAAGGCCACCTAAGTCGTGGTGTTGAAGGTGAAGAGAGAACTGTACATGCACTCCCCCCACCCACAATTCCTGCCCGCCCGGGACTCGAACTCACAACCTTTCGATTGGGAGTCCAACTCTCTAACCATTAGGCCACAACTTCCCCGAGGTACAGAAGCATCATAAGTAGAACATCACGTTTCAGAGATAGTACCTACCCTCAAGCCATACGTTATTTAAACATGGTCTGAAGTTAGAACATTGAATGCTTATATTAAATTAAGTTCATGAACTAGTTGGATGTTTTACACCCCACCAGTCACTTTTACTTACCCCAATCTCAATTTCAATGCTTTATTAATATATCTGCATTGTGTGTTTTACACAAAGCACTTACGGACTGGTTCATAACCTGCTGACACACTTAATGTGTAATATGTGTTGTTCATGTCTGTGTATTGGTTGTTTTGGGGGCTATATGTTTTGGAATCTGTTGTTGTGTCAGTGTTTTGTATTAAGTTGTATGTGTGAGCATACCAAGACAAATTCCCATCAACTGTAATGTTGTAATGTCTAAATAAATGTTGAACTTGAAACCAAAAAACTGTTACCTGCAAGTTCAAATCAACTCATTTTCTAATACTCACCTGTATGCATCTCAGTTGTTCTACAAAACCTGTAAATAAACATCTTGAGATTGAGTTTACTAGTCCTGTCTGTCCATCTTTCTCTGTATTGTGACAGAAAACCAAACCTTAAAGTAAGCCAGATATCATGGACTGTGCTACAAGAACCTTTGTGGAGGATATCCTGTGTTCAATGTATCAAGACGACCACAGTATTGGAAGGTATGAGTTTGTGCAATTTTGGAATCTACCTGTAATGACCTGCATTCGACTTAACCACAGCCCAAAAGTGGAGGGTTCCCATATCCAGAGTACGGAGGCTATTTCCAACAGTGCAGACTGGGTCTAAGTAGCAGATCCTCCCTACAAGTTCATCCGGGTGGCTCAGAAGAAATTTCCACTTTTTTGGTCCCAACATCCAGAGTTTGCTACAGCCCATGAGCTCACTCCAGAATCTGCTTCAGAGTCAGAACCCAGTCCCAAATCTGCAAAAAACATTTTCCATTTACCCCTAGCTCAAAAGAGGAGGAAGAGAAAGAAAAAAGCATTCTGTAAAGATATACTAGAGCTCAGCCCAAAGATAACTTCACAGTTTGAGTTCAGTCGTGAGATAGATCAAACCCCTGAGTTCAGTCTGTATAAAGATCCAGATTCTAATCACAGTCCAATATATGTTCCAGCTCCAGGTTACAATCCAAATCCTTTTCCAATCCATGATCATGGAACAGTGTCTGTAATTCCAGTGTACAGTTTATCCACTGATCATAACCCAATGTTTATTCCAGCAGCTGAGACTACTCCAGTGTTGGATCCAGCCACTGAACCCACTCCAGTGTTTACTCCAGCGTCGGCTCATTCCCCTAAATTAACTCCAGTGTCGGCTCCAGCTCCTTAGCACAATAGGCAAGGAAAGGCAAGTTTATTTATATAGCACATTTCGTACACAATGGTAATTCAAAGTGCTTTACATAAAATAAATTAAAATAATAATGAAGAAAAATAATAACAAGAATAAAACAAGCAATTTTAAAACTTTTAAAATTATTAAAAAATTTACTTATTTAAAATGAATTTAAAACAGTTAGAAAATGATTTTACATAAAATAAAATAAAAAAATAGTGAAAATATAGTGCAATCAGTTCGGACATTGCACAGTGCTCATTCAATAAATGCACAGCTAAACAGATGAGTTTTAAGTCTAGATTTAAATGTGACTAGTGTTTTAGCACATCTCATCTCTTCTGGAAGCTGATTCCAACTGCAGGCAGCATTGTAACTAAAGGCAGACTGCCCTTGTTTTGTGTGAACCCTTGGTATTTCTAACTGACTCGATCCTAATGATCTGAGTGGTCTGTTAGGATTATATTCAGTGAGCATATCTGAAATATATTTCGGTCCTAGGTCATTTAGTGACTTATATACGAGTAAAAGTACTTTAAAATCAATCCTAAATGTAAATGGAAGCCAGTGTAAGGACCTGAGGACTGGTGAGATATGCTCAGATTTTCTGGTTCTAGTCAGAATCCTGACAGCAGCGTTCTGTATGAGCTGCAGCTGTCTAATGGACTTTTTGGGAAGGCCGGTGAGGAGCCCATTACAATAGTCCACCCTGCTGGTGATGAAGGCATGAACTAGTTTCTCCAAGTCTTGACTTGAAACAAAACATCTAATTCTTGCAATGTTTTTTAAATGATAGTATGCTGATTTAGTTACTGCTTTGACATGACTACTGAAACTAAGGTCTGTCTCCAGAATCACACCAAGATTCCTGACTTGATTTTTAGTTGTTTGACCCCTAGAGTCAAGGTATGCATTCACCTTGAACACTTCATCTTTGTTTCCAAATGCAATGACTTCAGTTTTTTCCTTGTTTAACTGAAGAAAGTTCTGGCACATCCAACTATTAATTTCATCAATGCATTGTCAATGGGGCTGTAGTCATTTGGAGATAAGGCTAGGTAAATCTGGGTATCATCAGCATAGCTGTGATAGGCAATTTGGTTCTTTCTCATTATTTGACTTAGTGGGAGCATACACAGGCTAAACAAGAGCAGTGCAAGAATTGACCCTTGTGGGACTCCGCATGTCATGGACGTCCACTTAGACTTATACTCTCCTATACTCACATAATAGCCTCTCCCTTCTAATTATGACCTGAACCATTTGAGTACCATCCCAGAAAGCCCAACCCAGTTTTCCAGTCTCTCTAGTAGTATGTTATGATCGACAGTGTCAAACGCAGCACTGAGATCTAGCAATACCAGCACCGATATTTTGCCAGAGTCACAATTTAAGCGAATATCATTTATTATCTTAATGAGTGCTGACTCTGTGCTGTGATGCGGTCGAAAACCAGATTGAAAATGGTCCAGGTATCCATTTGAGTTTAAGCATTTGTTAAGCTGATTAAAAACTTAAAAAATTTGCCTATAAAAGGAAGATTAGATATTGGTCTAAAATTGCTCAAAATGGTGTTATCAAGATTGCTCTTTTTCAGGAGGGGCTTAACAACTGCAGTTTTTAAGGAGTTTGGAAATGTCCCAGAAAGAAGTGAGGCGTTCACCACTTCTAAAAGATCTGCTTCTAAGCAGTTAAGCACACTTTTGAAAAAAGATGTGGGAAGTGTGTCAAGATAGCAGGTTGTACAGAATACAGAAATGGCTTCAGTCCATGAGTTCAGCCCAGTCCCAGATTTCAGTTATGAGTTCACTTTAGCCCCTGTATTAAGTGATGAGTCTGCTTTATCCTCAAAATGATGCATAGAGCCTATCAACACCCCAGAATTAGCCACAGAGGCCACTCATCCTTGTAACAAATTCTCCATTCACTTTCCATACAAGAATTCCATCCAGACCAAGTTTCTGCCTCTGATCTAATTCCAGTGCAGGTTCCAGCCCCTGACCAGAGTCCAGTGCAGGCTCCAGTCCCTGACCATAGTCTATTGATAGCTCAAGCCCCTGAATGCAGCCCTGAGATGGCCCCAATGCACATTTTCATCCCAGAGATCTGTAAAGAGGACCTTATTCTAATGATTTCTCTCCTTGCTTTGGCGGTGGCCATAATGTGTGTTTAGGCAGCACACTGCAATCAGAAGGATATTGAAGCATTAGCTATTTCCAAGTCTTATGTATGTATCGATATAACTAGGGTTGGGTATTGTTTGAATTTAATAAATTCTGATTCGATTCCGCTTATTGATTCAGATTATTTTCAATTCCTATTTTCGATTTCAAAGTGATCATATAATGAAGTGAAACATTTATTCAGTGTCTGTCCCTTGCAAACCATTTATTGGAGCTGAATAGATAGATAAAACAGTAGACAACTAAACAAAATCACATGCAATTTATGAATAAATGATTCAGTGACTCACTCAAGATATTCAAGTTAATTTTTGCATAGCACTTTTCACAATACAAATTGTTGCAAGGCAACTTTACAGAAAATTAAGTTTCTACAAAATATTTATTAGTAGCTTATCAGTGGTGACTGTCAGTTAATGTACACATGGCAGAAATGTACGGAAAAATCTATTAAAGACATAATCAGACAATGAACGTTATTATTAGCAATAATCAAGTCTGCTTTATTGTCAATACTTCCACATGTACAGTACAGTACAGCTAACCTGTGTTTCTTTGTTCTCCTGTCTCCAGGACGCCTGTGACAAACCAGTTACCTGAATTCCCTACGAGCTTTGATATCTCCTGTATTCTCATAAAACTCTCTGGGCAGTGACCTTCCCTGTAAAGCAAAAGAGACAAGTATTAGTGTGGCTTTGACGTCTCCACAATTGACAAACTCACCTGTATTTCATTCACAGAACTCACACCTGAAATTACCTCCTACTCACCTTTCAATTCAATTCAATTCAAGTTTATTTGTATAGCGCTTTTTACAATACAAATCGTTACAAAGCAACTTTACAGAAAATTATGTTTCTACAATATTTAGTAGTAGCTAGTAGTTTGTGCACGTTTGACAGGATTTTAGAAAAATAAAAATAATAATAATAATAATACAAGACGTAGTCAGCTAGATGATGAACTATCAATATTATTAATTAATAGTAATTTATAGGATGCAGTCACACATGTAGCAATATTTGTTAGTTCTGTTTGTTGATTCAAGGTTAGCATCATCTGGGGTCCTCTGAGGGTCAGCATCATCTCTTCTCAGGTGTTCTGGATCCAGACTGGAGCTTGTGTAAATCCTAGTTACCACGGGATGTAAATCCCGTGGCAAAACATAGAAACAAAATAGAGACATCATTAGCATAGCTGCTGATCCAACAAAGTAAAATTAGTTTAACCCAAGCTAAAGAATAAAAATGCAGATGCAACTACACTCACAATTTAAGAGATACATTATTCGAATGCTTGGCGAAAGAGATGCGTTTTTAATCTAGATTTAAACAGAGAGAGTGTGTCTGAACCCCGAACATTATCAGGAAGGCTATTCCAGAGTTTGGGAGCCAAATGTGAAAAAGCTCTACCTCCTTTAGTGGACTTTGCTATCCTAGGAACTACCAAAAGTCCAGCGTTTTGTGACCTTAGGGTGCGTGATGGGTTGTAGCGTGGTAGAAGGCTAGTTAGGTACGCAGGAGCTAAACCATTTAGGGCCTTATAGGTAAGTAATGATAATTTGTAACTGATACGGAACTTAATAGGTAGCCAGTGCAGAGACTGTAAAATAGGGGTAATATGATCATATTTTCTTGACCTGGTAAGGACTCTAGCTGCTGCATTTTGGACGACCTGTAGCTTGTTTATTGACGAAGCAGGACAACCACCTAGAAGTCCATTACAATAGTCCAGTCTAGAGGTCATGAAAGCATGAACTAGCTTTTCTGCATCAGAAACAGATAACATGTTTCGTAGCTTGGCAATGTTTCTAAGATGGAAGAATGCGGTTTTTGTAACATTGGAAATATGATTTTCAAAAGACAAATTGCTGTCCAATATAACACCCAGATTTCTGACTGTAGAGGAAGTAACAGTACATCCGTCTAGTTGCAGATTGTAATCTACAAGATTCTGTGTGGTGTTTTTTGGTCCAATAATTAATATCTCTGTCTTATCCGAATTTAATTGGAGAAAATTATTTGTCATCCAATCTTTTACATTTTTAACACACTCTGTTAGCTTAGATAATTGGGAAGTTTCATCTGGTCTCGTTGAAATATATAGCTGAGTATCATCAGCATAACAGTGGAAGCTAATTCCGTATTTTCTAATAATATTACCAAGGGGCAACATGTATATTGAAAATAGAAGGGGACCTAGGACGGATCCTTGTGGCACTCCATATTTTACTGATGATAAATGAGATGACACCCCATTTAAGTAAACAAAATGGTAGCGATCGGACAGGTAGGATCTAAACCATCTTAGAGCCTGCCCTTGAATACCTGTATAGTTTTGTAATCGATCTATGAGTATGTCATGATCTATGGTGTCGAACGCAGCACTAAGATCAAGTAAGACTAGAAATGAGATGCAGCCTTGATCTGACGCAAGAAGCAGGTCATTTGTAATTTTAACAAGTGCAGTTTCTGTGCTATGGTGGGGCCTAAAACCTGACTGAAATTCTTCATACAGATCATTTTTATGCAGGAAGGTGCTCAATTGAGCAGACACAACTTTTTCTAAAATTTTAGACATAAATGGAAGATTTGAAATAGGCCTATAATTTGCCAGTACACTAGGATCTAGTTTTGGTTTCTTAATAAGAGGCTTGATAACCGCCAGCTTGAATGGTTTTGGGACGTGACCTAAAGATAACGACGAGTTAATGATATTGAGAAGCGGTTCTTCGGCTACAGGTAACAGCTCTTTTAGTAATTTAGTGGGTACAGGATCTAATAAACATGTTGTTGGTTTAGATACAGTGATAAGTTTATTTAGCTCTTCCTGTCCTATATTTGTAAAGCACTGCAGTTTATCTTTGGGTGCGATGGATGAAACTGAAGTGTTAGACGCTGTAGAATCTACATTTGCTATTGTATTTCTAATGTTATCTATTTTATCAGTGAAGAAATTCATAAAGTCATTACTATTTAACGTTGGTGGAATATTTGAATCAGGTGGCGTCTGGTAATTTGTTAATTTAGCCACTGTACTAAATAAAAACCTTGGATTGTTTTGGTTATTTTCAATGAGTTTGTGGATATGCTCTGCCCTAGCAGTTTTTAGAGCCTGTCTATACCTGGACATACTGTTTTTCCATGCAGTTTTAAAAACTTCCAAGTTAGTTTTTCTCCATTTGCGTTCAAGACTACGAGTTACTTTCTTGAGAGAGTGAGTATTACTGTTATACCATGGCACGGTACGTTTTTCTCTAACCTTTTTCAATTTGATGGGGGCAACAGCTTCTAATGTATTAGAGAAAATAGTGCCCATGTTGTCAGTAATTTCGTCTAATTCATGTGTATTTTTGGGTACAAATAGCAGTTGAGATAGATCAGGCAGGTTATTTGCGAATCTGTCTTTGGTGGCTGGAACAATAGTTCTGCCCAGACGGTAACGCTGAGACATATAGTTAATATCAGTTATACGCAGCATGCACGATACAAGGAAATGGTCTGTAATATCATCACATTGGGGTACAATATCTATAGCAGTAAGATCGATTCCATGCGATATAATTAGATCTAGTGTATGATTAAAACGATGAGTGGGCCCGGTGACATTTTGCTTGACTCCAAAGGAGTTTATTAGGTCAGTAAACACAAGTCCTAATGTATCATTTGCATTATCAACGTGAATATTAAAATCTCCCATGATTAGCGCCTTATCAACTGTAACTAGAAGGTCTGAGAGGAAATCTGCAAATTCTTTTAGGAATTCTGTATACGGCCCTGGTGGTCTATACATAGTAGCCAGAGCAAGAGATACATTAGACTTCTTTTGCATGTCTGACAGTGTAACATTTAGCAGAAGTATTTCAAAAGAGTTAAACCTGTATCCTGTTTTCTGGGTAACATT
This sequence comes from Carassius carassius, assembly GCF_963082965.1. Classification (NCBI taxonomy): domain Eukaryota; kingdom Metazoa; phylum Chordata; class Actinopteri; order Cypriniformes; family Cyprinidae; genus Carassius; species Carassius carassius. The sequence continues at coordinate 9,639,652 of NC_081778.1, forward strand.
GAGAATATCACTATATATTGTTGCAACACCTCCTCCACGACCAGTCTGACGGGGCTCATGCTTATAACAGTAGTTTGGTGGAGTAGACTCATTTAGACCAAAATAATCATTTGGTTTTAGCCAGGTTTCAGTCAAGCAGAGTACATCAAAACTATTTTCTGTGATCATTTCATTTACAATAACTGCTTTGGGTGTGAGTGATCTAATATTTATGAGCCCAAACTTTAAAAATTGTTTTTGTTCATTTACTTTACATTTTTCTGGTTTAATTACGATGAGATTTTTTCTAGATCCTACATTATATTTTGACCTCACTATTCGGGGAACAGACACAGTCTTAATAGTTTTTACAGCACAAGTACTTTTATCATTTAAGCGGGTGGAACAAAACTCATCATAATAGTTATTAGGGAATTGTCTCACTAGTCACATGGAGCGAAGTGTCCTGGAGATGTTGTCAGAGAGCAGCTCCGCTCCGATTCTGCTGGGGTGTAATCCATCAGCGCGAAACAGCCTAGGACGCTCCCAAAAAAGATTCCAGTTATTAACAAATAGCAGTTTCTGTTCTTTACACCATGACAACAGCCATTCATTTAAAGCAAAAAGTCTACTGAACCTTTCGTGTCCTCGTCGATACGTGGGCAGTGGTCCTGACACGACGATCGTCGCCGCGGGCGTCGTGCTGCGAACCGTCTCGATCAGGCTGCTGAAGTCCCTCTTCAGCGTCTCCGTCTGCCGCAGCGTGGTGTCGTTAACCCCGGCGTGAAGCACGACCGCTCTGGGGCTCTCGTCGACCTTCAGGATCGCGGGTATCTGCGCAGAAACATCGAGAACACGAGCACCAGGCAAACAATGAGTGTGCACTTTACCTTCGGCTAACGTAGCACTTACGTGTCGGACGATGGAGTCTCCGATGATCACAGCGTCGCGTCCTGTCTCGCGGAGGGGAGCGAAGCGGTTCCGGATGGAGATCCGGACTCACCTCTCACAAACTCTTGTTTAAATAAAAACACTGTGTTGAATTCCATTATCTCTGTCTCCAGTGTACATCCTGACAGAAGGCTTGACCAACACCGACATGAATTCAGCACAGCCCGAGGACGTCACTTCCGCAAACACCGGTCCAACACTGGTGTACCTCGCAAACACAATCTCTTGACCAGCGCCCTTCTCCGACCGGGAAGAAGACTGCAATGGATTTCTGTTACAATGTTCTCTCGCACTGGAGCAACACGCACATCAGTACCCCACTAGGAAATCTGTGTCTGAGTATTCTCTAGAATTCCGGACTCTGGCCGCAATGAGTGGATGGAACGAGAAGGCATTGCTGACGGTTTACCAGGAAGGGTTAAATCCTGCACTGCGGTTACAGCTCGCTGCTGTGATTTCTAGGCCAGTACTGCGGTGTTGTCAGTCCAGGAGAAGTCCTCTGTGATGTGCACACCCAGGAACTTGGTGCTGCACACTCTCTCCACAGTCGCACCATTGATGGTAAGGGGAACATGCTGAGTGTGCGCCCTCCTGAAGTCAACAACAATCTCCTTCGTCTTCTCCACATTCAGAGAGAAATTGTTGTCACTGCACCACCCGGCCAGGCGGCTCATCTCACTTCTGTAGTTTGTCTCATCTTTGTTGCTAATGAGACCCACCACAGTCGTGTCATCCGCAAACTTAATGAAGAGGTTGGAGTTGTGTGACGGTGTGCAGTCGTGGGTCAGCAGAGTGAAGAGGAGGGGGCTCAGTACACATCCTTGGGGGGCCCCAGTGTTCAGTGTGATGGTGCTGAATCGGGGCTTAATTTGTGCCGGAACAAGCCGGATCTGGATCCGGGACCTCCGAAAACGGATCCGGCACCTCATTTGGGCGGATCCCCCTCCTCCAGGGGCAGTGTTTCCGTATGGCTGAGAGAGCCCTGCATTTTAGCCTGACTTTTTTACGCCCCTCGGGCCGGCTTCGGGCCGATTTCCATTTTGCAGTTCAGACGCGGGTCGGGTTTGTATGAAGCTTGGTCTTATTTGTATATTTTAGACTTCCATCAATTAGTGATGAAAAAAAGAATAATAATTGCTGCGCTGGTGGAAACAACGCGAGACCGTGCTACAGCGACTGTCAAGAGCGACTTGATGTTGTTTATTGTACCGCAGCAGCAGCACAGATGAACAGTTCTGCGGTCAAAGACATGCAATAGGCTTAAGCTTGCAAAGCACCAGCAAAAGTAATTATCATAAATGTGACGAAGAAATAATAAGGAGATATTTGAATAAACTATTGTTTTCTGAGTCTGTGTCGTAAGGATGAAGTTGTCGAGGCTGACTCCTCATTAGACACGCCTTTAGAGAAGTGCATCTTTACGGATTATGATTATATAATGAAAAAGTTTTTGTTTTCCGTTGTTTAATTTCGTTAAGTAGTCATTTAAATCTTTCTATAGACATGCAGTGTCGGTTCATTTTTTTTCCTCCGGTTAAAGACGAGAAGTCAGAAAGCGTATCATGTTTGTTTTTCCCCATTCTACAAAAGCACAGCATTTGATATTGTGAATGTGCTCAAATGAAAGCAGACCCTCATAGCCACGAATGAACCTTAACCTTAATAAAAACGAATATTACATACAAAACTGAACTATTTTAATAGTTGAAACAGTAGTATAAGCTGTTTGTTTTTTTTGGGGGGGAGGGGGTCTCTATGGCAGATAATAGCAATCCAGTCAGATGTGCTGGGAAAAAACTATCCAGACTTCATATCTCTATTATAATCTGTTTATTATCATTTTAAATCAGAGGGTTTTACAAATATTTAACCAATGATCAGCAAAACTTCGTCACCCACCTCCACTCAGCCCGGGGTAGACAGATCTCCTCTTAAAGGGCAGACAAATAACTTTGAATAGTACACCATTTATTTACTCAAACACTATGCCTGTAAAGGCTAATGTTTTGTGTGTTTGAAGACCGTATACGTATTATTTTTTTGCTATCTAGCCAATATATTTTTGTACTTTTTAAAATATCCTATGCATAAGCGCTTAATCATTTATATCATGAGACTTTGGCCAAGTGAAAAAAATTAAATAAAAAATAGGCACCCATATATCAATGATAACGTTATATAACTTGTAAAAGTTGATGAAAACGTATAATGCGATGAACTTGCACATTCTACTGACAGACAAAACACAGATCTCCTTATTCAAAAAAACCTTAACTGCATTTGAGCTTGTTTTTCATATAGACTATAGAAGTGCACATGCCATGAAACTGTTTTATTTGTCAATACCCATCAGACATTGTATTGTGTGTATTTGGTTGCTTAAACTCAACAAACCACGAAAAATAATTCTTATATTACTTGCGAAACGGCTTTATACGCGCAAACTTTGGATATGACTGTGAGGGCACATAATACAGCCTTTGGAGTGCGCTGAGCTGAAGTCTATGAACAGCATTCTGACGTATAAGTCCTTTTTGTCTAAATGTGTGAGTGCTGAGTGGAGGTCAGTTGCGATGGCATCATTGGTTGAGCGGTTGGACCGGTATACAAACTGGAAGGGGTCCAGGGGTCCAGTTGCAATTGAACTTATAGCAATATTTGATACTTATGTATGTGGTCTCAGGGTTCATATCAAGCAAAAATGATTTGTTTAACCCAAGCTAAAGAATAGTAATGTGCATTTGATCAGATATAACCAGGGCTTAATTTGTGCAGGAACAAACCGGATCTGGATAATGTCCGTCACCTCATTTTGGCAGATCCCCCTCCTCCAGGGGCGGCGTTTCCATATGGCAGTTGCCATACTGTAGCCCAATCAGGTATGCCGTGAAAATTATCCAAATTTCATCTCTCTCTCTCTCTCTCTCTCTCTCTCTATATATATATATAGCTGTTTTTATTAATTTTTTTCTCTAGAATCTTTATCTTACTATCACTGTCTGTTTTTTAAAGTGATAAAATATATCTTAATTCACACCATATTTCTGATATTATCGATCAATCTTATCAGATTAATTTTGATTGTTTAGATCGTTTGATCGTGATCATTAGCGTTTTCATTCGAACCTATCACTGTTTTCTTTTCTTTTCTCCTCTCCTCTCTCTTGCTCCAGTTTTTCACAAGTTCATCAAACAACTGTGGTAAGAATATTTCATCAAGCAGGGTGAGTAATGGCTTCTCCTGCTATTGTTATTTGCACCTCTTGTCACATGTACAGTTTATCTATCTGTCGCAGATGAGGGATTCACATGTGAATCCCTCATCTGCCCAGCGTAGTCATGGGTCAAAACACCGCTCTTCTGTTCCGATCAAAACATTAAACAGGTTCTCCCCACTCAGTGATGCACCCACTGAGAAACCTGATGAAAGTGCTCTAGTTATTGGTGATTCTATTGTACAGAACGTGAATATTGATACACCAGCCACCATAGTCAAATGTTTACCGAGAGCCAGAGCGCCTGACATCTTGGCAAGTTTAAAAGTGCTGGCTAATGCTAAACGTAAATGCAGTAAGATTGTTATTCATGCCGGCGCTAATGATGTTCGACTTCGCCAGTTAGAGATCACTAAAAATAACATTAAAGAGGTGTGTGAACTTGCAAGCATGATGTCAGACACTGTAATATGATCTGGTCCCCTCCCTGCTTACCGTGGTGACAAGATGCATAGCAGATTGTCATCACTCAATGGCTGGATGTGTAAGTGGTGCTCGCAGAATAATATAGGTTTCATAGACAATTGGACGAGCTTTTGGGGCAGACCTGACCTGTTGAAAAGAGATGGTCTTCATCCCTCCTGGGGTGGCGCCACTCTTTTCTCTAGAAATATGGCAAATAGTCTTAGTGTTTATACTTGACTAACTGGGGCCCAGGTCAGGAAGCAGGCAGACTGGCTAAACCGACCATGTGCTTGCTGCCTCACGTCACAGAGGTCAGTTAATTCTAGTGATGTGCGGATCGATACTAATATATCGATTTCTCCGATACCAGCTATGTATGTTCTAGAATCGATTATCTTATAAAAATATCGATATTTATGTAATTTGGAGCAAATATGTAGTTTATTGGAAATAGAAAGACAGCGGAAAGTAACCACAATTACCCTCGTTTATCTGAATAATGCCAACTTAGTCGGAACTACTTGTTCTTCCGCCTGCCAAGTCATGAGCGTAATACGGCACTGTACAACTGGCTGCAGTGCAGAGCACGCGTCGCTAGCAGCCACTAACACTCAGTCCGCTGCTGGCACATGTTGTTGTTCAGTCACGCTGTGTCAGTCCGGCGAAGTTACGTGTGGAGCTACTTCACTTCCATAAACTCAAACGATGCGGTTTGTGACACGTGTAACAAAACAGTGAGGTACTGTGGTAATACCACAAACCTAATCAAACATCTACATATAAATCACAAGACAGAATATGACGACGTCATGACGAGGCGGTCAGAGGAGGAGGAAAGGAGAGGTACAGGTGCTGCTAGGGCGAGACAGACATCGCTTTCAGAGTCCTTTGGTGCAGCAGGCAGGCCCTATCCAGGTACAGACTAGGGAGAAAATGAAGCGATGTGGCTGTATTTTGGGGGCTTGGGTTTTAGTGACAATGATAAAACAACGGCAGTTCCCTGAATTCTTAAAACAAATTTGTTTTAGAACTTTGGTTATACATACAGTTTCTATTTTATAAAAAAAATGCTGTGACTCAAATTGAAATGGCTAGTACAATACATAATTAGAGAAGTACCATAATAACTTCATAATTGTCAGAACCCACATTTTGAAATTTCTATTTAACCATCAGTCAAAACAAATGAGATGACGAATAATACAACTGAGTATTATTCTACTGATACAATATTATCTGTCTTCTTACCTATCAAATACTTTTCCTGGCAAACGTACTGTAAAGTCCAATGCAGCCTTGTCAATGTAATTTAAATGATCTACTCTGCAGATAATCTTACCTAACTAAATCTGGGCCGGCTGAATTGATGTGCGATTATCTCAGGGACACATTTTACTAAAATAAAGTAAATAAATAAGTAATGAAATAATTAAATGAACAAAATGTCTGCAATAGTTTAGCTTGGAGTAAAATGTGAATCTTTTCAAAGGCAGGCGAGGTTGTGAGCAAAAAAAGGAGCAGACTCAAAGGAAAAACTGTTAATATGTTGTTGTTCCTAAACAAAAACCTGTGAATGAGAGAAATTTTGAGGGAAGGTTAAAAATCTTCAAGGGGACCGGATTAACATGTCACTAAACCATAAAGTGTGAATGTTTATTGTTTTATGTTAAGATGTTCAAGCAGGCGTTTTAATATATACATGCTGCTCAGATGCTGTCAATAAATATGTAAGTTGGCTCTTTTTTTGTATGATAATTCTTCATCAATAAACAAGAAGAACCCATAATATGTCTCGTATTCAGTATGAAGTGACACTTTTGAGTACACTAACATTACTTGTTACTTTAATTTCCCAGACAGTAATTTTTGGGCAAAGTATCGGTATCGGATCGGTATCGCCGATACTCGCCGATACTCGCCTTGATTTTACTTGGTATCGGATCGGATAGGAAACCAGTGGTATCGCACATCACTAGTTAATTCTCAGCACATAGAGACTCTTTCACCTAGATATCACACTATAGAGACTGTGTCTGTTCAAATACAAAAAACGTCCAAACAAGTTAAGATTAACAACTTAATTGAGGTTCAACAAATAAAAAACAGATGCAATATGGATAAACAAATGATTAAGCTTGGCTTATTGAATATCAGATCCCTTTCTACGAAAACACTTTTTGTAAATAAAAAGTGTGGCATACGGAAGGTCGTTTGTGTTGGCTGCCTGCGGGTGTCGCTGTTGGACAGTGTTTTCTCTACTTCCTGTTGGCCTTCTGTAGCAAATTGTAGCTCCGTGTAGCTGTTTTTATTTTATTTTTTACTCTAGAATCTTTATCTTACTATCACTCTCTGTTTTTTAAAGTGGTAAAATATAACTTAATTCACACCATATTTCTGATATTATCGATCAATCTTATCAGATTAACTTTGATCGTTCACTTTTATTTTATTTCCGTGAGTGCAGTACACCTGCAAAGCGTTAGCACTCGTTAGCTTGTCATTAGCGTCTTCATTCGAACCTATCGCTGTTTTCTTTTCTCCTCTCCCTCGCTCCAGTTTTTCACAAGTTCATCAAACAACCGCAGTAAGAATTTTCATCAAGCACGGTGAGTAATGGCTTCTCCTATCATTGTTTCTTGCACCTCTTGCCACATGTACAGTTTATCTATCTATGTCGCTGATGAGGGATTCACATGTGATAAATGCAGGGAAATAGTTAGGCTGACAGAGAAGATTTCAGAATTAGAGACACGCATCCAAACTTTAATTGAGGACAGTAAAAATGTTAGGGCTCTAGATACGGCTTTGGATGCGTCTAGCTCAGGGATTCCTGTACATTGTTCGGTTCCGGAAACAGAGCCCCAGCAGCAGGGCAACTGGGTGACGGTGAGGCAGCATAGTCGTGGGTCAAAACACCGCTCTTCTGTTCCGATCAAAACATTAAACAGGTTCTCCCCACTCAGTGATGCACCCACTGAGAAACCTGATGAAAGTGCTCTAGTTATTGGTGATTCTATTGTACGGAACGTGAATATAGAGACACCAGCCACCATAGTCAAATGTTTACCGGGACCCAGAGCGCCTGACATCTTGGCAAATTTAAAAGTGCTGGCTAATGCTAAACGTAAATACAGTAAGATTGTTATTCATGCCGGCGCTAATGATGTTCGACTTCGCCAGTTAGAGATCACTAAAAATAACATTAAAGAGGTGTGTGAACTTGCAAGCACGATGTCAGACACTGTAATATGCTCTGGTCCCCTCCCTGCTTACCGTGGTGATGAGATGCATAGCAGATTGTCATCACTCAATGGCTGGATGTCTAAGTGGTGCCCACAGAATAACATAGGTTTCATAGACAATTGGACGAGCTTTTGGGGCAGACCTGACCTGTTTAAAAGAGATGGTCTTCATCCCTCCTGGGGTGGCGCCACTCTTCTCTCTAGAAATATGGCAAATAGTCTTAGTGTTTATACTTGACTAACTGGGGCCCAGGTCAGGAAGCAGACAGACTGGCTAAACCGACCGTCTGCTAGTTGCCTCCCGTCACAGAGGTCAGTTAATTTCTCAGCACATAGAGACTTTTTCACCTAGATATCACACTATAGAGACTGTGTCGAAAAACGTCCAAACCAAGTTAAGATTAACAATTTAATTGAGGTTCAACAAATAAAAAACAGAAGCAATATGGATAAACAAATGATAAAGCTTGGCTTATTGAATATCAGATCCCTTTCTACGAAAACACTTTTTGTAAATAATATGATCACTAATCATAATATAGATGTACTCTGTTTGACAGAAACCTGGCTAAAACCTGATGATTACATTATTTTAAATGAGTCCACCCCCCAAGATTACTGTTATAAACATGAGCCACGTCTAAAAGGCAAAGGTGGAGGTGTTGCTTCAATTTATAACAACGTTTTCAGGATTTCTCAGAGGGCAGGCTACAAGTATAACTCGTTTGAAGTAATGGTACTTCATATAACATTATCCAAAGAAACAAATGTTAATGATAAATCCCCTGTTATGTTTGTACTGGCTACTGTATACAGGCCACCAGGGCACCATACAGACTTTATTAAAGAGTTTGGTGATTTTACATCTGAGTTCTGGCTGCAGATAAAGTTTTAATAGTTGGTGATTTTAATATCCATGTTGATAATGAAAACGATGCATTGGGATCAGCATTTATAGACATTCTGAACTCTATTGGTGTTAGACGACACGTTTCAGGACCTACTCATTGTCGAAATCATACTCTAGATTTAATACTGTCACATGGAATTGATGTTGATGGTGTTGAAATTATTCAGCCAAGTGATGATATCTCAGATCATTATTTAGTTCTTTGCAAAATTCATATAGCCAAAATTGTAAATTCTACTTCTTGTTACAAGTATGGAAGAACCATCACTTCTAACACAAAAGACTGCTTTTTAAGTTATCTTCCTGATGTATCCAAATTCCTTAGCATATCCAAAACCTCAGAACAACTTGATGATGTAACAGAGACTATGGACTCTCTCTTTTCTAGCACTTTAAATAAAGTTGCTCCTTTACGCTTAAGGAAGGTTAAGGAAAACAGTTTGACACCATGGTATAATGAGCATACTCACACCCTAAAGAGAGCAGCCCGAAAAACGGAGCGCAGCTGGAGGAAAACAAAACTAGAGGTATTTCGTATTGCTTGGCGGGAAAGTAACATATCCTACATAAAAGCATTAAAAACTGCTAGATCCGATTACTTTTCTTCTCTTTTAGAAGAAAACAAACATAACCCCAGGTATTTATTCAATACAGTGGCTAAATTAACGAAAAATAAAGCCTCAACAAGTGTTGACATTTCCCAACACCACAGCAGTAATGAGTTTATGAACTACTTTACTTCTAAAATCGATACTATTATAGATAAAATTGCAACCATTCAGCCGTCAGCTACAGTATCACATCAGACAGTGCACTATAGACCCCCTGAGGAACAGTTTCACTCATTCTCTACCATAGGAGAGGAAGAATTGTATAAACTTGTTAAATCATCTAAACCAACAACATGTATGTTAGACCCTATACCATCTAAGCTCCTGAAAGAGGTGCTTCCAGAAGTCATAGATCCTCTTCTGACTATTATTAATTCCTCATTGTCATTAGGACATGTCCCCAAAACCTTCAAACTGGCTGTTATTAAGCCTCTCATCAAAAAACCACAACATGAGCCCAAAGAACTAGTTAATTATAGACCAATCTCGAATCTCCCTTTTCTGTCCAAGATACTAGAAAAGGTGGTATCCACACAATTATATTCCTTCTTAGAGAAAAATGGTATATGTGAGGATTTCCAGTCAGGATTTAGACCGTATCATAGTACTGAGACTGCTCTTCTTAGAGTTACAAATGATCTGCTCTTATCATCTGATCGTGGGTGTATCTCTCTATTAGTTTTATTGGATCTTAGTGCTGCGTTTGACACAATTGACCACAACATTCTTTTGCATAGACTTGAATACTTTGTTGGCATCAGTGGAAGTGCATTAGCATGATTTAAATCGTACTTATATGACCGCCATCAGTTCGTAGCAGTGAATGAAGATGTATCCTATCGATCACAAGTGCAGTATGGAGTACCTCAAGGCTCAGTACTAGGGCCGCTACTCTTCACGCTTTATATGTTACCCTTGGGAGATATCATCAGGAAACATGGTGTTAGCTTTCACTGTTATGCTGATGATACTCAGCTCTATATTTCTTCGCAGCCCGGTGAAACACACCAATTTGAAAAACTAATGGATTGCATAGTCGATATAAAAAACTGGATGACGAGTAATTTCTTACTGCTAAATTCTGAAAAAACAGAGGTGTTAATTATAGGACCTAAAAACTCTGCTTGTAATAACCTAGAACACTGTCTAAGACTTGATGGTTGCTCTGTCAATTCTTCGTCATCAGTTAGGAAACTAGGTGTGCTACTTGCTCGCAATCTTTCCTTAGAAAGCCACGTTTCTAGCATTTGTAAAACTGCATTTTTCCATCTCAAAAATATATCTAAATTACGGCCTATGCTCTCAATGTCAAATGCAGAAATGTTAATCCATGCATTTATGACCTCAAGGTTAGATTATTGTAATGCTTTATTGGGTGGTTGTTCTGCACGCTTAGTAAACAAACTACAGCTAGTCCAAAATGCAGCAGCAAGAGTTCTTACTAGAACTAGGAAGTATGACCATATTAGCCCGGTCCTGTCAACACTGCACTGGCTCCCTATCAAGCATCGCATAGATTTTAAAATATTGCTTATTACTTATAAAGCCCTGAATGGTTTAGCACCTCAGTATTTGAATGAGCTCCTTTTACATTATAATCCTCTACGTCCGCTACGTTCTCAAAACTCAGGCAATTTGATAATACCTAGAATATCAAAATCAACTGCAGGCGGCAGATCCTTTTCCTATTTTGCGCCCAAACTCTGGAATAACCTACCTAACATTGTTCGGGAGGCAGACACACTCTTGCAGTTTAAATCTAGATTAAAGACCCATCTCTTTAACCTGGCATACACATAACATACTAATATGCTTTTATTATCCAAATCCGTTAAAGGATTTTTAGGCTGCATTAATTAGGTAAACCGGAACCGGAAACACTTCCCATAACAACCTATGTACTTGCTACATCATTAGAAGAATGGCATCTACGCTAATATTTGTCTGTTTCTCTCTTGTTCCGAGGTCACCGTGGCCACCAGATCCAGTCTGTGTCCAGATCAGAGGGTCACTGCAGTCACCCGGATCCAGTACGTATCCAGACCAGATGCTGGATCAGCACCTAGAAAGGACCTCTACATCCCTGAAAGACAGCGGAGACCAGGACAACTAGAGCCCCAGATACAGATCCCCTGTAAAGACCTTGTCTCAGAGGAGCACCAGGACAAGGAAACAACCACAGGAAACAGATGATTCTTCTGCACAATCTGACTTTGCTGCAGCCTGGAATTGAACTACTGGTTTCGTCTGGTCAGAGGAGAACTGGCCCCCCAACTGAGCCTGGTTTCTCCCAAGGTTTTTTTCTCCATTCTGTCACCGATGGAGTTTCGGTTCCTTGCCGCTGTCACCTCTGGCTTGCTTAGTTGGGGACACTTCATCTACAGCGATATCGTTGATTTGATTGCAAATAAATGCACAGACACTATTTAACTGAACAGAGATGACATAACTGAATCCAATGATGAACTGCCTTTAACTATAATTTTTGCATTATTGACACTGTTTTCCTAATGAATGTTGTTCAGTTGCTTTGACGCAATGTATTTTGTTTAAAGCGCTATATAAATAAAGGTGACATTGACATTGACATTGACAAATAATATGATCACTGATCATAATCTAGTCATAATCTAATCATAATCACATAATCATAATGTGCTCTGTTTGACAGAAACCTGGCTAAAACCTGATGATTACATTATTTTAAATGAGTCCACCCCCCATGATTACTGTTATAAACAAGAGCTGCGTCTAAAAGGCAAAGGGGGAGGTGTTGCTTCAATTTATAACAACGTTTTCAGGATTTCTCAGAGGGCAGGCTTCACGTATAACTAGTTTGAAGTAATGGTGCTTCATATAACATTATCCAGAGAAAGAAATGTTAATGATAAATCCCCTGTTATGTTTGTACTGCTACTGTATACAGGTCACCAGGGCACCATACAGACTTTATTAAAGAGTTTGGTGATTTTACATCCGAGTTAGTTATGGCTGCAGATAAAGTTTTAATAGTTGGTGATTTTAATATCCATGTTGATAATGAAAAGGATGCACTGGGATCAGCATTTATAGACATTATGAACTCTTTTGGGATTAGACAACACGTTTCAGGACCTACTCATTGTCGAAATCATTCTCTGGATTTAATACTGTCACATGGAATTGATGTTGATAGTGTTGAAATTATGCAGCCAAGTGATGATATCTCAGATCATTATTTAGTTTTGTGTAAACTTCATATAGCCAAAATGGTAAATTCTACTTCGTTACAAGTATGGAAGAACCATCACTTCTACCACAAAAGACTGCTTTTTAAATTATCTTCCTGATGTATCCAAATTCCTTAGCATATCCAAAACCTCAGAACAACTTGATGATGTAACAGAAACTACAGACTCTCTCGTTTCTAGCATTTTAAATAAAATTGCTCATTTACACTTAAGGAAGGTTAAGGAAACCAGTATGACACCATGGTATAATGAGCATACTCGCACCCTAAAGAGAGCAGCCCGAAAAAGGGAGCACAGCTGGAGGAAAACAAAACTAGAGGTATTTCGTATTGCTTGGCGGGAAAGTAACCTATCCTACAGAAAAGCATTAAAAACTGCTAGATCCGATTACTTTTCTTCTCTTTTAGAAGAAAACAAACATAACCCCAGGTATTTATTCAATACAGTGGCTAAATTAACGAAAAATAAAGCCTCAACAAGTGTTGACATTTCCCAACATCACAGCAGTAATGACTTTATGAACTACTTTACTTCTAACATCGATACTATTAGAGATGAAATTGCAACCATTCAGCTGTCAGCTACAGTATAGCATCAGACAGTGCACTATAGACCCCCTGAGGAACACTTCTACTCATTCTCAACTATAGGAGAGGAAGAATTGGATAAACTTGTTAAATCATCTAAATCAACAACATGTATGTTAGACCCTACACCAAGTTCCTAAAAGAGGTGCTTCCAGAAGTCATAGATCCTCTTCTGACTATTATTAATTCCTCATTGTCATTAGGATATGTCCCCAAAACCTTCAAACTGGCTGTTATTAAGCCTCTCATCAAAAAACCACAACTTGACCCCAAAGAACTAGTTAATTATAGACCAATCTCGAATCTCCCTTTTCTGTCCAAGATACTAGAAAAGGTGGTATCCTCACAATTATAATCCTTCTTAGAGAAAAATGGTATATGTGAGGATTTCCAGTCAGGATTTAGACTCTATCATAGTACTGAGACTGCTCTCCTTTGAGTTACAAATGATCTGCTCTTATCATCTGATCGTGGTTATATCTCTCTATTAGTTTTATTGGATCTTAGTGCTGCGTTTGACACAATTGACCACAACATTCTTTTGCATAGACTTGAACACTTTGTTGGCATTAATGGAAGTGCATTAGCATGGTTTAAATCGTACTTATATGACCGCCATCAGGTCGTAGCAGTGAATGAAGATGTATCATATCGATCACAAGTGCAGTATGGAGTACCTCAAGGCTCAGTACTAGGGCTGCTACTCTTCACGCTTTATATGTTACCCTTGGGAGATATCATCAGGAAACATGGTGTTAGCTTTCACTGTTATGCTGATGATACTCAGCTCTATATTTCTTCGTGGCCTGGTGAAACACACCAATTTGAAAAACGAAATGAATGCCTAGTCGATATAAAAAACTGGATGACGAGTAAGTTCTTACTGCTAAATTCTGAAAAAACAGAGGTGTTAATTATAGGACCTAAAAACTCTGCATGTAATAACCTAGAACACTGTCTAAGACTTTATGGCTGCTCTGTCAATTCTTCGTCATTAGTTAAGAACCTAGGTGTGCTATATGATCGCAATCTTTCCTTAGAAAGCCACGTTTATAGCATTTGTAAAACTGCATTTTTCCATCTCAAAAATATATCTAAATTACGGCCTATGCTCTCAATGTCAAATGCAGGAATGTTAATCCATGCATTTATGACCTCAAGGTTAGATTATTGTAATGCTTTATTGGGTGGTTGTTCTGCACACTTAGTAAACAAACTACAGCTAGTCCAAAATTCAGCAGCAAGAGTTCTTACTAGAACCAGGAAGTATGACCATATTAGCCCGGTCCTGTCAACACTTCACTGGCTCCCTATCAAACATCATATAGATTTTAAAATATTGCTTATTACTTATGTGGCGAGGTGATGGACCGGGTAAATTACAGTTACACTTATGAGGAAAAGTATAACTAATTGAAAAGCAGACTACGCCACCCTGTTTCACTAAACGGAGAAATTTACACAAGACACGCTGGTTCGTGACCACAGAGGACAAGAGACGTGGATCAAAATACAAAAATACTCTTTTATTTTCTCAACAATAATTTAATATATAAAAACTTTGAGGTAGACAAGTTTTGCACTGTTAAGTGTGCACCAGGCCAAAAACAAAGAAAAACAAAAATAACAAAACAAAAACACTTTTGGGCTGAGGCTTGCCAGCAGGGAGCTAGCTGGGCAGTGAGTGTCCTAAGGTCACCCCACTCATTAAATTCCACTCCACACAACACTCACACTCACTAGGTGAAAGACACACAGGCGCCCACGGCAAAACACTCTGTGAAGGAACCACCACCAAAAGAGGACAGACAGCTAGCTCCTCTGCAAAGGGCGGGCCTTCAGCTCCTGAAAGAAACAAAAACACAATATAATACACCTTCACAGTTGGCTGCGAGCTTATGAAGTTATAATAAAACAAATTCAACAAAGAAATCAACAGTCTGCAAATTACTGAGCACCGTAGTTAGCCTGGCTGGTAGTGACCTAGAAAGTTCACAATGTGGCCATGTTACAACAGCCAAAGGCTATGAACCAAATGAAATGAACCACACAAAACACAATTAGACATTAAATCACAGAAATCAAAAACCAGGCTTACAAGACAAAGAAATGTTGCTCACTTCACAATCTTCGAGGAACACACAGAGCAAAGGGCTCAAGGATAACCCAAAGGCTGGTGGTTATATATTAAGTGAGGCTAAATTATACCATCACATGCAGCTACGTCATGCATGGACGGACGGCTCGGAAGCTAGCCAGTAGCCACACACTAGTACAACCAGCTTTTATAACCATATGCAGATGCAATGTGAGCTAACGAAAACAAATAATGAATCACGATGATCACAGTGATATTAAATGGCAGCAGAAAACAACAGTGCCGTCTTAGCGACGTTATCAATGGAGCATTTTTGCCTCCAGTCCACAATGATGAACCGCTCACAAGTGGTTTACTGCAACGCAGTCTCGTTCACAACAGGCAACCCGCCAGCGTACAGAGATGTTACATCCGTTCAAGCACGTTAGCCGCACTCGGATAGTGACAGCCTGCACCCACAAGCAACGTCGCATTAATTCGGACAGTAACCTGGCTCCCACGGAACTGCACGCGCACAACAACAAAGTCTGTGACGATGACGTATAACCGGGTAACCTGAACTCCGCCTTAAATAAGCCAGGGGTGGCTGCCGATAGGCTGTCAGCCCCGTTACTCAACACAAATCACAGGGCGGAATCTAACCCGCCTTGCCACAATCATAAAGCCCTGAATGGTTTAGCACCTCAGTATTTGAATTAGCTCCTTTTACATTATAATCCTCTACGTCCGCTACGTTCTCAAAATTCAGGCAATTTGATAATACCTAGAATATCAAAATCAACTGCGGGCGGCAGATCCTTTTCCTATTTGGCGTCTAAACTCTGGAATAACCTTCCTAACATTGTTCAGGAGGCAGACACATTCTTGCAGTTTAAATCTAGATTAAAGACCCATTTATTTAACCTGGCTTACACATAACATACTAATATGCTTTTAATATCCAAATCCATTAAAGGATTTTTTAGGCTGCATTAATTAGGTAAACCGGAACCAGGAACACTTCCCATACCACCCGATGTACTTGCTACCTCATTAGAAGAATGGCATCTACGCTAATATTTGTCTGTTTCTCTCTTATTCCGAGGTCATCGTAGCCACCAGATCCAGTCTGTATCCAGATCAGAGGGTCACTGCAGTCACGTGGATCCAGTACGTATCCAGACCAGATGGTGGATCAGCACCTAGAAAGGACCTCTACATCCCTGAAAGACAGCGGAGACCAGGACAACTAGAGCCCCAGATACAGATCCCCTGTCTTAGATGACCACCAGGACAAGACCACAGGAAACAGATGATTCTTCTGCACAATCTGACTTTGCTGCAGCCTGGAATTGAACTGCTGGTTTCGTCTGGTCAGAGGAGAACTGGCCCCCCAACTGAGCCTGGTTTCTCCCAAGGTTTTTTAACCTATAAAGTAACCTATCCTACAGAAAAGCATTAAATACTGCTAGATACGAATGACTTTTCTTCTCTTTTAGAAGAAAACAAACCCAACCCCAGGTATTTATTCAATACAGCGGCTAAATTAACGAAAAATAAAGCATCAACAAGTGTTGACATTTCCCAACATTACAGCAGTAATGATCATAAGATCTACTTTACTTCTACAATCGATACTATTAGAGATACAATTGAAACCATTCAGCCGTCAGCTACAGTATCGCATCAGACAGTGCACTATAGACCCCCTGAGGAACAGTTCCACTCATTCTCTACCATAGGAGAGGAAGAATTGTATAAACTTCTTAAATCATCTAAACCAACAACATGTAAATTAGACCTTATACCATCTAAGCTCCTAAAAGAGGTGCTTCCAGAAGTCATAAATCCTCTTCTGATTATTATAAATTCCTCATTGTCATATGTCCCCAAAACCTTCAAAATGGCTGTTATTAAGCCTCTCATCAAAAAACCACAACTTGACCCCAAAGAACTAGTTAATTAAAGATCAATCTCGAATCTCCCTTTTCTGTCCAAGATACTAGAAAAGGTGGTATCCTCACAATTATATTCCTTCTTAGAGAAAAATGGTATATGTGATTTCCAATCAGGATTTAGACCTTATCATAGTACTGAGACTGCTCTCCTTAGAGTTACAAATGACCTGCTCTTATCATCTGATCCGGGTTGTATCTCTCTATTAGTTCTATTGGATCTTAGTGCTGCGTTTGACACAATTGACCACAACATTCTTTTGCACTTGAACACTTTGTTGGCATTAATTGAAGTGCATTAGCGTACTTATATGACCACCATCAGTTCGTAGCAGTGAATGAAGAGGTATCTTATCGATCACAAGTGCAGTATGGAGTACCTCAAGGCTCAGTACTAGGGCTGCTACTCTTCACGCTTTATATGTTACCCTTGGGAGATATCATCAGGAAACATGGTGTTAGCTTTCACTGTTATGCTGATGATACTCAGCTCTATAGTTCTTCGAGGCCCGGTGAAACACACCAATTTTAAAAACTAATGGAATGCATAGTCGTTATAAAAAACTGGATGACGAGTAACTTCTTATTGCTAAATTCTGAAAAAAACAGAGGTGTTAATTATAGGACCTAAAAACTCTGCATGTAATAACCTAGAACACTGTCTAAGACTTGATGGCTGCTCTGTCAATTCTTTTTCATCAGTTTTGAACCTAGGTGTGCTATTTGATCGCAGTCTTTCCTTAGAAAGCCACGTTTCTAGCATTTGTAAAACTGCATTTTTCCATCTCAAAAATATATCGAAATTACGGCCTATGCTCTCAATGTCAAATGCAGAAATGTTAATCAGTGCATTTATGACCTCAAGGTTAGATTATTGTAATGCTTTATTGTGTGGTTGTTCTGCACGCTTTTTAAACAAACTACAGCTAGTCCAAAATGCAGCAGCAAGAGTTCTTACTAGAACCAGGAAGTATGACCATATTAGCCCTGTTCTGTCAACCCTGCACTGGCTCCCTATCAAACATCGTATAGATTTTAAAATATTGTTTATTACTTATAAAGCCCTGAATGGTTTAGCACCTCAGTATTTGAATGAGCTCCTTTTACATTATAATCCTCTACGTCCGCTACGTTCTCAAAACTAAGGCAATTTGATAATACCTAGAATATCAAAATCCACTGCAGGCGGCAGATCCTTTTCCTATTTGGCTCCTAAACTCTGGAATAACCTACCTAACATTGTTCGGGCGGCAGACACACCCTTGCATTTTAAATCTATATTAAAGAACTATCTCTTTAACATGGCTTACACATAACATACTAATATGCTTTTAATATCCAAATCCGTTAAAGGATTTTTAGGCTTCATTAATTAGGTAAACCGGAACCGGGAACACTTCCCATAACACCCGATGTACTTGCTACATAGTTAGAAGAATGGCATCTAGGCTAATATTAGTCTGTTTCTCTCTTATTCCGAGGTCACCGTAGCCACCAGATCCAGTCTGTGTCCAGATCAAAGGGTCACTACAGTCACCCGGATCCAGTACGTATCCAGACCAGATGGTGGATCAGCACCTAGAAAGGACCTCTACATCCCTGAAAGACAGTGGAGACCAGGACAACTAGAGCCCCAGATACAGATCCCCTGTAAGGACCTTGTCTCAGATGACCACCAGGACAAGACCACAAGAAACAGATGATTCGTCTGCACAATCTGACTATGCTGCAGCCTGGAATTGAACTGCTGGTTTCTTCTGGTCATAGGAGAACTGGCCCCCCAACTGAGCCTGGTTTCTCCCAAGGATTTTTTCTGCATTCTGTCACCGATGCAGTTTCGGTTCCTTGCCGCCATCACCTTTGGCTTGCTTAGTTGGGGTCACTTCATCTACAGCGATATCATTGACTTGATTGCAAATAAATGCACAGACACTATTTAAACTGAACAGAGATGACATCAGTGAAATCAATGATGAAATGCCTTTAACTGTCATTTTGCATTATTGACGCACTGTTTTCCTAATGAATGATGTTCAGTTGCTTTGACGCAATGTATTTTGTTTAAAGCGCTATATAAATAAAGGTGACTTGACTTGACTTGACTTGACAAGGGGGACAGCCCCACCCCGGCGAGAATCTCAGCCTTCAGCTCTGCATATTGTTCATTTCGGGTGCCTCAAGTGCATAATAGGCCTGCTGTGCCTCTCCAGTGAGGTAGGGGGTGATGATGCGGGCCCACTCCTCTATAACCCACCCCTCTCGAGTCGCAATAACCTCAATCTTTGGGTGGTAAGCTTTGATGTCATCATGCTCCGTTAGTCACACCAGGAATTGCTGAGCTCTGACTGGCGCATCTGCGAGGTGCTGTTGTCTGTAGTTGTTCTATAAACCGGTCAGTATACTCTTGTCGAGCAGTGAGTTGCTCAGTGATCAGAGAGTCTGTAAGTGAGTAAAAAAGCCAGTTTGAAGGTTTTTTTGGGACATATCCTAATGACAATGAGAAATTAATAATAGTCAGAAGAGGATCTATGACTTCTGGAAGCATCTCTTTTAGGAGCTTAGATAGAATAGGGTCTAACATAAATGTTGTTGGTTTAAATGATTTAACAAGTTTATACAAATCATCCTCTCCTGTAGTAGAGAATGAGTGGAACTGTTTCTCAGGGGATCTATAGTGCACTGTGTGATGAGATAATATAGCTGATGGCTTCATGGTAACTATTTTATCTCCAATAGTATCGATCTTATTCATAAAGTGATTACTGCTGTGCTCCTGGGAAATGTCAACACTTGTTGATGCACTTGTATTTTTTATTAATTTAGCCACTGTATTGAATAAATAGCTGGGGTTATGTTTGTTTTCTTCTAAAAGAGACGAAAAGTAATCGGATCTAGTATTTTTTAATGCTTTTATGTAGGATAGGTTACTTTTCTGTCAAGCAATATGAAATACCTCTACAAAATACTTTTCCTCCAGCTGCACTCCATTTTCCGGGCTTTGTGCTCATTATACCACAGTGTCAGACTCAGAAAAAGAGAGAGTCCATAGTTTCTGTTACATCAAGTTGTTTTGAGTTTTTGGATATGCTAAGGAATTGGGATACATCAGGAAGATAACTTACAAAGCAGTCTTTTGTGGTAGAAGTGATGGTTCTAATGTACTTGTAACAAGAAGTAGAACTGAAAATTTTAGCTGTATGAAGTTTACACAAAACTAAATAATAATCTGAGATATCATCGCTTGGCTGCATAGTTTCAACACCGTCAACATCAATTGATCAATTGAAACAATCATCAACAGTGATTGTTCAACAGTTCATCAATTGATGAACTGATTTTTGAATAGTACAGCCTTTTGTTTACTCAAACACTATGTCTGTAAAGGAGTGGAGTGGAGAAGTACTGTAGGTTATTTGCCATCTAGCAAATACACTTTTGAACATTTTAAATATCCTGTGCATAAAGCCTTTTTTATATCATGAGACTATGTGTATTAAACAATAAGAAAACTAAGTGCCCATATAGCAAAAACAAACATTATATTACTTCTAAAAGTTGATGAAAGCATATAATGCCATGCACTTGTCTCAGATGCGACCATTCTATTGACAGACAAAAAACAGAGACTCCTCATTCGCTGGCCAAAAAACTCCATTTAAGGTTGTTTTTGATATAGTCTAATTTTAAGTGCAACTGTCTGATACAATACCCCCCCCCCCCCTTTATTTCTTTTTCCACCCTGTATTTCAGTATAGTGTGCCATGGAATTGTTTTATTAATCAAGACCCACGACAGATATCATATTTTGTGTATTAGTTTGCTTAAGCTCAACAAACTATGAAAAATAACTTATATAATACTCGTGAGGCAGCCTTTACACATGCAAACTTTTAATGTGATGGCACAGAATATAGCCTCTGGAGCGTCCGTACCAAATGGCTTAAAATACTTAAAAAGGTGGGCAAATTATACATTTTTGTGAAAATGCAACAATGTCCTGATAAGTCAGGTGACTGTTCTTTCAGCTGTCTTGAAATGTGAGAGGCATGCAGATCCATTTGCAGCTTTAATGAAATAATAGCAGAGTCATACAGGCAGTAATCAATCAACGGCATCAGGAACAATAGAGACAATCCAGAAGAGCAAACTGTAACAGAATGAGGGTCGAGGCAGACAAACAAGGCACAGTGAGTATTATCCAACAATAAAACCACACGGGCAGGCAGCAGAGAATCACAACAGGTTGAACACTCCAAGGTCAAACACAAGAGATCAAACAGACAGAAATATTCACTCAGAAATGTTAGCCAGGGCAAAACAAGACTTTATGAAAACTAAGAGTCTGGAAGCAGTTTAAATAGGGAAGCTAAGGGGAAAAACCTGTGCCAGTAATCAGTCCCAGGCACTGGGATTATGGGATGTTAAGTCCATAAACGCTAGTACTCCAGTGACGGTCGGAGAGAGCCACAGAGGTCTGATTTGTGACAGAGCCCCTCTCTGCAAGTGGCTCCTGAAGCGAGGAGGTATACAACAAAGAGGTCTTCCACGGGAGCGAGGAGCTGGTTTGTGAGGTTCAGCAATGGAATTCAGTAGTGAGTGAAGGCTCCAGGATATCCTGAGCATTGACCCAAGATCTTTCCTTAGGCCCATACCCCACACAGTCAATGAGTTATCGAAGTAACATGCCCCGGCATCGGGAATCCAGGATTCTCTGCATCTGCTATGCCTCCTCACCGTCCATGATGATGTGAGGAGTACTCTTGCTCAAGGCCTCCTCCTGATCCCTCTCTTCTCTCAAACAACCGCCAGGCTTGAGCAGAGAAACATGAAAAGTGGATGACATATGATCATTTGGGGGGAGAGCCAAATGGTAAGATACTGGTGTAATTTGTCTAATGATTTTGAATGAACCCACGTACATGGGAGTCAACTTCCGGCATTTTAGCCAAAGGGGAATATCTCTTGTAGAGAGCCAGACCCATTGTCCAGGAGTGTAAGTGGGACTTGGCCTTCTGTGATGGTCAGCTTGTTTCTTGACCATGTGGATGGCATGCTGAAGATGCACATGAGCAGTATTCCATGTCTCCTCACTTCTTTGTAGCCAGTCCTTTATGGCAGGAACCTCAGAGGGTTCTTCGGACCAGGGACACATGGGTGTTTGGAAACAGAGTACACACTGAAAGGGCGTAAGGATGGCTTGTGGAGAGAATTCTGTGCATACTCTGCCAACAGAAGGAAGCAACTCCAGTTGTTTTGATTTTGTTGGCAAAAGGAATGCAGAAAGCGGGTAAGCTAATGATTTAATCTCTCTACCTGACCATTCGACTGTGAGTGGTGTCCAAAGTTGAGACTGACGTTAATGTTGAGGTGTTGGCAGAACACTGACCACACTCATGAAGTGAAAGGTGGTTTAAATTTCTTTTTGATGGCAGATTTTAATCCAGAAAGGATTATATGAAACACGTGTGACTGAAATTAAATGATATTACAGTTTTAAATGTGCTTCTGATTACAGATTTTGAAATTCGAAATGGTATGACAATTAGAGATAAGACTGTACAGAAATTGAAATCTACACACTAGTACACACTATACTCACAGTCATGCAAAGCTGATGTTGTTAACATTAACAATAAGAATCAAGTATAAAAACAATCATTTACACAATTTGAGGTGACATGAGCTAATCAATCGTTAGATTAAATCACCATTGGTAATGCAATTTCTTGTAATGCTTTTTTCCTCAGTTGATCAGAACAAATGTGACAGACTTGTAACTTACTTGTTCAGAGGACAATATACAGTGAGAATTCTTATTTTTGGCATATTTTCCAAGACATAAGCTAATATCTGTGATTACTAAGTATAGGATTCACATCAGTGCAGTGCCTGAAAGGCACACATACTCCTCAAAACATTAGATTTATCTGCTCTGGAGCAATGCCAGAGTACAACCCATGCAAGGAAGATAATTCCGCAAGTAACTGCAATTCAAGGTTTTCAAACCTTGGTACAACATGTGTCAAGTCCCACACAGAGGCATTGTTATACATTAGGTTGGCTCCCAATAATTTTTTAATTGAGGATATTGCGATATCAGATCATAAAAATTTTGTTTTTAATATTCAATTGGCTTTAGAAAGGAAGAAACCGAAGTCAAGCGTCACTTACTTATAGCGTGTGATAAATTATGTAGTTGCTCTTAAATTTTCTGAAATATGATGCAACCACAGTTGATCAGTTCCTCATCTGGGAGGAGGTGACTCCACAGTGTGTCTCCTTCCAAATGGAAAGGCAAGTCCTAATGTTGGGTTGTGAGGAACAATTGTAGTTGGCCTTCTTTGTGTAGAGCCTAGTTCTATCGTCTGCCTTATAAGAAGGATCAGGAGGCCTACACAGGGCACCAGAGGGGGCAGCACCTGTAGCTTGGTGATTCACAACTTGACATTGAGAGTGCTTAATTGAAAGGGAAAGTCTCAGTTACGTATATAACCCTCATTTCCCGAAGGAAGGAATGAAGACATCACGTCCTGTTGCCACAGTTGCTGTACCACCGCTAATCTGCTGGGTCACTGGCATGGCTCCTCAGTAAAAACATGATATTATATCTTCGGTCATCACCGATGTGACATTTCCATTCCCTCCATTGGGGAAAAAGGATTACATTTCTACTATAATGAGGAGACAAAGACGTTCGGATCTATATGCAGAACTTTTATTATAAGAATGGTCAGGGCAGAGCAGGTGGAGCTGGAGCCCACCAGGTCAGAGCAGTTGGAGCTGGAGCCCACCAGGGTGGAGCAAGGGGAGCCCACCAGGGCGGAGCAGTCAGGATGGAAGCCCACCAGGGTGGAACAGACGACCATCACAGCCAAGCAGATGGGACAGAAGCCCACCAGGGCAGAGCAGAGGACCACCACAGCCTAGCAGACGAGACAGAAGCCCACCAGGGCGGACATAGGACCACCACAGCGGAGTCGATGGCACAGGAGAGCAAGTCTGGTCAGGTAGGACTGAAACAGAGAACATAAACAGGTTAATGGCAGCCTCCGTGGCAGTGACAGGGCAGGCGAGGAGTTCATGGATGGCCTCCGTGGCCATGACAGGACAGACCATGAGTTGGTGGATGGCCTCCATGGCCATGACAGGATAGGACGAGAGTTCATGGATGGCCTCCGTGGCCGTGACAGGACAGACAGTGAGTTGGTGGATGGCCTTCATGGCCATGACAGGACAGAACAGAACGTGACTTCATGGATGGATGCTACTGACACCTCTTAAGGTTCTGCAGCAGTTGCTGCCACCTCTGGAGGTTCCACAGCAGTAACAGTCTCCTTGACAGAAACACAACAGGCTGAGAGAGCATTGCTGGGTGCAACAGACAGGATGTGACCAGGCTCTGGAAGTTAGGCTGAGATGTGACAAGGCTCTGGAAGTTCAGCTGAGACGTGACAAGGCTCTGGATGATCTGTTGTGGTACGATGAAGCTCTGGAAGATCTGCTGAGACGTGACGAAGCTCTGGAAGATCCGTGGTGATATGACTGGGCTCATAAAGATCATTAGTGACTTGACTTTGTTCATGAAGATCAACTGTGACTTGACTTAGTTCATGAAAATCAACTGTGACTTGACTTAACTCATGAAGTTCAACTGTGGTCTTAACTCATGGAGGTAAATGGTGACTTGAATTGACTCACGACGAACATTGGTGACTCTGGGCTGACTTTGTTCACGGAGATCAACTGTGACTTGATTTTGTTCACAAAGATCAACTGGGACATGACTTTGTTCATGAAGATCAACTGTGACTTGACTTTGTTTATGAAGATCCTTGGTGACTTGGCTTCGTTCATGAAGATCAACTGTGATTTTACTTGACTCTGAACGGTTGAAAGTAACTTGACTAGACTCTGGAAAAATCAACAGGGACCTGATCAACGGGCACTTGACTTATGAAGTTTAACTGTGATTTTACTTTACTCATGGGTGTTAATGGTGACTTGACCTGACTCTGGACGGTCAACGGGGACCTGACTTGACTCTGGGAATTTTACATATTACATGCAGAGTTTTTAGGTCCTATAATTAACACCTCTGTTTTTTTTTCTTTAGAATTTAGCAGTAAGAAATTACTCGTCATCCAGTTTTTTATGACAACTATGCATTCCATTAGTTTTTCAAATTGGTGTGTTTCACTGGGCCGCGAAGACATACAGTATAGAGCTGAGTATCATCAGCATAACAGTGAAAGCTAACACCATGTTTCCTGATGATATCTCCCAAGGTAACATATAGAGCATGAAGAGTAGCGGCCCAAGTACTGAGCCTTGAGGTACTCCATACTGCACTTGTGATCAATATGAGACCTCTTCATTCATTGCTACGAATTGATGGCGGTCATATAAGTACAATTTAAACCATGCTAATGCACTTCCATTAATGCCAACAAAGTGTTTAAGTCTATGCAAAAGAATGTTGTGGTCAATTGTGTCAAACGCAGCACTAAGATCCAATAGAACTAATAGAGAGGTACAACCACGATCAGATGATAAGAGCAGGTCATTTGTAACTCTTAGGAGAGCAGTCTAAGTACTATGATACGGTCTAAATCCTGACTGGAAATCCTCACATATAACATTTTTCTCTAAGAAGAAATAAAATTGTGAGGATACTACCTTTTCTAGTATCTTGTACAGAAAAGTGAGATTCGAGACTGGTCTATAATTAACTAGTTCTTTGGGGTCAAGTTGTGTTTTTTTGATGAGAGGCTTAATAACATCCAGTTTGAAGGTTTTGGGGACATATCCTAATGACAATGAGGAATTAATAATAGTCAGAAGAGGATCTATGACCTCTGGAAGCACCACTTTTAGGAGCTTAGATAGTATAGGGTCTAACATACATGTTGTTGGTTTAGATGATTTAACAAGTTTATACAATTGTTCCTCTCCTATAGTAGAGAATGAGTGGAACTGTTCCTCAGGGGGTCTATAGTGCACTGTCTGATGCGATACTGTAGCTGTTTTTTTCTTTATCTTACGATCACTCTCTGTTTTTTAAAGTGATAAAATATAATTTAATTCACACCATATTTCTGATATTATTGATCAATCTTATCAGATTAATTTTGATCGTTCACTTTTATTTGTATTCATGAGTGCATTACATCTGCATTGCGTTAGCACTCGTTAGCCTGTCATTAGCGTTTTCATTCGAACATATCGCTGTTTTCTTTTCTCCTCTCTCTCGCTTCAGTTTTTCACAAGTTCATCAAACAACTGTGGTAAGAATATTTCATCAAGCACGGTGAGTAATGGCTTCTCCTGCTATTGATATTTGCACCTCTTGCCACATGTACAGTTTATCTATCTCTGTCACAGACGAGGGATTCACATGTGATAAATGCTGGGAAATAGTTAGGCTGACAGAGAAGATTTCAGAATTAGAGACACGCATCCAAACTTTAATTGAGGACAGTAAGAATGTTAGAGCTCTAGATACGGCTTTGGATGCGTCTTGCTCAGGGTTTCCTGTACATTGTTCAGGTCCTGCAACAGAGCCACTGCAGCAGGGCAACTGGGTGACAGTGAGGCAGCATAGTCGTGGGTCAAAACACCACTCTTCTGTTCCGATCAAAACATTAAACAGGTTCTCCCCACTCAGTGATGCACCCACTGACAAACTTGATGAAAGTGCTCTAGTTATTGGCGATTCTATTGTAAGGAACATGAATATAGAGACACCAGCCACCATAGTCAAATGTTTACTGGGAGCCAGAGCGCCTGACATCTTGTCCTATTTAAAAGTGTTGGCTAATGCTAAACATAAATACAGTAAGATTGTTATTCATGCCGGCGCTAATGATGTTCGACTTTGCCAGTTGGAGATCACTAAAAATAACATTAAAGAGGTGTGTGAACTTGCAAGCATGATGTCAGACACTATAATATGCTCTGGTCCCCTCCCTGCTTACCATGGTGTTGAGATGCATAGCAGATTGTCATCACTCAATGGCTGGATGTCTAAGTGGTGCCTGCAGAATAACATAAGTTTCATAGACAATTGGACTAGCTTTTGGGGCAGACCTGACCTGTTGAAAAGAGATGATCTTCAGGAAGCAGACAAACTGGCTAAACCGACCATCTGCTAGCTGCCTCACATCACAGAGGTTAGTTAATTCTCAGCACATAGAGACTCTTTCACCTAGATATCACACTATAGAGACTGTGTCTCTTCCCCAAACTAGAAAATACAAAAACATCCAAACCAATTTAAGAGTAACAATTTAATTGAGGTTCAACAAATAAAAAACACATGCAATACGGATAAACAAATGATAAAGCTTGGCTTATTGAATATCAGATCCCTTTCTACGAAAAAAACTTTTTGTAAATAATATGATCACTGATCATAATCTAGATGTGCTCTGTTTGACAGAACCCTGGCTAAAACCTGATGATTACATTATTTTAAATGAGTCCACCCCACAAGATTACTGTTATAAACATGACCCGCATCTAAAAGGCAAAGGGGGAGATGTTGCTTCAACAAACAAATGTTAATGATAAATCCCCTGTGATGTTTGTACTGGATACTGTATACAGGCCACCATGGCACCATACAGACTTTATTAAAGAGTTTGGTGATTTTACATCCGAGTTAGTTCTGGCTGCAGATAAAGTTTTAATTGTTGGTGATTTTAATGTCCATGTTGAAAATGAAAAAGATGCATTGGTACCAGCATTTATAGACATTCTGAACTCTATTGGGGTTAGACAACACATTTCAGGACCTACTCATTGTCGAAATCATACTCTAGATTTAATAGTCACAAGGAATTGATGTTGATAGTGTTGAAATTATGCAGCCAAGTGATGATATCTCAGGTCATTATTTAGTTTTGTGAAAACTTCATATAGCCAAAATTGAAAATTCTACTTCTTGTTACAAGTATGGTAGAACCATCACTTCTACCACAAAATATGGCTTTTTAAGTTATCTTCCTGATGTATCCGAATTCCTTAGTCAAGTCAAGTCAAGTCACCTTCATTTATATAGCGCTTTAAACAAAATACATTGCATCAAAGCAACTGAACAACATTCATTAGGAAAATATTGTGTCAATAATGCAAAATGACAGTTAAAGGCAGTTCATCATTGAATTCAGTGATTTTTTCTTCTTCTAAAAGAGAAGAAAAGTAATCGAATCTAGCAGTTTTTAATGCTTTTCTGTAGGATAGGTTACTTTCCCGCCAAGCAATACGAAATACCTCTAGTTTTGTTTTCCTCCAGCTGTGCTCCATTTTTCAGGCTGCTCCCTTTAGGGTGCGAGTATGCTCATTATACCATGATGTCTAACTGGTTTCCTTAACCTTCCTTAAGCGTAAAGGAGTAACTGTATTTAAAATGCTAGAAAAGAGAGAGTCCATAGTTTCGGTTACATTATCAAGTTGTTCTGAGGTTTTGGATATGCCAAGGAATTTGGATACCTCAAGAAGATAACTTAAAAAGCAGTCTTTTGTGGTAGAAGTGATGGTTCTACCATACTTGTAACAAGAAGTAGAATTTACAATTTTGGCTATATGAAGTTTGCACAAAACTAAATACTAAATACTAAATCACTTGGCTGCATAATTTCAACACTATCAACATCAATTCCATGTGATCGTATTACATCTAGAGTATGATTTCGACAAAGAGTAGGTCCTGAAACGTTTAATGCCAATGGAGTTCAGAATGTCTATAAATGCTGATCCCAGTGCATCTTTTTCATTATCAACATGAATATTAAAATCACCAACTATTAAAACTTTATCTGCAGCCAGAACTAACTCAGATGTAAAATCACCAAACTCTTTAATAAAGTCTGTTAGGTGCCCTGGTGGCCTGTATACAGTAGCCAGTACAAACATCACAGGGGATTTATCATTAACATTTGTTTCTCTGGATAATGTTATATGAAGCACGATTACTTCAAACGAGTTATACTTGAAGCCTGCCCTCTGAGAAATCCTGAAAACGTTGTTATAAATTGAAGCAACACCTCCCTCTTCACTCTTCATCATATTACTGAGACTGCTCTCCTTAGAGTTACAAATGATCTGCTCTTATCATCTGATCGTGGGTGTATCTCTCTATTAGTTTTATTGGATCTTAGTGCTGCGTTTGACACAATTGACCACAACATTCTTTTGCATAGACTTGAACACTTTGTTGGCATCAGTGGAAGTGCATTAGCATGGTTTAAATCGTACTTATATGACCGCCATCAGTTCGTAGCAGTGAATGAAGATGTATCCTATCGATCACAAGTGCAGTATGGAGTACCTCAAGGCTCAGTACTAGGGCCGCTACTCTTCACGCTTTATATGTTACCCTTGGGAGATATCATCGGGAAACATGGTGTTAGCTTTCACTGTTATGCTGATGATACTCAGCTCTATATTTCTTCGCAGGCCGGTTAAACACACCAATTTGAAAAACTAATGGATTGCATAGTCGATATAAAAAACTGGATGACGAGTAATTTCTTACTGCTAAATTCTGAAAAAAACAGAGGTGTTAACTATAGGACCTAAAAACTCCGCTTGTAATAACCTAGAACACTGTCTAAGACTTGATGGTTGCTCTGTCAATTCTTCGTCATCAGTTAGGAACCTAGGTGTGCTATTTGATCACAACCTTTCCTTAGAAAGCCACGTTTCTAGCATTTGTAAAACTGCATTTTTCCATCTCAAAAATATATCTAAATTACGGCCTATGCTCTCAATGTCAAATGCAGAAATGTTAATCCATGCATTTATGACCTCAAGGTTAGATAATTGTAATGCTTTATTGGGTGGTTGTTCTGCACGCTTAGTAAACAAACTACAGCTAGTCCAAAATGCAGCAGCAAGAGTTCTTACTAGAACCAGGAAGTATGACCATATTAGCCCGGTCCTGTCAACACTGCACTGGCTCCCTATCAAACATCGTAAAGATTTTAAAATATTGCTTATTACTTATAAAGCCCTGAATGGTTTAGCACCTCAGTATTTGAATGAGCTCCTTTTACATTATAATCCTCTACGTCCGCTACGTTCTCAAAACTCAGGCAATTTGATAATACCTAGAATATCAAATCAACTGCGGGCGGCAGATCCTTTTCCTATTTGGCGCCTAAACTCTGGAATAACCTACCTAACATTGTTCAGGAGGCAGACACACTCTTGCAGTTTAAATCTAGATTAAAGACCCATCTCTTTAACCTGGCATACACATAACATACTAATATGCTTTTATTATCCAAATCCGTTAAAGGATTTTTAAGCTGTATTAATTAGGTAAACCGGAACCGGAAACACTTCCCATAACACCTTGTGTACTTGCTACATCATTAGAAGAATGGCATCTACGCTAATATTTGTCTGTTTCTCTCTTGTTCCGAGGTCACCGTGGCCACCAGATCCAGTCTGTGTCCAGATCAGAGGGTCACTGCAGTCACCCGGATCCAGTACGTATCCAGACCAGATGCTGGATCAGCACCTAAAAAGGACCTCTACATCCCTGAAAGACAGCGGAGACCAGAACAACTAGAGCCCCAGATACAGATCCCCTGTAAAGACCTTGTCTCAGAGGAGCACCAGGACAAGACCACAGGAAACAGATGATTCTTCTGCACAATCTGACTTTGCTGCAGCCTGGAATTGAACTACTGGTTTCGTCTGGTCAGAGGAGAACTGGCCCCCCAACTGAGCCTGGTTTCTCCCAAGGTTTTTTTCTCCATTCTGTCACCGATGGAGTTTCGTTTCCTTGCCGCTGTCGCCTCTGGCTTGCTTAGTTGGGGACACTTCATCTACAGCGATATCGTTGACTTGATTGCAAATAAATGCACAGACACTATTTAACTGAACAGAGATGACATAACTGAATCTAATGATGAACTGCCTTTAACAATCATTTTTGCATTATTGACACTGTTTTCCTAATGAATGTTGTTCAGTTGCTTTGACGCAATGTATTTTGTTTAAAGCGCGTTATAAATAAAGGTGACTTTGACTTTGACTTTGACTTCACCTTTTAGACTCGGCTCATGTTTATATTAGTAATCTTGGGGGGTGGACTCATTTAAAATAATGTAATCATCAGGTTTTAGCCAGGTTTCTGTCAAACAGAGCACATCTAGATTATGATCAGTGATCATATTATTTACAAAAAGTGTTTTCGTAGAAAGGGATCTGATATCCAAAAAGCCAAACTTTATCATTTGTTTATCCATATTGCATCTGTTTTTTATTTGTTGTACCTCAATTAAATTGTTACTCTTAACTTGGTTTGGACGTTTTTTGTATTTTCTAGTTCAGGGAACAGACACAGTCTCTATAATGTGATATCTAGGTGAAAGAGTCTCTACAGTATGTGCTGAGAATTAACTGACCTCTGTGACATGAGGCAGGTAGCAGACGGTTGGTTTAGGAAGTCTGTCTGCTTCCTGACCTGGGCCCCAGTTAGTCAAGAATAAACTCTAAGACTATTTGCCATATTTCTTGAGAGAAGAGCGGCGCCACCCCAGGAGGGATGAAGGCCATCTATTTACAACAGGTCAGGTCTGCCCCAAAAGCTCATCCAATTGTCTATGAAACCTATGTTATTCTGTGGGCACCACTTAGACATCCAGCCATTGAGTGATGACAATCTGCTATGCATCTCATCACCATCGCAAGCAGGGAGGGGACCAGAGCATATTACAGTGTCTGACTTCATGCTTGCAAGTTCACACACCTCTTTAATGTTATTTTTAGTGATCTCCGACTGGTGAAGTCATTTATGCGCAGACATAAATAAAAATTTTACTGTATTTTTACATTTAGCATTAGCCAGCACTTTTAAATTTGCCAAGATGTCAGGCACTCTGGCTCCCGGTAAACATTTGACTATGGTGGCTGGTGTCTCTATATTTACATTACGTACAATAGAATCGCCAATAACTAGAGCACTTTCATCAGGTTTCTCAGTGGGTACATCACTGAGTGGGGAGAACCTGTTTAATGTTTTGATCGGAAGAGAAGAGCATTGTATTGACCCATGACTACGCTGCCTCACTGTCACCCACTTGCCCTGCTGCAGGGGCTCTGTTGCCGGAACCGAACAATGTACATAAATCCCTAAGCTATATGCATCCAAAGCTGTATCTAGAGCCCTAACATTCTTACTGTCCTCAATTAAAGTTTGGATGCGTGTCTCTAATTCTGAAATCTTCTTGGTCAGCCTAACTATTTCCCTGCATTTATCACATGTGAACCCCTCATCTGTGACAGAGATAGATAAACTCTACATGTGGCAAGAGGTGTAAATAACAATAGCAGGAGAAGCCATTACTCAGCGTGCTTGATGAAATATTCTTACCACAGTTGTTTGATGAATTTGTGAAAAACTGGAGCGAGAGAGAGGAGAATAGAAAAGAAAACAGCGATACGTTCGAATGAAAATGTTAATGACAAGCTAACGAGTGCTAACGCAATGCAGGTGCACTGCACTCACGGATATAGAATAAGAGTGAACGAACAAAATTAATCTGATAAGATTAATCAATAATATCAGAAATATGTCGTGGATTAAGTTATAATTTATCACTTTAACCTGTTAGCCAGCACCCCCCATTATAGGACTCACAGCTGAAAGTGCTCTACCCAACTTATAATTGTAACAGTTTC
This sequence comes from Carassius carassius, assembly GCF_963082965.1. NCBI lineage: Eukaryota > Metazoa > Chordata > Actinopteri > Cypriniformes > Cyprinidae > Carassius > Carassius carassius. Next base: position 9,672,567 of record NC_081778.1, read on the forward strand.
CTACTTCAGTATGTTACAAACATAATTTTGGTGTCTTTGGAAAAAAGACCCTTTTGGCTTTACTTTTTATCAACCAGATTTGATAATGCTCAAAATTATTAAAAGCTATAGACACTGAAGTGCCTTGATTTTTTTTTTTACCACACATAAAGGCCATGGTGCAGGTTTTTTTTTTTTTTTTTTTTTTTTTTTTTTTTTTACACTTTTCTAGTTGGTAATAAACATTTAAACAGTTATCCATTGTATTTGATGTTGTAAAGTATTACAAAAAAGAAATATAATAAGGAAAAGTAGGTGATATTTTAGCGGTTAGCGATGATTCTTATTTCTCCCGCATGCATTCCATGACGTCACATGAGGCACTAGCTAGCAGACGAAAGCCCGCCATTGAGAGAGAGTGAGACGAGTAGTGAGAGTAACAGCTAGTGAAAGAGTGACAGTGTCAGATATATAAGTAAATAGACAGATATAGAGATAGATAGACAGACAGACAGACAGATAGACAGATATACAGATAGATAGATAGATAGATAGATAGAATAACATAACATAACATAAAATAGATAGATAGTGAGAGATAGCATAGCATAACAGATAGCTTAGAGAAAGAGTAGATAATAAATAGATAAAATGGTGTATCGCTGTGTTTGTGCCGGGTGCAAGAACTCCAGCAAAACTGGACATAGGGTCCATTGTTTCCCTAAGGACAAAGGGATCTTCCGAAGCTGGGTGCAATTTGTCAAGATTAGGCGGGCAGATTTTTCAGCTAGCTCTGTCACCGCCTACTCGAGAATATGCAGCGCGCATTTCAACGAGGAGGATTACCACTCAGGGGACGCCAAGATGGTCGCACTTGGTTTAAAGAATGAGAAAATGGCAAAGTTAATTCCTACCGCCGTGCCGTCTGTGAATCCAAACCTCTCTGCTTGCCCTGTCCCGAGGTCAAGAGACACCACCATCTGCCGCAAGCGAGCTATTGCCACGGTAAGCATCATGCTAACGTTAATGTTTACAAGTTGCGTGTTAGCTAGCTCTGTGTGTATGTTCCCTTTGACACAGCCTCCACTACAAACAAGATCACTCAGACGTTAGAAGAGCATATTTCGTGATTCACGAATATGAGCCAAAACCATATTGCCCTGTAGTAAATGTCCATATCGTCATGAAAGCTTCATGGCTAGTGTTTGGATCAGTGGTGATGATCATCAAGCGGCTTTCACAATAGTGTGTTTGCGTTTTGTGTTAGTCTGCTACGGTTCTCTTTCACATATATTTGACCGTGACCGTGTCGCCAGGGCTGTAGTGGAGGCTAAACGCAAGTAAACGCAGTTTACCCACCGCTGAAATGTCAGAAACAGTTTATCCACTTCTCACTTCAGAGTTTAGCTACCTCTCAGTAAATTCACTACCTCATAGAGTTTATGCACCACATGTACTCTAGACATCTATTACCACTAGTATTGGTGTAAACATTTAACAGTAACCTTCAACATCATCAAATATGTTCTGAATGTCTTTTATGTATTTTTTAAAACATTGAGTAGCGCATATCAGGGTCCACTGTACTGTAATCTAAGTTTTTTAGCCTTTTTTAGCCTCTTAGCCTTTTTCTCACCCACTCACACTGTTTTGATTTTGGTACAGCTGTGCCATAGGTTATTGTTTCCACTGGGAAACTAGTTGTAGCACACACGTCCCGATTTATTGATGAACTTATGCAATGACTGGGAATATTTACTTATCGTCTTGGCATTTCAAAGATGATAAGTAAATAATTCTTAGTACTTCCAAGTTGAAAATAAATGATTAAATGTTTCCATGTACCCCTGCAATGTGCTTGTGTACCCTTGGTTGCTAATCACTGATCTAAGTATTCATAGTGTACCCACCTCTTATTTCACCACTACACCCTTGCATTTCGCTGACCCTTTTTTTATATTTGTTTTCGCAAGATGTTGACAGACGTCTCACAGCAGGAGACCGTGGACAGTGTAGACACTGTGGAGAGTGTCGATACTGGGGATCAGCCCTTGCCCTCCTCCACTTCTGACGCTGAGACACAGTGTTATCTGAAGCCCCCCCGATGGTCTCACGATAAATCTTGGGTATTTTAAGGGGTAGATATTCTGTTTAAAACATTGCCAGTATCTATGCAAGCAGGACATTTCCATACACATTGATTAAATCAATACATAGCCTACACCAAAACATAGCCGCTTAGATTTGCCATAATTGTCACATGTTTGGGTATGTTTACTGCCTCTCCACAGCTGTGCAGGTAAACCTGAAGCCCAAGATGGTCAGTGTAGGCACACAGACGTCATTTAGCCCACAAACCTCCACTCCCCTCGCTAGTCCAGAACAGACAGATGAAGATGATAATGCCTCTGTCATCAGTGAATTATCATGGGCGCCCGAAGAGCCGATGCATGAGGAGGATGAGGAGGACTTGTTTGATGAGGAGCCACCTTACACTTGTGACCCCAACCACAAGTGAGATAATTTAAAACCAATATATACCATTTTGAATGCTCTTTTTTTTGTGTACTGTAGTTTTAATGACAGTGGCAATGATCTTTATACAGCATTATTATTATTATTATGTCTACAGGTTATGCAACATCATTGATGAAGGCCCCTCGGGAAAGCTACACCAAATCACCTGCAGCTCTTCGAGAGGTTAGCGCCAATTTGTCCTCCGATGCACCCGCCCCCATCGCCAAATCCTTCGAACAGGTTCCTAAGGAGGAGGCCGTCAGCCTCTACCTAGCCCGGCAGTCACGCTACAAAAAAAACTAATTTCACTTTTTTTTTCTTTTCTTTTTTTCACAGACAAGTCCAATGATTTAGCTGTAAGTATTTATCTTTTTCTCCTTCTGTCCCTGTCCTCTCATTTGGTGGTGGTTTCCTGCATGCTGCATGTTTTGTTTTTTCTTTGTGTGCTGTTGCTTTGGTTTTACTTTGCACAAAATTACTTTTTTTCGTCTTTGTGGCAATAATTGTCGCTGTACCCCATTCAAGGGGTCCTGCATGCTGCATGTCTGCTCCTCTGTCCGTTATTTGCATGGAATTTGTTGTATGTAATTAAAAATAATTTACCAATCATTTTAACTGTGCCTTGTCAACCTCTGTGTGCGGTGTTGTCTGGGCTCACTGTGTGTCTGCTTGATGTGCTTTTGCATGCGTCACTGTGTGCGTGTGTGTGTGTGTGTGTGGGGTGGGGGGCTCACTGTGTGTCTGCTTGATGTGCTTTTGCATGCGTCACTGTGTGCGTGTGTGTGTGTGTGTGTGCGTGTGTGTGTGTGTGTGTGTGTGGGGTGGGGGGCTCACTGTGTGTCTGCTTGATGTGCTTTTGCATGCATCACTGTGTGTGTGTGTGTGTGTGTGTGAAAGAGAAAGATCAGTTGACCCTCAGGTAAGACCACAATATTGCAGGCAAAAGAAACAATGTGCAAACGTTTCAGTTCTAGCCCTTCATCAGTGTTCCTTGTAGGTTTTGTGCCTAACCATTTTTTTTATATAGATTTGTTTACTTCCAACCTGTGTCTTTGTTCAGTAAATGTTTAAATGTTCAGTAACCATTACAAGAAATGCCAAATAAACAGTTTTTTCTTATCAAAATCCGTGTGTTCTGTGTACTTTATAACATTTTAAGGGTAATTGGGTGATCACAACAGAATAAGCAATTATTTTTATTCATTTTCATCCAAACGAGGCCATTGAAAGCCCTGATAGGTCTGGTCACCACTTTGGAATTTTTGTCTGATGGTTGAAACCACACAAGAGGGTATAGGCTTCCTTATACTCCTGCCTAAAACTCCATAAGCCCAGCGTATAGCCTGTCTGTACGCAGTGTACCGGTATTGCCTAGGAATAAGTAGGAAAGATTTTTAAGTTTAAAACTCTGTAAGTAAGTTGTAAATGTCATTTTAAGCCTGTCTCTTATGCATGTTTATTGTGTATGCAACACATCTCCTGACACCAATTAGCTGTTGTTCAAAGGACTCAGTGTAAAAAGATTGGTAAAGTAAACATAAACCATGAACATACTCGTGCGTGCTGGCTTGAAGGGGACCATGATCCTGCCTGAAGTGTGAGTATGCTATGTGTAGCACAAACGGATTCAGGCAGCATGCCTCAAATCCAGGATGCTGCGTAAGGCACGTTACATCTGCTTAGCACTATCAACAATAATCACACTGAAGACATGACCAGCCTACTCGGCGTCAGATACGTTTGCAAACAACATTTTCACCGGAGAAAGAGGTAAAAGCTTATAAATAAACACTAGGTGATTATTAAATGTAATTATTAAATGTAATATGCCTTCTATTTATAGATCGTCTGACTAAGTTTACTTATCTGAGCCAACGACATAATCACTCTCACTAGATATAAAGAGAACGTTGACTTTCACTCGATGCTATTCACTGAATGCAAAAAGAAGTTTGTTGTATGCACTGCTGTTCATAGACTACTATCTCCAGCAGTCATTGCTGGGTTTCTAAATGGTAGCAACTCTCCAGTCATTCTCCTCTAACCATGCATTTATTTGTCTTTGACGGCCATCAGCTCTCGGTATTTCCTCATTCGCCCTCTCACGTCTAAACGGTTCGAAATTATATGGCTGTGGGCCATCATAAATGTTAACTGTGGGTCTTGCCACCTCTTCCTCATCCCAGTTAGACGCCATAGTCAGTGTTAGAAATAGTTCTAGTAGCTGAGCAAGGCTGAGGAGGCTACGTTCCACCACGGCTGCCTCATGTGACGTCATCGCCGAATTGCGTAAAAAATAACCGTTACTAACCAAAAACTACAAAAACTGGACTTTAACACCATTTTGGAGACATTTCTAACTTTATATACATATCTTGACTGCTTTATGTACCCATTAATCGACAGTGGTGTTTAACCTGCACCATGGCCTTTAAATATTTTTTATTTGATACAAAAATACATGAAATCAGTCCTGGAGCAATCTAGAAAAGTAATGGGTTTAAAGTCACATGTCTCATGAGTTTCTATTTCAAATCTGAATAAGATATCATGACAAGTGAGACTCCTGCAAATAGTTTTATGAGACTATGTCTACACCCCCCCCCCCCCATATAAAAAAAATTACCAACTGTATTGAAGGCTTCTACAAACTATTTAGTCATTAAACATACCACTGCATAGTTTTTTTTTTAATTATCAAACATCAGACAGAAACGTAGACATCATATAAGTGATGTATTTGAGCACTAGAAAAATACAGTAAGAATAATTTGAGTAAGAAAAATAGGAATAATAAGAAAAATAAAAAAAGATTTAACTTTGTTTGCCAATTACAGAAAATCCTGAGATTGCAAGAAATTGCAGCATTTACAATGAATTACGATGCAAATAAATTCTGATGTGCTGATGGCCACTTATACAGATGTTAATAACACAAATGTGCCATAAAGTAAATAATCCACTGTCACTATTCAAATAGACGCGTTCACTTTGATAACTCTGAAATATCATCGCTTGGCTGCATATAGTTTCAACACCATCAGCATAATTTCCATTTGACAGTATTAAATCTGTCCTGAAACATGTTGTCTAACCCCAATAGAGTTCAAAATGTCTATGAATGCTGATCCCAATGTGCCTTTTTCATTATCAGCTGTATATTAAAATCACCAACAATAAAAACTTTATCTGACATGATAAACGTTATTTTGACGTGGTCCATGTTTACACAAAACACATATTGAGCCAGTTAAGCTAATTAACTGAATATGTTACACCTGTGGTGAATTAGTTGATTATCTGATCATGCTTCTCCAGAACCTTGTTAATAAAACGTCATCAAGGGGAATTCTGTACCAGTTTAGCTATCAGGCAAATTTACTACATTACAATAGCCATACATATGAAGCTGCTTTTGCAATGCAAATGTCAAAATGTATTAGTCTACAAATTATGACCTATGGTAAAAGTGTTTTGAGGTCATAACATGGTATTGTTCAAGTATTGTGCTAAAATATATATAATCTATATCTGTAAATATATATCTTTATTCATTCAAGTTTGAGCTGTCTAATTATTGATTAACAATGCAAGGATACAGATAAATGTTCTGATGTGAAGATATCAAAATACTTGTAATACTATGTGCTAATGCACTATGCCTATCTCATTGCCCACTTAACAGCTGCACTTTGATTAATGGACTATACAATCATAAAAGAGGATGTATAGATGGGATACAATACTAATGAGTTTATTCTAGTGGCTCTGAATGTTAGACTTGCCCTGTTTTATTATTATTATTATTATTATTATTATTATTATTATTATTATTATTATTAGCATTAAAATTATTCTGAACACTTCTGGTGATCTGCATTGCTGGGATATTTGCCAAAAAAATAAAATTCTGTCTTCATTTCAAACCTGTATGATTTTCCTCTGTGGAGCACAAATGAAGATCATTTGAAAAATGTCTCCATGTTCTGCAGGTTTAGAACAACGTGAGGGTGAGTAAATCTGTGAACTATCCTTTAAGTTTAACAGGTTGAAGGATATTTACAGGATATAATTACATGTTACAGATATGATGAACTGGTAACTGAATAGGATTATTATTAACATTTTCCATGTAACATGCCAAATAAGCATAATGATAGTTGAGTGCAATACTTTCTGAAACTGGTTGGCCAGGCAGACCGCCTGGAAGATGATAATAGGGAATCACACACATTAAACACAAATGTTCAATTGTGCAAATGGCATAATGAAACCTACTTTTGACTTATAGGTCCCACTGGCATGTTTGTTTAAGTGTCTGGTCATCTCACTTTATATCTGTCGAATGTGACAGGATATTGTCTGGCACTCAACCAAATCTACAAAGTCCCAGCATACTTGAATTCCTTCAATCCTTAATTGTTAAGAGTATGAGAAAATTTACTACTAATAAAGATGTACACCACAGACATGGCATAATAATTATTGAGACCTTAGGGAGGAATGATTTGAGTACAGTAAAGTATACATTGTGAAGTATACATTGTGCCTACTTCCTGACTCTGTGTTATTTGATTAACTGCTGTGGATGTAAAAAGGACACTATTTCTCTCTCTGGTCAGTGTCTTGTCAGCTTTAAATCCAAAGAGCACTTGCTCAACTATTTGTTTTTTGAGGAGTCACATATCTCAGCATCCTCCATTTCAGATATCTATAGAGATAACGGAAGCATTAATGTATTCTGACAGTATCTGGTCTATAAACATAATAACATACAGATGTATCAACAAACCAGCATATTTTATTTATAGTATACAGATAGGAATCCATCATCCCTGGCAGCATTAATGCTTTTTATAATAATTGACTGAAGATTAATCTTTGTGTAGATCTTTTTCATTTATTCCTGATAATTATTGCTATTCATCACTTAAGTGATTCAAATGTCAAATGTTAAAGTCATCTAAAAACCTCTCTTGTCCAGACATCAGGGATGTTATGATGAGCAAATCGTTCATATCTCTCCACACTTAAACTTTTCATTGACTTCCTATCTAAATATGGATGCTAATGTAATAAGACGGTTTTAAGTTTCACTGAGAATTGAATTGAATCAACTGCTATTAAATTGTTCAATGGTTGTATGATATATTAATATAATTTAGGGAACAACTTTCTTCTGTCTACTGTCACACTCATTATACATACTCTAAATGAGACTGTATACACAAATGGAGAGTTTTACACTGAACATGTTGAACATTTGTTAAAAGTGGTTAATGTTAATTGCTAGATGTAACAATGATCAGTCATTAATGAATATTGTCCTTATAAATTAATTTCTAATTCATAATAAAATAATGCATTAAATAATGTTAACAAATTAACCTATACTGTAAAGTATATCCTGTTTTGTTTAAACTTTTTTTTCCTACTGTGTGAAGTTCACACCTGCTTATAGTGCATACCCACCAACCAGATCAACTAACATTTACATAAATGAATAAATAAATAAAATAAAATAAAATAACATATGATTCGGAAAAAAGCATAAAGTGGCTCGTCATTAGTTCATGCTCACATCCAAATACCAACACATAAAAACTGCAGTCATCCATGTCATCACAGTGGATCATGTTTTGGATATTAAAGACTGCTGACAAGCCAGGGTATTTATAGGTATAAGGCCTGTGTGCGTTGCAGTGAACCCAAGGACTGCAAACCATGTTAAAGCATAGTGAGAAAGGTTTTAATATGCCTGTTTTCCCTCCATTCTCCATCCTAATCCAATTGTGAAGAACTTTCGGCTTCTTGTGGCTAATGGAGTTTCAAATCACACTTCCAGCAGCTAAAAATACATGTATTCAGCACAGCCTATGACGAAGAGAACAATCTAATTCAGTTTGGTGTTCCTCAATCCAGTCAGTGTTAAGGTATGATACATCTTTCCAGCATATAGCAGCTTTGAATAGATGTGTGAGGCGTCAGGGTGGCGGTGATGCCCAGCATTTCATAGAACTGCAGTAAAGAAAAGTTGAAGCTCAGTAGAGAAAATTCAAAGTATGTTTGGAACAAAAAAAAAAAAGATAAAAAAATATATATATATATATAGTCCAGTATGATCTGAGTGTGATCTCTTTACTTTTGCTGAGCTTAGTCAAGTTATAATATCCATCCATCCATTTTCCATACAGCTTTATCCTCTGCAAGGTTGTAAGTAATACACTTTAAAAATGGCAAAAGTTGAAATCAGTTAGTTTCTAAAATGAATGAATTTCAATGATGATTCAGGCTAATTCACGAATTTAAATTCTTACATAATTTATTTATCAGTGTAAATGTTCAAACTGGTTAGAAAAAGTACAATTAATTTATTACAAACTGTAAATTTGATACTGCTTTGGTTTTACAGTAAGTGTTCGAGTATTAGTGGTTTCATTCAGAATTGAACTTAAATAAAATGTAAAATTTGCTAGAAGGATCAAATTGAGTCAAATTTGAATGGAAGGAATTTGAAAGGAGCTGGAATTAAACTGAAATTATATTCAAAGAAATTAATTTAACTGTAATTGCTAACTTAAATGCAAAGTTAACTGACAAAGTTTTCACACTGAGATTCCAGATAATACACGGGTAATGTGTCCTGGCAATTGTTCCCGGATTGTTAGATTTTGGTTTATTCATACTGCCAGTGATTTCCCTGAATCTGTGCGTATGCATTCACACACAACCTGTAAAGGTCCAGTAATGACACATGACATCACAATGTGGCGTGTAATGTACGAGCCGAAAATGCTAGGCATGTTAACTTACACTTAAGCTGGCGAACGATCTCAGCTTCATTACAGTTTGCACATATTTTGTAATCACGTTGATCTGCCTTCAGAACACCCTGTAAAAGAGTCGCACAATAATGTGCATCATCACAATATACATACCCTTTAAGTGACAGCCATTGACACCAAGTGCAAATTTTGACCATATAGACGGTTTCATCGGGTGTCGGCCGTCTACAAACGCAGTTAAAGTCAAGGTGATGAGTAGACTGAAGTTGGACTCCTCCATCGCCAGATGGCAGCAGCGGGCGGTTCGAGAGTGTCAACAAAGGCCCTACTCACGCACCCTCTGCCAACCCGTGGAACCAGGTGAGCCCTGCACCCCACACTCGCACCACACTCCGGCCTGCTCACAAGCCGCGCGAGTTGGGTCCCTGTTTTCCACCTCGCTGCCCCACTGCGGGTACGGCTGTGGTTCCGCTGGTCCCACTTGTACGGTTTTAAAGCGCCTGGTCAGTGCTACCCAGCCCGTCTCGCTGGCTACTGCTAACCATAAGCCTCAGCTATGCGTTCAGATCGCCCGGCATCCCCCCAAGCTCTGCGGTGTCCGCTTCACTACAGTGGAAGCGTCCGATGCCCCTGTCCTGTGGGAAGAGATCGCAGTCCTACTGGCGAAGGACGCGATAGAGCCGGTCCCTCCAGCCGATATGAGGATGGGGTTTTACAGCCCGTACTTCATTGTACCCAAGAAAGGCGGTGGGTTACGACCGATCTTGGAGTTTTGAATCGGGCCCTCCATCGGCTAACGTTCAAAATGTTGACACAGAAACGCATTTTCGGGTGCGTCCGTCCTCGAGATGGGTTTGCAGCGATCAACCTGAAGGACGTGTACTTTCATGTGTCCATCCTTCCGCGCCACAGACCTTTTCTGTGGTTTGCGTTCGAAGGACTGGCATATCAGTACAAGGTCCTGCCCTGCGGGCTGTCCCGGTCTCCCCGTGTCTTTACGAAAGTCACGGAGGCAGCTCTCGTTCCTCTCAGAGAGCAGGGTGTTCGCATTCTCGACTACTTAGACGATTGGCTGATACTAGCACAGTCTCGTGATCAGTTGTGCGAGCACAGGGATGTGGTGCTCCGGCACCTGAGCCTGTTGGGCCTTCAGGTCAGCTCGGAAAAGAGCAAACTCCCGTGGCAGAGGATCTCTTTTCTCGATATGGAGTTGGATTCGGTCAAACAGACAGCACGCCTCACAGAGGAACGTGCGCGGTCAGTGCTAGCCTGCTTGAATACGTTCAAGAGCAGGACAGCGGTCCCACTGAAACTCTTTCAGAGGCTCCTGGGGCATATGGCGGCCGCGGCGGCACTTACACCGCTCAGCCTATTACATATGAGACCGCTCCAGCACTGGCTTTATGGCTGAGTCCCGAGATGGGCGTGGAAGCGCGGCACTCACCGGGTCAAAGTTACACCGGCCTGTCGCCAAACCCTCAATCCGTGGTCAGATCTTGCATTTCTCCGTGCAGGGGTGCCCCTAGAGCAGATCTCCAGGCATGCTGTGGTTTACACGGATGCCTCCACCACCGACTGGGGGGCCACGTACAACGGGCATGTAGTATCAGGGGTTTGGACGGGCCCGCAGCAGCAGTGGCACATCAATTGCCTAGAGTTGCTAGCAGTACACCTTGCCTTGAACGGTCTCAAAGGTCTCTTATGAGGCAAGCATGTGCTGGTCCGAACGGACAACACTGCGACCGTTGCGTACATCAACCGACAAGGTGGTCTGCACTCCCGTCGCATGTCGCAACACGCTCGCCACCTCCTCCTTTGGAGTCAGAAGGTTCTGAGGTCACTTCGTGCCTTTCACATTCCAGGCCTGCTCAATCGTACAGCCGACAAGCTGTCTCGAGCAATGCTCCCGGGAGAATGGCGACTCCATCCCCTGACGGTCCAGCTGATTTGGAGACAGTTCGGAGCCGCTCAGGTAGACCTGTTTGCTTCTCCAGAGACCTCTCACTGCCAGTTGTTCTACTCCCTGACCGAGGGAACTCTCGGCACGGACGCACTGGCACACAGCTGGCCGCGGGACCTACTCAAGTATGCATTTCCCCCAGTTAGCCTTCTCGCACAGACACTGTGCAAAGTCCGGGAGGACGAGGAGCAAGTCTTGCTAGTTGCGCCTTATTGGCCCACTTGGACCTGATCCCCCAAACTAGTGCTCCTTGCGACAGCCCCTCCTTGGCCAATTCCTCTGATGAAGGATCTACTGACTCAGAGATGGGGCACCATTTGCACCCACGTCCAGACCTTTGGAAACTCCATGTCTGGTCCCTGGATGGGACGCGGAGGTTCTAGGTGACCTACCCCAAGAGGTAGTGAACACCATTACTTCGGCGAGAGCACCGTCTACGAGACACGCTTATGCCTTGAAGTGGAACCTGTTCGTTGAGTGGTGTTCTTCTCGCAGAGAAGACCCCCGAAGATGCCCAATTGCGGTCATGCTATCCTTTCTGCAGCAAGGGTTGGAGCGAAGGCTGTCTCCCTCCACCCTCAAAGTCCAGGTTGCCGCTATTGCTGCGTACCATGACCCCATGAATGGGAGGTCTCTGGGTAAGCATGACCTCATCGTCAGGTTCCTTAGAGGGGCCAGGAGGTTAAATCCTTCCCGGCCCCCCTTTATACCCTCTTGGGACCTGTCTCTAGTGCTTAAATCACTACTGCAGGGCCCATTCGAGCCTTTGCATTCAGTTGAGCTAAAGTTTCTTTCATTGAAAACTCTGCTCCTGCTTTCACTGGCCTCCATCAAGAGGGTAGGGGAACGGCATGCATTTTCGGTCGACGATTCGTGCCTAGAGTTCGGGCCGGCTGACTCCCAGGTAATCCGGAGGCCCCGGCCTGGCTACGTGCCCAAGGTTCCCACTACACCCTTCAAAGACCAAGTGGTGAAACTGCAAGCGCTGCCCCTGGAGGAGGCAGACCCAGCCCTGGCTTTGCTTTGTCCCGTCCGAGCATTAAGGTTCTACGTAGACCGGACACAAAGCTTCAGGACCTCAGACCAGCTCTTTGTCTGTTACGGAGGCTGGCAGAAGGGGAGTGCCGTCTCTAAGCAGAGGATGGCCCACTGGATTGTGGATGCCATAACCCTGGCTTATCAGGCTCAGGATGTGCCCTGTCCGTTCAGGTTGCGAGCTCACTCAACTAGAAGTGTTGCATCCTCCTGGGCGCTGGCTCGTGGCGCCTCGCTGACAGATATTTGTAGAGCTGCGGGCTGGGCGACCCCTAACACGTTCGCTAGGTTCTATAGCCTTCATGTAGAGCCGGTATCCTCCTGTGTTCTCACCTCAAACGGATAGTGGCACTGAGAGGCCCCGGTTAGTGTCGGCTTGCTTAAACCGCTCCAGATTGTCCGTACTGTACACCCTGTTAAGAACCTCCATCACCCTAAGCAGCTGGATGCGGCGGAACGTCCGGCGCCAGACCTTCATGATGAATCCGTGAGAACCATGGAAGGGTGGGTTCCATATTGAGAATTAAGCGGTACTCGTATGTGTATAGTCCACGGTATAGCCTTAGAGCCCGTGTTCCCCGGCAGACTTCTGCCTTCCCAAGAGGGTTTTAATCACCTCAAATTTCTCTGTATACTCCTAAACGGATGCTATATGTGTATTTGCCTCCGAGACCTCCTTCCGGAAGGATGGGGCTTCCGCAGCGTCCCGGCTCCAAGCGGACCAGGTACGTTTTTCCAGTGTTATCCAATCTCACCCAGTGAGGTAGTGCTTTGACAACGGTGAGTGGAGCTACTTGTTCTGAGCCCCGGCCTACACCTAATAGGGGCGCAGGCGGCTCGCACAGGGCACTGGAAGGGGCAGCACCCATGGTGCTTTGATAGGGACCCCATATTCGTCGGTCACCGACGTGGCGTCGAGAGTGACCGACTGAAAGGGAACGTCTCGGTTACGTATGGTAACCCTCGTTCCCTGAAGGAGGGAACGGAGACGCCACGTTCCGTTGCCATGGTTGCTGTACTGTCGCCGAGCTGACGGGTCCCCGTCTTGGCTCCTCACCGAAAAACTGGAATGCATTGCACCTGCTGCCTTCTTATACTCATGCAGTGATCAGCGGCAGCTGGATGCAATAATTGCATGCCAATGTGCATTGGCTCGTTTAGTTTACACTCGAAGTAGATTGGTCTATCGAAGCGATATCCCATATTCGTCGGTCACCAACGTGGCGTCTCCGTTCCCTCCTTCAGGGAACGAGGGTTACCATACGTAACCGAGACGTTTTTATATCACTATTTCTGAAGGAAGACTTGCATGTTATATGCCTGATAAAACAGAGTTTGTGAGCATAGCTCTGCTTTGTTTACAGCTGTTACTGGGGAAACCTCTATTCCTCGTGATTTATGCATCTCCTGCTCGGAAATAATTAATTTGCATTTTCATTAAGTCCACCTGATTTACGCAGCAAACATATTTTGTTTGTTATCAAAAAAAAAAATCTACTCTAGAGGGACTTGGCTGTTGTTATTGATTCTATTTGGAAGTCTACCGGAAGTTAAGTTAGGGCCACAAAAGTGTTTGTTTATGTTGTTGCCGTTGAAACCGTCTATATGCTGTTTGTATTGCTTGTAATTAAAATGAAATAAACATCCGTTGAGTATTTTAACATATAATTTTTTATTCTGTTAAATTAAAAACCCAAAACTGCAGCGGGTCCACCAGACCCACGAACACAGGCTGAGTAACAAAATATGAACATCACACAGGGGTTAAAATAAACTGAAGTCTCTTTTTTCTCTCTCTCCTGGGAACTGTCATATTCATAACTATGAATGTGTAGCAGCACATGTCCACACAATATCATAGGAATTCTAAATGTGTTTAAAATATTTTATATTTAAAAATACAAATAATTGATTCTAGGTTTTCATTGGCAGTTATTCAATGAATTGAAAAAGAAAAAAAAGTGTGCATAATGTATAAATAGCTAAATATGATCTATTATATCTATTATAGTATTATTTGATTTTTTTCAGAAATGTTAATGATAAGGTATTTTCCTTATTAACATTTATCTGAATGGGTGGAGTTTCTAATGAACTTTATTAGAATGGTCCTGCTTATTGGACAGTCACAGCCTAACCCCTCCCATTCTGTTTCCTCAGGATGCTTTTTCATACACAAACTTGAGCACACACACTCTCACACACGCAAATCCAAACACAGTTGCACATTCATGGTCTTGCATGTCTGGACAGAATGATCAATAAGGAGTCACAATCTTCAGACCACCTTACAACAGCCTCACGAAGAGGGGTAAGCAAATAAACCTTTTATTACTAAATTAATAATGGCAGTATTGTTGTGACAGAAATGTATGTTTTTTGCATTTGATATTTGCTTTCTTTTTAGATCATGTAAGATCAGATCATAGAACAAATGTGGCTTAGATCAATTAAGCATTTAATTGATTAATTGATTGATATGATGTCTTTGAAATCTGCTATGTCTTTACAAAAGAGCAGTTTTTGGTATACATAAATACAACATCAACAAGCATAAATAAATATATATGTATGTGGTAATGCAATTGCATGTCAAGGTTTTTTGGATGACAGCACAGCAGTAGTATTAGATTGACTTTATACAGATACTGCATGTCTTTGAGTTCAAAGAACCACTTTCTTTAATCAAATTAGAAACTGAAACAATAATATGGCTTAGTTTAAGAGGTTCCAGGATTATATGAGTGTATACTTCTATAGGTACAAAACGGAGCATGCTCCTGACTTTTTACAGAACATTTTTACAGAACATAACACACTTGACAGTGTACCTATGGCCTTGACAGTGTTTGAAAGCGTTTCCTAAATCTCACAACATGGTAAAAGTAAATATGTTTGTACTTGCACATTTTTGTTCAAGAATGTCTTGGGAAATCATTTAGAAAGTAAAGTTTTTATTAACAGTTCCCGGGCTCAACAAATATTACTCTTTCTCAGTCAAAACACTGTAAAATTGTTTTATTAGAAACATATATAAATAAAAAAAAGATAATAATAATAATAATAATAATAATAATAATAATAATAATATATATATATATATATATATATATATATATATATATTAAAATGTAATATACTACAAGGTTACATCAAGTGACCTTAAAATGTATAGCCCACTTCAATATTACAAGTGCACATTTTAACCTCTTTTGAGCATTTGAGCCTGTTAGATGCATGATTGTTTGATTTCTGAGTTCTTTAAATCATTACTACATTATTTTCTAAAGTAATTATGATAATAATAATATTAATATTTTTCCTGTAAAACATTATTATTAGTAGTATTCTATTTTATCTTCTGTTATAAAAGTGTGTTCAACTATTAGTTCAATGAGAATCAAGCTTCACAGTAAGATGGAAATGTGATATATTCATTTTTATTTATTTATTTATTTATTTTGTCTGTAGGTGAGGATGGCAAAAATTGCAATAGCTTTGGCCGCTGCATTTATGCTGGCAAGCATAGCAGTCATCATTTCAATAGCAGTTATACAAATTCATAAGAAGACTTATATATCCCGTGGATTAAAGGTAAAACATTATAATATGAGCATATGTGATACAAGGTGGAGCCTATTAAACCGATCAATTAATTGGGTTCCCTTCAGAGTGTGTAATATTAACTGATTAATTACGGTTATTTAATATTATACAATATTATTCATTAAATAATGTATCATATATATGAGGAATGTTTGTATTTTCTGCTTATGTAACATTTCTATTCTGTGTTGAAAAACAAACATCACATGTCACACACATGGGCCCTTATTAATTTACAGATGAATGGTGAGTACAATGTGGTGAAAGATTAAGATATGATTTATGGATTATGATTTTTCATTATGCTTCATTCAGTTTCTTTGTAGTTTTAGTGAAAACAAATAGTTAAAAACCAAAACCTTTCTCACCAGAAACCTGTTTTTCTACACACAAAAACATCTTTCAATGATTAATCACCATTGATGGAGTTATTTAATTGCATACAATGCTGCATCCTTAACCTTAAGAAGATCCTTCTGATGACTCATACCATCAGTCCTTGAATATTTTCCAAATGGAAGAATGTGCTTTTGTTTGTTCTTCCAAAAGAGCTCCAGGTGCTTAGACATGTCTGTCCTTGAATGCTTCACTCAATCATGATTTAGACCATGGGAAATTGCTATTCACCAGTACATTTT
The DNA here is from genome assembly GCF_963082965.1 of Carassius carassius. NCBI lineage: Eukaryota > Metazoa > Chordata > Actinopteri > Cypriniformes > Cyprinidae > Carassius > Carassius carassius. The sequence continues at coordinate 9,689,087 of NC_081778.1, forward strand.
GCAAAGAGTGCAAATGAATAAGCTCTTTATTGTTTTACAAGATCTTCAGAATTTGGTCTTAACGTGGTTACTGTAACACTCTTTCTTCATTTCACTTCTGTTGCTCTCTCTCTCTCTCTCTCTCTCTAGTATGGTATTGTTTTGGATGCAGGCTCCTCCAGGACCACCGTGTATCTCTATGAGTGGCCTGCCGAAAAGGAAAACAACACAGGGGTTGTGAGGGAGAACACTAAGTGCCAGGTTGAAGGTTAGAAGATTTATTCAAATACATGGCTCATGCTTTATAGTGACTAAAAGCTCAGAGATACTAGTGGAACTTTCCATGAATTCTGCATAGCTGGTTGTCCCATAATGTACAGTACAGACCAAAAGTTTGGACACACCTTCTCATTCAAAGAGTTTTCTTTATTTTCATGACTATGAAAATTGTAGATTTACACTGAAGGCATCAAAACTATGAATGAACACATGTGGAATTATATATGGAATTATATACATAACAAAAAAAGTGTGAAACAACTGAAAATATGTCATATTCTAGGTTCTTCAAAGTAGCCACCTTTTGCTTTGATTACTGCTTTGCACACTCTTGGCATTCTCTTGATGAGCTTCAAGAGGTAGTCACCTGAAATGGTCTTCCAACAGTCTTGAAGGAGTTCCCTGAGAGATGCTTAGCACTTGTTGGCCCTTTTGCCTTCTGTCTGCGGTCCAGCTCACCCCTAAACCATCTCGATTGGGTTCAGGTCCGGTGACTGTGGAGGCCAGGTCATCTGGCGCAGCTCCCCATCACTCTCCTTCTTGGTCAAATAGCCCTTGATGCCTTCAGTGTGAAATTACAATTTTCATAGTCATGAAAATAAAGAAAACTCTTTGAATGAGAAGGTGTGTCCAAACTTTTGGTCTGTACTGTATGTATATATATATATATATATATATATATATATATATATATATATATATATATATATATATATAAAATAAACAAATTTGGACAAATCCCACTTTTTTTTCTTTTTCTTTCAAAAAATAATACTTAGCATGAAAAGGTTAAAACTTTTATGTGTCAATATGATGAGGACTTGACCTTTTCATCCCTATTTAATGCATGATACAATTCAATGCAGGTTGATGGTCAACATTATCTGAAAGCACCTCTCTCACTGAACATTTATTTGAAAGAGAAAAAGTGCTTTTCATATATATATAATATGTGAATAATTGAAATCGTTTATCTCAGTGTAGTTCTTTACTACTCATTTTACTAGGTCTTTACTACTCTTTTAACATATACAGTGATACAATAATAAAGCAAAAAAAAAAAAAAAAATATATATATATATATATATATATATATATATATTACAGAAAGTAATGTAATGATAAATATCTTTTCAAGGCCCTGGAATTTCAGATCTCGGTAAAAATGAGGATCAGGACAAAAAGACATGGAAAAGTTTTAAAAATTGCATGGCAAATATAACCGAGGCCATTCCTTCCCATCGGCTTAATACGACCTCAGTTTTCCTCGGTGCAACAGCAGGGATGAGGCTTCTACGGTAAGATTTATTTAAACATTTTTTTTAACATGTTCTTACCTCTATATCTCAATATATTTATGTATCCGTAGAGACATTTACTTTGATACTGAGAGCTCAGGGGATCATACAGTGTTAGACAATAGAGTACAATAAAAAAATAACAATGTTTGATTAAAGAAAAATTTACTTATACACATGTGCATAGTGTTAAAATTATATCCAGAGTTTTTCAATTATGATGTTATTTCTTAAATAACAAACAATGTTAAATCCATCAACAAAAGTTAACTTGACACTGACACAATGCATGCCATATCTTTGCAATATATTTTTTACACAGCATGACAGATGAAGAGAAATACAACGCTATCCTGAAAGACATAAAGAATTACCTTAGCTCTCTTCCTTTAAATTTCCAAAATGCTTCCATTATCTCTGGACAGGAAGAAGGCCTTTATGGCTGGATCACAGTCAACTACCTGAAGGGGAACTTCCTAGAGGTCAGTTCATGGGCAGTTTATTGTGCAGAGGGGATCTTTTAATTCTTTGATATGGAACAGAATTGTTTTATCTTAAGGGTACTATGAGTGTTTAGGGTACTGCAGTCATTTTATGACACAATATTGAATCTAAACCAGAAGTAGGGAAAACTGATTGATCTTTTAAAATATTTAACTTTAGTTTGTTTTATAGAAAAATCTTTGGAATGCCTGGGTACATCCTCATGGAGCTAAGACAGTTGGCTCATTGGACTTGGGTGGAGGCTCCACCCAGATTGCCTTTGCCACTTCTAAAGATGCTAAAGGTGAAAATATCATTAAGGTTTCACTCTATGGCTATGAATACAACATCTATACACACAGTTTCCTCTGCTATGGGAAAGATGAAGCTGAGAAGAGAGTTTTGGCCAAACTTTCAAAGGTAGAGTATACTTATGTCATCGTCAATTGAATTTCTAAATTAATACTTGTTCCATAAAATATACAGGTGCATCTCAATAAATTAGAATGTTGTGGAAAAGTTAATTTATTTCAGTAATTCAACTGAAGTTGTGAAACTCATGTATTAAATAAATTCAGTGCACACAGACTGATGTAGTTTAAGTCTTTGGTTATTTTAATTGTGATGATTTTGGCTCACATTTAACGAAAACCCACCAATCTCAACAAATTAGAGTATGGTGACATGCCAATTAGCTAATCAACTCAAAACACCTGCAAAGGATTCCTGAGCCTTCAAAATGGTCTTTCAGTTTGGTTCACTAGGCTACACAATCACGGGAAAGACCTATGATCTGACAGTTGTCCAAAAGACAATCATTGACACCCTTAAATAGGACGGGTAAGCCACAAACATCCATTGCCAAAGCAGCTGGCTGCTCACAGAGTGCTGTATCCAAGCATGTTAACAGAAAGTTGAGTGAAAGGAAAAAGTGTGGAAGAAAAAGATGAAAGAAAAACCACAGCCTTATGAGGATTGTCAAGCAAAATCAATTAAAGAATTTGAGTGAACTTCAGAAGGAATGGACTGAGGATATTGAAAAAATAGTGCCTAATGTCAGGGCCGGCCAAGGCTCTGTTGGAGCCCTTTAAGATTTGCTACTTAAGCTGTTGTGGTGTTCATTAACATTGCTTCTAGATTATGTCACTGCCAATACTTGTAGAAACAATGTGAATGAACACCACGACAGCATAAGTAGCAAATTTAGCAAAACACAAAATTTGTGTAACTGCCAATAATTTTGGCCACAACTGTAAATGGAGATGTCTAAGCACCTTGTAGGTGTTTTATGAGTGAATCTGTTAAAATAGCCAATTGAAGAGACCGGATATGGCCTACTCCCAGAACTATGCCTACAGTGACAAGTACTTATTACAACAAAGTGAAATATGAGCAATATGAAATGCCTGAAATAGTCTAACAGACAACAATGGGGGCATAATAATGGTTACATTTAGTAAATTATTTGTACATGTCAGCCAGCAAGCTAGCTAGTTAGTCGAATTAGCATACCTATACCTTTCATTCCAATGTTGTGCATACAGTTGAAAATGACATACACAATTATTTCATTGAATGCTAGATAATAGTCCTAGTCATGGTCTTTTTCAAAAAATATTTAGACATTTTTGTTGAACTAAAATTAAAACATTACAGAAGCTTAAATTGATTGTATTGTTAATGTATTGTAAAATGTCACAGTAGGCATAGAAAATAAAGTAAATTTGAATAAGCAGTTAACTCAAGCAAAATCTTACCACGGTGTAAGTGTTGTCAGTTAAGATGTTCTAAAAAGGCTATTTTCAAAATACTACATAAACATCACAGGCTAATACACAGTCCCTAACTTGTGATTTTCAAATGTGCCAACAAAAACTGTTTTGATCCAATCTTCAGTAACAGGATAGTAAGGAGCGCACAATAGTTGCGTTTCCAATGTCAAGCTTAAACCGGGCGTGCTAGTGCCTGCCAGGTAGTGATGTGCGATACCACTGGTTTCCTATCCGATCCGATACCAAGTAAAATCAAGGCGAGTATCGGCGATACTGATCCGATACCGATACTTTGCCCAAAAATTACTGTTTGGGAAATTAAAGTAACAAGTAATGTTAGTGTACTCAAAAGTGTCACTTCATACTGAATACGAGACATATTATGGGTTCTTCTTGTTTATTGATGAAGAATTATCATACAAAAAAAGAGCCAACTTACATATTTATTGACAGCATCTGAGCAGCATGTATATATTAAAACGCCTGCTTGAACATCTTAACATAAAACAATAAACATTCACACTTTATGGTTTAGTGACATGTTAAGCCGGTCCCCTTGAAGATTTTTAACCTTCCCTCAAAATTTCTCTCATTCACAGGTTTTTGTTTAGGAACAACAACATATTAACAGTTTTTCCTTTGAGTCTGCTCCTTTTTTTGCTCACAACCTCGCCTGCCTTTGAAAAGATTCACATTTTACTCCAAGCTGAACTATTGCAGACATTTTGGTCATTTAATTATTTCATTACTTATTTATTTACTTTATTTTAGTAAAATGTGTCCCTGAGATAATCGCACATCAATTCAGCTGGCCCAGATTTAGTTAGGTAAGGTTATCTGCAGAGTTGATCATTTAAATTACATTGACAAGGCTGCATTGGACTTTACAGTACGTTTGCCAGGAAAAGTATATGATAGGTAAGAAGACAGATAATATTGTATCAGTAGAATAATACTCAGTTGTATTATTCTTCGTGTCATTTGTTTTGACTGATGGTTAAATAGAAATTTCAAAATGTGGGTTCTGACAATTATGAAGTTATTATGGTACTTCTCTAATTATGTATTGTACTAGCCATTTCAATTTGAGTCACAGCATTTTTTTTTATAAAATAGAAACTGTATGTATAACCAAAGTTCTAAAACAAATTTGTTTTAAGAATTCAGGGAACTGCCGTTGTTTTATCATTGTCACTAAAACCCAAGCCCCCAAAATACAGCCATATCGCCTCATTTTCTCCCTAGTCTGTACCTGGATAGGGCCTGCCTGCTGCACCAAAGGACTCTGAAAGCGATGTCTGTCTCGCCCTAGCAGCACCTGTACCTCTCCTTTCCTCCTCCTCTGACCGCCTCGTCATGACGTCGTCATATTCTGTCTTGTGATTTATATGTAGATGTTTGATTAGGTTTGTGGTATTACCACAGTACCTCACTGTTTTGTTTCACGTGTCACAAACCGCATCGTTTGAGTTTATGGAAGTGAAGTAGCTCCACACGTAACTTCGCTTGCGTTCAGCCATATCCAATCCGCCGGACTGACACAGCGTGACTGAACAACAACATGTGCCAGCAGCGGACTGAGTGTGAGTGGCTGCTAGCGACGCGTGCTCTGCACTGCAGCCAGTTGTACAGTGCCGTATTACGCTCATGACTTGGCAGGTGGAAGAACAAGTAGTTCCGACTAAGTTGGCATTATTCAGATAAACGAGGGTAATTGTGGTTACTTTCCGCTGTCTTTCTATTTCCAATAAACTACATATTTGCTCCAAATTACTGAAATATCGATATTTTGATAAGATAATCGATTCTAGAACATACAAAGCTGGTTTAGGAGATATCGATATTTTAGTATCGATCCGCACATCACTACTGCCAGGGCTGGTTGCGTTTCCACTGTCACTTCCGGGGCTGGATCGTGCCTCGTCGGGGCTTCCTCGGGGCCAACGGCCAGGTTTTTTGGCCCAACAAAAACCTAGGGCCAAAGCGGGCCAGCCGGGGCTAGAGGAGTGGTTCTGCACAAAGGCAGAGTTTCTCCGCTTCTGGAGATCGTCAGCCGCGGATCATTTCAGAAAGCTAACAGCTATAACACCAGCATTAAAGACTTTTTAAAATAAGTTAAGCTCAAAACTCACTTTCAGTCATCAGCAAATGTTTGAAATAACTTGATCAGATGTTGATTATAATCACTAAAACAGGCAGAAATATTTATAAGTGATGCAAAAGACATTAAAACATTAAAGTTACCAAAGTAAACATGATAAATGCAACCACTTGGAGAAATCAGACGTCAGCTTCTTATTCTCTATCACAATCGTGAATTTATTTAGTCAAGTCAAGTCACCTTTGTTTATATAGTGCTTTAAACAACTGAACAACATTCATTAGGAAAACAGTGTGTCAATAATGCAAAATGATAGTTAAAAGCAGTTCATCATTGAATTCAGTTATGTCATCTCTGTTCAGTTAAATAGTGTCTGTGCATTTATTTGCAATCAAGTCAACTATATCGCTGTAGATAAAGTGACCCCAACTAAGCAAGCCAGAGGCGACAGCGGCAAGGAACCGAAACTCCATCAGTGACAGAATGGAGAAAAAAAACCTTGGGAGAAACGAGGCCCAGTTGGGGGGCCAGATCTCCTCTGACCAGACGGAACCAGTAGTTCAATTCCAGGCTGCAGCAAAGTCAGATTGTGCAGAAGAATCATCTGTTTCCTGTGGTCTTGTCCTGGTGGTCCTCTGAGACAAGGTCTTTACAGGGGATCTGTATCTGGGGCTCTAGTTGTCCTGCTCTCTGCTGTCTTTCAGGGCAATAGAGGTCCTTTCTAGGTGCTGATCCACCATCTGGTCTGGATACGTACTGGATCCGGGTGACTGCAGTGACCCTTTGATCTGGACACAGACTGGATCTGGTGGCCACGGTGACCTCGGAACAAGAGAGAAACAGACAAATATTAGCGTAGATGCCATTCTTCTAATGATGTAGCAAGTACATAGGGTGTTATGGGAAGTGTTTCCGGTTCCGGTTTACCTAATTAATGCAGCCTAAAAATCCTTTAACGGATTTAAGCATATTAGTATGTTATGTGTATGCCAGGTTAAAGAGATGGGTCTTTAATCTAGATTTAAACTGCAAGAGTGTGTCTGCCTCCCGAACAATGTTAGGTAGGTTATTACAGAGTTTAGGCGCCAAATAGGAAAAGGATCTGCCGCCCGCAGTTGATTGTGATATTCTTGTTATTATCAAATTGCCTGAGTTTTGAGAACGTAGTGGACGTAGAGGATTATAATGTAAAAGGAGCTCATTCAAATACTGAGGTGATAAACCATTCAGGGCTTTATAAGTAATAAGCAATATTTTAAAATCTATACGATGTTTGATAGGGAGCCAGTGCAGCATTGACAGGACCGGGCTAATATGGTCATACTTCCTGGTTCTAGTAAGAACTCTTGCTGCTGCATTTTGGACTAGCTGTAGTTTGTTTACTAAGCGTGCAGAAAACCACCCAATAAAGCATTACAATAATCTAACCTTGAGGTCATAAATGCATGGATTAACATTTCTGCATTTGACATTGAGAGCATAGGCCGTAATTTAGATATATTTTTGAGATGGAAAAATGCAGTTTTACAAATGCTAGAAACGTGGCTTTCTAAGGAAAGATTGCGATCAAATAGCACACCTAGGTTCCTAACTGATGACGAAGAATTGACAGAGCAACCATCAAGTCTTAGACAGTGTTCTAGGTTATTACAAGCAGAGTTTTTAGGTCCTATAATTAACACCTCTGTTTTTTCAGAATTTAGCAGTAAGAAATTACTCGTCATCCAGTTTTTTATATCGACTATGCATTCCATTATCCATCCATCCATCCATCTTCTACCGCTTATCCGGGGCCGGGTCGCGGGGGCAGCAGTCTAAGCAGAGAACCCCAGACTTCCCTCTCCCTAGACACTTCCTCCAGCTCTTCTGGGGGGACACCGAGGCGTTCCCAGGCCAGCCGGGAGACATAGTCTCTCCAGCGTGTCCTAGGTCTCCCCCGGGGTCTCCTCCCAGTGGGATGTGCCCGGAACACCTTCCCGGGAAGGCGTCCAGGAGGCATCCGGAACAGATGCCCGAGCCACCTCAGCTGACCCCTCTCGATGTGGAGGAGCAGCGGCTCTACTCTGAGCTCCTCCCGGGTGACTGAGCTTCTCACCCTATCTCTAAGGGATTGCCCAGCCACCCTGCGGAGAAAGCACATTTCGGCCGCCTGTATCCGGGATCTTGTCCTTTCGGTCATGACCCAAAGCTCATGACCATAGGTGAGAGTAGGAACGTAGATTGACCGGTAAATCGAGAGCTTCGCCTTGCGGCTCAGCTCTTTCTTCACCACGACAGACCGGTACATCGACCGCATTACTGCAGAAGCTGCACCGATCCGTCTGTCAATCTCCCGTTCCATCCTTCCCTCACTCGTGAACAAGACCCCAAGATACTTAAACTCCTCCACTTGAGGCAGGAACTCTCCACCAACCTGAAGTGGGCAAGCCACCCTTTTCCGACTGAGGACCATGGCCTCGGATTTGGAGGTGCTGATTCTCATCCCAGCCGCTTCACACTCGGCTGCAAACCGTCCCAGTGCATGCTGAAGGTCCTGGCCTGATGAGGCCAACACGACAACATCATCCGCAAAGAGCAGAGACGAAATCGTGTTGTCACCAAACCTGACCCCCTCCGGCCCCTGGCTGCGCCTAGAAATTCTGTCCATAAAAATCATGAACAGAACCGGCGACAAAGGGCAGCCCTGCCGGAGTCCAACACACACCGGGAACAAGTCTGACTTACAGCTGGCAATACGAACCAAGCTCCTGCTCCGTTCGTACAGGGACCGGATAGCCCTTATCAAAGGGCCCCGGACCCCATACTCCCGGAGAACCCTCCACAGGCCGCCGCGAGGGACACAGTCGAATGCCTTCTCCAAATCCACAAAGCACATGTGGACTGGTTGGGCATACTCCCATGAACCCTCCAGCACCCTGTAGAGGGTATAGAGCTGGTCCAGTGTTCCACGGCCTGGACGAAAACCACACTGTTCCTCCTGAATCCGAGGTTCTACTATCGGCCGGATTCTCCTCTCCAGTACCCTGGCATAGACTTTCCCAGGGAGGCTGAGAAGTGTGATCCCCCTGTAGTTGGAACACACCCTCCGGTCCCCCTTCTTAAAAAGAGGGACCACCACCCCGGTCTGCCATCCCAGAGGCACCGTCCCCGACTGCCACGCGATGCTGCAGAGGCGTGTCAGCCAAGACAGCCCCACAACATCCAGAGACTTGAGGTACTCAGGGCGGATCTCATCCACCCCCGGTGCCTTGCCACCGAGGAGTTTCTTGACTACCTCGGTGACTTCAGCTTGGGTTATGGACGAGTCCACATCTGAGCCCTCAGCCTCTGCTTCCTCAATGGAAGACGTGACAGCGGGATTGAGGAGATCCTCGAAGTATTCCTTCCACCGTCCAACGACATCCCCAGTTGAGGTCAACAGCTCCCCACCTCTACTGTAAACAGCGTTGGTAGGGCACTGCTTCCCTCTCCTGAGGCGCCGGACGGTTTGCCAGAATCTCTTCGAGGCTGACCGATAGTCCTTCTCCATGGCCTCACCGAACTCCTCCCAGGCCCGAGTTTTTGCCTCCACAACCACCCGGGCTGTAGTCCGCTTGGCCTGCCGGTACCTGTCAGCTGCCTCTGGAGTCCCACAAGCCAACCAGGCCCGATAGGACTCCTTCTTCAGCTTGACGGCATCCCTTACTTCCGGTGTCCACCACCGGGTTCGGGGATTGCCGCCTCGACAGGCACCGGAAACCTTACGGCCACAGCTCCGAGCGGCCGCTTCGACAATGGAGGTGGAGAACATGGTCCACTCGGACTCAATATCTCCAGCCTCCCTCGGGATCCGGTCAAAGCTCTGCCGGAGGTGGGAGTTGAAGATCTCTCTGACAGGAGACTCGGCCAAACGTTCCCAGCAGACCCTCACAGTACGTTTGGGTCTGCCGAGTCTGTCCAGCTTCCTCCCCCGCCATCGGATCCAACTCACCACCAGGTGGTGATCGGTTGACAGCTCCGCCCCTCTCTTCACCCGAGTGTCCAAGACATACGGCCGGAGGTCGGATGAAACGACCACAAAGTCAATCATCGACCTACGGCCTAGGGTGTCCTGGTGCCACGTGTACTGATGGACACCCTTATGCTTGAACATGGTGTTCGTTATGGACAAGCTGTAACTAGCACAGAAGTCCAATAACTGAAACCGTAAGGGGCCGGTGCTTAGACAATCGGGTGGCAGTCGAAGGCGGGGGCCTCGACAGCCCGATCCCTGGACACGGAAACTAGCTCTAGGGACGTGGAACGTCACCTCACTGGCGGGGAAGGAGCCCGAGATTGTGCGTGAGGTAGAGAGGTTCCGACTAGCGATAGTCGGACTCACCTCTACGCACAGCTTGGGCTCTGGTACCACACTCCTCGAGAGAGGATGGACTCTTCACCACTCTGGAGTTGCCCAAGGTGAGAGGCGGTGGGCTGGTGTGGGTTTGCTTATAGCCCCCCAGCTCAGCTGCCATGTGTTGGAGTTTACCCCGGTGAACGAGAGGGTCGCTTCCCTGCGCCTTCGGGTCGGGGATAGGTCTCTCACTGTCGTTTGTGCCTACGGGCCGAACGGCAATGCAGAGTACCCAGCCTTCTTGGAGTCTCTGGGAGGGGTGCTGGAAAGTGCTTCGACTGGGGACTCCGTCGTTTTACTGGGGGACTTCAACGCCCACGTGGGCAACGACAGTGACACCTGGAGGGGCGTGATTGGGAGGAACGGCCCCCCTGATCTGAACCCGAGCGGTGCATTCCATTAGTTTTTCAAATGGTGTGTTTCACCGGGCCGCGAAGAAATATAGAGCTGAGTATCATCAGCATAACAGTGAAAGCTAACACCATGTTTCCTGATGATATCTCCCAAGGGTAACATATAGAGCGTGAAGAGTAGCGGCCCTAGTACTGAGCCTTGAGGTACTCCATACTGCACTTGTGATCGATATGATACATCTTCATTCACTGCTACGAACTGATGGAGGTCATATAAGTACAATTTAAACCATGCTAATGCAATTCCACTGATGCCAACAAAGTGTTCAAGTCTATGCAAAAGAATGTTGTGGTCAATTGTGTCAAACGCAGCACTAAGATCCAATAAAACTAATAGAGAGATACACCCACGATCAGATGATAAGAGCAGATCATTTGTAACTCTAAGGAGAGCAGTCTCAGTACTTTGATACAGTCTAAATCCTGACTGGAAATCCTCACATATACCATTTTTCTCTAAGAAGGAATATAATTGTGAGGATTCCACCTTTTCTAGTATCTTGGACAGAAAAGGGAGATTCGAGATTGGTCTATAATTAACTAGTTCTTTGGGGTCAAGTTGTGGTTTTTTGATGAGAGGCTTAATAACAGCCACTTTGAAGGTTTTGGGGACATATCCTAATGACAATGAGGAATTAATAATAGTCAGAAGAGGATCTATGACTTCTGGAAGCACCTAGGAGCTTAGATGGTATAGGGTCTAACATACATGTTGTTGTTTTAGATGATTTAACAAGTTTATACAATTCTTCCTCTCCTATAGTAGAGAATGAGTGGAACAGTTCCTCAGGGGGTCTATAGTGCACTCTCTGATGTGATACTGTAGCTGACGGCTGAATGGTAGAAATTTTATCTCTAATAGTATCGATTTTAGAAGTAAAGTAGTTCATAAAGTCATTACTGCTGTGGTGTTGGGAAATGTCAACACTTGTTGAGGCTTTATTTTTCGTTAATTTAGCCACTGTATTGAATAAATACCTGGGGTTATGTTTGTTTTCTTCTAAAAGAGAAGAAAAGTAATCGGATCTAGCAGTTTTTAATGCTTTTCTGTAGGATATGTTACTTTCCCGCCAAGCAATACGAAATACCTCTAGTTTTGTTTTCCTCCAGCTGCGCTCCATTTTTCGGGCTGCACTCTTTTGGGTGCGAGTATGCTCATTATACCATGGTTTCAAACTGTTTTCCTTAACCTTCCTTAAGCGTAAAGGAGCAACTGTATTTAAAGCGCTAGAAAAGAGAGTTCATAGTTTCTGTTACATCATCAAGTTGTTCTGAGGTTTTGGATATGCTAAGGAATTTGGATACATCAGGAAGATAAGTTAAAAAGCAGTCTTTTGTGGTAGAAGTGATGGTTCTTCCATACTTGTAACAAGAAGTAGAATTTACAATTTTGGCTATATGAAGTTTGCACAGAACTAAATATTGATCTGAGATATCATCACTTGGCTGAATAATTTCAACACTATCAACATCAATTCCATGTGACAGTATTAAATCTAGAGTATGATTTCGACAATGAGTAGGTCCTGAAACGTTTTGTCTAACACAAATAGAGTTCAGAATGTCTATAAATGCTGATCCCAATGCATATTTTTCATTATCAACATGGATATTCAAATCACCAACTATTAAAACTTTATCTGCAGCCAGAACTAACTCGGATGTAAAATCACCAAACTCACCTGGTGGCCTGTATACAGTAGCCAGTATAAACATAACAGGGGATTTATCATTAACATTTGTTTCTCTGGATAATGTTTTTTTTTTTTTGAAACCTGCCCTCTGAGAAATCCTGAAAACGTTGTTATAAATTGAAGCAACACCTCCACCTTTGCCTTTTAGACGCGGCTCATGTTTATAACAGTGATTTTGGGGGGTGGACTCATTTAAAATAATGTAATCATCAGGTTTTAGCCAGGTTTCTGTCAAACAGAGTACATCTATATTATGATCAGTGATCATATTATTTACAAAAAGTGTTTTCGTAGAAAGGGATCTGATATTCAATAAGCCAAGCTTTATCATTTGTTTATCCATATTGCTTCTGTTTTTTATTTGTAGAACCTCAATTAAATTGTTAATCTTAACTTGGTTTGGACGTTTTTTTGTATTTTCTAGTTCGGGGAACAGACACAGTCTCTATAGTGGGATATCTAGGTGAAAAAGTCTCTATGTGCTGAGAATTAACTGACCTCTGTGACGGGAGGCAGCTAGTAGACGGTCGGTTTAGCCAGTCTGTCTGCTTCCTGACCTGGGCCCCAGTTAGTCAAGTATAAACACTAAGACTATTTGCCATATTTCTAGAGAGAAGAGTGGCGCCACCCCAGGAGGGATGAAGACCATCTCTTTTAAACAGGTCAGGTCTGCCCCAAAAGCTTGTCCAATTGTCTATGAAACCTATGTTATTCTGTGGGCACCACTTAGACATCCAGCCATTGAGTGATGACAATCTGCTATGCATCTCGTCACCACGGTAAGCAGGGAGGGCTTGAGCTCAAAATTCACTTTCAGTCAGCAGCGAGTGTTTGAAATAATTTGATCCGATGTGGATTATTTTATGAAAATAAAATTATCATTCATATTATCATTCATTCGAAATGTTATTTATAGGCTACAAATAAACATAAACAGACTTGACTGAATGAGCAGGCTATTTTCATAACGCTTAAGCGTTAAAAATAAAGAAATAAAATATAAATAAATGTATTTCTGTGTGACTAATTTTGAGTCCTGATAAATTAATTCATTATGATCAATTTATCACGTATTCTATAGTAAAACATAGATGCTTTTGAATTTAAACATTTAACAAAGCATGCAAACAAACGGGCACTTTTATCATATTCGTTTTGTGATCGCGCTAGTTCCAGTGACTTATTTCCTAGTTTTCTGATAACTTCTCTTTGTCTGTGAAATGATGAGGTTGCATGACGTTGTTCCTGAAAGGCGTGTAAAGAGGGTGTTTTAGTGAAGCGCAACAGTGCTTCAGGACCGACAGTGGAAACGCTGCACTATTCTGGCCTCGTGCCACTGGCCCGAAGCTATTAGCCCCGCCTGGCCCATTTTAAGCCCTGGCTTGCACTGGCCCGGCTTAGGAACACAGAAACACAGGAGAAAAGCAAATACGTCCACTAACATTGATGTAACACCTAGAAAAGATAGGACAAAGAACTGAGAGACACAGGAAGTATATATACACAAGAACAAATGAGGGAGTTAAATGAGATAAGTGATGAACAGGGCACAGGTGAATGACATGACTAATTAAACAGACTGGGGATAATTAAGTTTAACAGTGCTTTTTTTTTCTTTCCAGGAATCCACCAACTGGGCTTATGTGAAGCAGCCCTGTTATCCTTCTGGCTACAATATCTCCATGCTTGTAGAAGATGTTTTTGGCAGTGAATGCACAAACAATTACCTTCCAACTAAATATAGCCCAAAGCAAAATATTACTTTCTTTGGACAAAGTAATCCTGAACAGTGCAAAGTCTTGGTCAGGAGTATATTTGACCTGACGTCGTGCCGGGAAGCTGAAAACTGTTCCTTTGATGGAGTTTATCAACCACCGCTCAGTGGAGACTTTATGGTATGCATTTCTTTTTAGTAAAGCTAAGGGGTCATATGATGCTGCTAAAAAGAACATTATTTTGTGTATTTGGTGTAATGCAATGTGTTTTTGCAGTTTAAGGTTCAAAAACACATTATTTTTCACATAATTGTTTCTCCTCTATACCCTGCTTTTCTAAAAAGCGTAAATTTTTACAAAGCTCATCATTCTGAAAAGCAAGGTGTGCTCTGATTGGCCAGCTATCCAATGCATTGTGTTTGGCCAAATTCCTCAACTGTGTGATGGAAATGTTACGCCCCTTACCATACTGTGATGCTATGTCCTGGTGCGACAAGACAAAAACAATAAAACCCATTATAAACGAGGCATTTGTTGCATCCAGTGGGGACATAATTACTGATTATAATGACTCAAGCTGTTTTTTTACGCGTTGCGTTGCATATCGCGCTGCATAAACATAAAACCATGTCTGCATTTGTGATCAGAGAAATGACAAACACCAAGCGCTACTCTACTGAATCATCAGTGGCAAATTCTTTAAATATGAAAACGTTCTTACAGGCTATGAGTCAGAAGCTCCAGACTGTCTTTGCAAAGTTGGAATTGAATGGAATCATCCTCAGTAAAATGCGCTGCATACATCTGAATATTTGGGTTGAACTATTCCGGAACAGTGTTGTAAATACAACTTAACCACTGATTTCTATTTGTGTCCTCTTTTGGAAGCAACACCGAGAATAAAAGTTAAGCATTTTTTCTTTACGTGAACATTTGGGCAGCGCTATGCAATTCTTCAAATATCGTGACATAGACATGTGGGGGCATGTTAGAACGAGCCATTTTAGGTAGGCGTGGCTGACTCTTAGCTTTTATAAAGTCTTTGCAACTTTTCAGATCTTGTTTATGGACCAAGAGCTTGAAACACTCCAGAGAGAAAGGAAAAATTTAAATCGCATCATATGACCCCTTTAAGTTTAGGTATGAGGTAGGATTAAGGGATCTAAAATATGGTCATGCAAAATAAGATATTAATATGCACTTTATAAGTACTAGTAAACAGCCAACATGCTAGTAATATGCATGCTAGTAAGCAACTAATTAATAGTGAGAATTGGGCCTTAAAATAAAGTTACCAAAATAGTTTACCCAAAAATTTAAATTGTTATAATTTACTCAACCTCATATCATTCCAAACATGGATGCTTTAATTTTGTATGTACAATGCAAAAGGTGAGCTTTGGAAAATCTTTATAACAAAAAAATCCTAAAAAGGACATACAATTCAATGTAAAAGAAGAGCATTTGACAAAGTGCACTAAATTCCAAGTATTTGCTTAGGCTTATGCAGGGTTCTACTGGACTGCTTGGGCTCTTAAAGTGGAGGGATCAAAAAGTATGGAGACATTCAACACGAACATGAAGCTGTTATGCAAAAAGGATTGGAAAACTGTGAGTATTGGCCAACTGCATAACCATTACTAGCAGGAAAATACAGATTGGGAGGAATGAATCTTTGTATTAGAGTTACAACGGATTTATAAAATCAATAAACCTACATTTAATGTCCCCCCGAACCCCCTTTAGCTCAAGACATCCATCAAAGACGCAAAAGACAAGCATCTGAAGTCCTACTGCTACTCTGCAAATTATGTGCACATCATTCTTGCAGATGGTTATAAGTTCAACACAGACAATTGGAAGAATCTCAGTTTTCAGAAAGAGGTACATTCAATTTTATGTTTAGCATGTCTCATGAGATTGCAAAGAGTTACATTTAAGTCAAGTCAAGTCACCTTTATTTATATAGCACTTTAAACAAAAAAGATTGCGTCAAAGCAACTGAACAACATTAATTAGGAAAAGTCTTTCAATAATGCAAAATGACAGTTAAAGGCAGTTCATCATTGAATTCAGTGATGTCATCATCTCAGTTCAGTTTAAATAGTATCTGTGTAATCATTTGCAATCAAGTCAACGATATCGCTGTAAATGAAGTGACCCCAACTAAGCAAGGCAGAGGCGACAGCGGCAAGGAACCGAAACTCCATCTGTGACAGAATGGAGAAAAAACCTTGGGAGAAACCAGGATCATTTGGGGGCCAGTTCTCCTCTGACCAGACGAAACCAACAGTTTAATTCCAGGTTGCAGCAAAGTCAGATTGTGGAGAAGAATCATCTGTTTCCTGTGGTATTGTCCCGGTGGTCATCTGAGACAAGGTCTTTACAGGGGATCTGTATCTGGGGCTGTAGTTGTCCTGGTCTCCGCTGTCTTTCAGGGCAGTAGAGGTCCTTTATAGGTGCTGATCAACCATCTGGTCTGGATACGTACTGGATCCGGGTGACTGCAGTGACCCTCTGATGTGGATACAGACTGGATCTGTTGGCTATGGTGACCTCGGAATCAGAGAGAAACAGACTAATATTAGCATAGATGCCATTCTTCTAATGTTGTAGCAAGTACATCTGGTGTTATGGGAAGTGTTCCCGGTTCCTGTTTACCCAATTAATGCAGCCTAAAAATCCTTTAAGGGATTTGGATATTAGAAGCATATTGGTGTGTTATGTGTAAGCCAGGTTAAAGAGATGGGTCTTTAATCTAGATTTAAACTGCAAGAGTGTGTCTGCCTCCCGAATTTTTACAAATGCTAGGAACGTGGATTTCGAAGGAAAGATTGCTATCAAATAGCACACCTAGGTTCCTAACTTATGACGAAGAATTGACAGAGCAGCCATTAAGTCTTAGACAGCATTCTAGGTTATTACATGCAGAGTTTTTAGGTCCTATAATTAACAACTCTCTTTTTTTTCAGAATTTAGCAGTAAGAAATTACTCGTCGTTCAATTTTTCATATCGACTATGCATTCCGACTATGCATTACTAGGCATTTAGTCTGACCATTCACAATTTCTAGCAGAGATAAAAAGTATTTTACAGTTTATTTGGTTTACAAAACAAGTCATCCTATTACAAAGAAAGTCAGTCCTGTTTTAACCAGGTATATATAAAAACAGGATAATTTATGTGGTTGGCAGTTTTAGTCATTAATATTATCAAGCTGCATTAAAATCTTTTCATATGCCAACATTTTCCACACATCAATTTGTTTTCTTCCTTTTAGTTCGGATAAAATAATACTGCTTCATGAACAAAGGAGAAGAGTGAACTTTCTGATTATGCAATTGAAGCATATTAAATGAATATTCTGTGCTCAATACAATAGAATACAATGGAAGTGCATGGACCAGTTCAATCTTTTTATAGCCACAAAGTTAAATAATTGCTTACTAGAATGCAATGTGTCTATGCATTACACTTTCTGAACATACATATAGTACATACATACAGTACATATTACAACATTGCCACAATAACATTTTACAAAATACCCCAAAACTCAT
Source organism: Carassius carassius (assembly GCF_963082965.1). Taxonomy (NCBI): domain Eukaryota; kingdom Metazoa; phylum Chordata; class Actinopteri; order Cypriniformes; family Cyprinidae; genus Carassius; species Carassius carassius. The sequence continues at coordinate 9,706,754 of NC_081778.1, forward strand.
AAATGGATAATACATTTTACAAATAATTAAAATGAAATGGCAAGTCAATTGAATTAAACATGATTATACATGGCACATCATTACACATCATTAAACGTGATTACACTTTTTTAATATACTGTATTTGTGTATGATGAATCAGGAATTTTCTTTTAAATGCCTTTTCACAGTACATGCATTTGGAATTTATATCAAGTCTTGCATGTATTAAAGTATGTATACTTAACATAGTAGTATAGTATAGTCTTAACATAAAGTATGAGTGTAATATCAAATATCTGCTAATGATATTCTCTCTATCCAAAATTCTGGAGTAAACTGGACCCCATCATATGTCTCTTTGTGTTTCATAGGTAAATGATACCAGTATAGCCTGGTCCCTGGGCTACATGCTTGCACTTTCCAACATGATCCCAGCTGAAGGGAAAATCCTCAAGCTACCCATAAACAACATCCTCTTCACTGGACTCCTCCTCTTGTTCTCTGCTCTGACTATTATCAGCTTCACATACCTCGTCATAGCGCTTGTGCACTTTTGTTATTAAGTTTTTTTGTGTGTGTGTGTGTGCTGAATTCCCATCTATATTGCACTGAGTTCTCATCTGTAGGTCCAGTGTCCCACTTAAGGCAGTTTTGCAAACCAGGAGAGATGCTGATTTGTCAGTGCAGATATTCCTGCTAGTGAAACTTTTTAATTTTAGAACCTGAAGGTCATGAAGGTCCAGTGGTGCTAAGGTTACAAAGAAGACACCTGATGTGAACACCAAATGTATTTTTAAAACTTGTATTTAATGCCATTCTATCAAAAAAAAGGGAGTGTACAGGTCCAGGAATACAGTAGCAATGTATTATAATGTGGATTTGATTGAAAACACTGAAGACAAAGGAAAGATTTTTGCTTATATACAGTAAAAAGTATCTACTAGGTCATGACAATGTTTTGGTTGTGTATTGTATCAAATGTTTGTCTCATTCAATTGCATCATCCATTATGTATCTTACACATATATTTCTGCATGTGCTCTCCAGCACACATTGTCTTTAAATGAAATATGTCATAGTACTCTAAATAAATGTTATGATTGTTAATGACAGTGCAGTGAAGACTGATGTTTATGTATTTCAACTGATGATCTAGGAATTTGGCATTTAATGCTATAATTAAAGTAATGGAAATGAATGCTAAGGACACATTATACATTATAAAGTCAGGTCACCTTTATTTATATAGCCTTGTGTACAACTCAGATTGTGTCAAAGCAGCTTTTCAGTGTCAAACAGGAAACATATGTTTCAATAATGCAAACAACATTCAGTTATGCCGTAAAGCAGATCTAAAAAAGAGGACAATAGTAAACAATCCCTTTTCAATGAAATTAGTTCATCATTGATTCAGTAATGTCATCATCCAGATCAGTTCAGTTTTCTTCCAATGGTGTCTGTGCAATCAAGTCAATAGCATTGCCAAATATTAAGTTTCCCCAAGGCAAAGGCAACAGTGGCAAGGAACCCAAACTCCACCAGTGACAGAAATGGAGAAAAAATAAATACAAAAATATTGTGAGAAATCAGACTCATCTACAAAAAAAATAGTTGCTCACAAATTCGGCATTATTACTACTGATATTATTACTATTCCCAACATTAGAGAAAAAAAGAAAGAAAAATTAAAAAGAAATGTAATAATGTACACTAGTAAAAACATTGTACTTTGCACTAGCCTGGTTCACATACTTCTGTAAATCAACAGTCTACCAGAAGAGGACAGTATAGTCCTTAAATGAGCTCTTTAGGTGCATTAAATCATTTGTAGACATGCTCTTTATGGATTGTGAAAGAAAAGGTAAAATATTGTTTGAATAATACAATTAATATAAACCATTTTCTTCGAACAGTGAAATAGTTTCGCAAAGCCCTACATTACTTCCTGTAATTCACCATTCTAACTATTATTGTTAGTACTCTGAAATCATCATTTATTTATGTGGGATCTTTTTCAAACAATGTTTCAGAATTTTTCATAATTTTGTACCCTTTTTTTAGATGACAGTGAGGCTAACACCAGGTTCCCACTAAAATGTTTTCACAACATTAACTGTAGCTGTAACTTCTTTGATTCAAATTAGTTACCATAGTCAATTTAATTGTCTTCTGAATAAGAATTTTGTTTATATGAAAATTAAATGAAGATCGCATAGAACATTTGTGGATCAGCAATACGCCGTAAACTCTAGAAGCGGCCAGCCCAGAACAATAAATCTCCTCTGTATGTTTTTCTTTTTCTTTTTTTTTAAGTCTCTTCTCATGTTACACAGCACATTCCTCTCCAAACCTCCACTCTGCTTTTCCTTCCACCATCCTCCTGCAATGTGTTGCTAGAGATCAGAGCTTTGTTCTGAGACTTTTGAAACTTTGCAATGGAAACTCAAGAATAAACCCAGGCAAAGTCACTAAACAATGTGATTTTGGATGCATCTCATGGACACACTGGTCCAGTTAAGATGAGAGTAACTTCAAGAACGTGCGTATACATGCAGGAATAAAAATGTGTTTGCATGGATGAGGAGTGCAGGAATGAAGATGCTGTGACTGGACAGACGAAACACATTAGACTTCTATCAGTGGTGTTTATAATGGTAAGTGTCCAATTGAGAACTTTTCATTATTACACTAGTTCAGAATGAGCTATATGTAATTCCATTTGCACATTCACTGCTTTCTTTTATATTGCACAGGTCATGTTTCATGGTTAATTATCAAATACCGAAAGCGTGAATGAATAACTTTTTTTAACTCACAATGCAAAGCCTCACAAAGATTGCTATTAAAATGTCTCTGAGTTCAGTGAAAAAGTATAGTCCCGAAACATATAAAAATAATTTGTTCCAGTGCTCTTTGCAGGACTTTGCACTAAAGCACATTGTGTGTATTAAGATTAGACTTCTCATGTATTTATATTCAGCAGGAAAGTCTTTGTTAATATTGCAAGAGCTGTACAACAACAGTGCCTAATGTTTTTTTCAGCATTGAGAATTCTTTGAATCATTCATCCCAGTTCCAGACTTCTCAGTAGACCCCGTTAAACTCCCTGACTCAGCAGACTCAAAGATCATTGCTTTCTGCCAGTGAGGGTTTGGTAGCAGCTACCAAGCATTGCATTGTCATTATTTGCAGAAAAGGACATGAAAAATGCATGTGGTCTTTATTTGCTGATCATTGAACTACTGAGATAAATCAAATGTTTTATGAAATTAAATTTCTTTTTTAAGTTATTTTTAATATGGGTCACAACTTTAGGCACTCATGCATTCTGGACTTAGTGGACACTCTCTGATGGTGGAAAATCCAGCCGTTTGGTATCGCAGAATAAACAATGATCAAGACCCCAATACAAAGCTTAAAATCTTACCTGATTATTATGTTATAATATGTTAAATTTACAAGACAGTCATCCTGGCAAGTGACACGCTGTTGTACCTCTAAAGGTACAGTTTTTGGACATTTTTATTACACTGCAAGTGAGACACAAGATGATACCAGTTGCATTTGTATAAAAGGGCAAGGCATCATTATGATACGAAAGACATGAAAGATGCACTTGACTCCAATACCTGGTTGAGCGGTCTATTATTCAGCATTGATACTGAAAACGGCCATAACAGACCTAAGAATGGCGTAACTGACCAGTCAGAACCAAGCTTTTCAGAGATCCGTGTAATAAAACAATGATACAAACAGAAATAATTCATGCATACTGGGGTATGTGAGACAAAATATGTCATGCCTGCTGGCACTGGTATCCAGATGTCAATGTAAAAACTGGAATTTAATCTGGAGTCCATCTGGAGGTATTTTAATAAGATTGCCAGGTGTTTTGCAAGTAAAAACAAATAATCATACCTCACAGGGAGATTCGGTTATTGTCTGCATGGCATTTTTACATTAAACTTATGCCAAAAAGCTGTGTGTTTTTCACTGTACTAGCTAATTCCTTTATTTTTAAACAACAGGAAACCCTGGGCACTTATAAGTTTGGCAAGAGCAAAAGGTTTTTTATTTTGGCAAACCTTGCAATGGTTTGTTGGCATGGAGATGCTGTTTAATTGCAGGTTGCAGCATTGTTGACACCAGGAAACTAAAAGCTCCTTCAATTGTACTACTGTGGTCCTTGTTATGTGGACAATACACTATTTGTAGTGCATTGTCTGGTTTATAAATGCCTACAACCTTCTGTCTCATTAATTTGTGTTCTCTAATCTTACCTATGTTTATGGGTGTGAAAACGTTTGTTTATGAAAATGTTTTGGAATGGCCAGATTTCTCTTCTCTTTTCAGTGCAAAGAACATTCAATGAAGAAAAAGCCTTTTTCCACATATTTTAAATGCTCATCAAATGTTGTAATTCTTTGAGGGTCTGGCTTGGATTTATTTATGTTTGTTGTTCTATTTGTGTCTTTAACAAAACTGTTCCCTTTCAGTCGGTCACTCTCGACGCCACGTCGGTGACCGACGAATATGGGATATCGCTTCGATAGACCAATCTACTTCGAGTGTAAACTAAACGAGCCAATGCACATTGGCATGCAATTATTGCATCCAGCTGCCGCTGATCACTGCGTAAGTATAAGAGGGCAGCAGGTGCAATGCATACCAGCTTTTCGCTTCGGAGCCGAGTGTTAGTATCGCTCTGCTCAACTGTGTCTGCTGTGAACTACGAGTTCAGCACGCTCTCGGAAGCTTCGTGTGTTGGCGAGACGGCGCTTCAGCGGCGGTCGTTCCTGTGTCGAGTGGATTGCACACTTCAGCCTCGTGTGGCACCTTTTACTGCCAGAAACCGGCCGGTGGGCTCCTCCTCCCTCACCACCCTCAATGGCGGTGCGGCGAAGGGGTATTCGGGAATCCCGTCGGTGGAGCGGGCGGTAGCGATGCAATTGTGTCCTAAGGCCGCCTCCTCCTGGCGTGGAGACCCGGTGCTTCCTTCCCGGGCCTGTAGGCACTCGTCTGGTCTGACCGGCAGTGCCTATACGGCTTGCGGGGAAGCTGCGTCCGCCTTACACGCCATGGCGTTACTGCAGGTGCACCAGGCTAAGGCACTGAAGGACCTGCACGAGGGTGGTCATGACCCGGAAGTTCTAAAGGAGCTCTGAACCCGCCACTGACCTCGCGCTCCGAGCGACGAAGGTCACCGCGAGTTCCCTGGGTCGTGCGATGTCCACATTAGTTGTCCAGGAGCGCCATCTCTGGCTGGGTCTGGCAGACATGAGGGACACCGACAAGGTCCGGTTTGTCAATGTCCCTGTGTCCCAGACCGGCCTCTTTGGCGACGCAGTCGAGAACTTGGCCCAGCAAGTCTCTGCTGCCCAGAAGCAGACTGAGGGGATCCGACACATCCTGCCCTGGCGGGCAGCTGCTGCCTCTACCCGCCCGCCGGCCGCAGTGCCCCAGCCTGCTCGTCGCCAAGGGCAGCCCCCTGCATCCGCCCCCGCTCACGCGCCGCATCTGCAGCAGCCTCCAAGTGGTGCCGTGGAGCTGGGCGCAGGCAGGCTGCCCCTCCCGTCCCGGCCCCCGTCAAACTTGGCGGTGAGCAGAAGAGAAAGAGGCCCCGGGACGGGTAACCCGGAGAGAGGTAGCTGCTTTCTGGGGGATGGTGAAGGCACCTCTCCCTCCCCTGGAGGAGGGCCAGGCGGAGAATCTGGAAATCTCGACAGGAGAGCAGTTTTCTTCCTCTCTGGGTCCCTGGAGGGCACGGAGAGTTGCGGACGGCCAAGCTCCGGACCTCACTCATCCTCCTCCTTCGCCAGATGGCAGCAGCGGGCAGTTCGAGAGCGTCAACAAAGGCCCTACTCACGCACCCTCTGCCAACCCGTGGAACCAGGTGAGCCCTGCACCCCACACTCGCACCACACTCCGGCCTGCTCACAAGCCGCCCGAGTTGGGTCCCTGTGTTCCACCTCGCTGCCCCACTGCGGGTACGGCTGTGGTTCCGCTGGTCCCGCTTGTACGGTTTTTAGGCGCCTGGTCAGCGCTACCCAGCCCGTCTCGCTGGCTTCTGCGAACCATCAGCCTCGGCTATGCGATTCAGATCGCCCGGCTCCCCCCCAAGCTCTGCGGTGTCCGCTCCACTACAGTGAAAGCGTCCGATGCCCCTGCCCCTGTCCTGCGGGAAGGGATCGCAGTCCTACTGGCGAAGGACGCGATAGAGCCGGTCCCTCCAGCCGATATGAGGATGGGGTTTTACAGCCCGTTCTTCATTGTACCCAAGAAAGGCGGTGGGTTACGACCGATCTTGGATCTGCGAGTTTTGAATCGGGCCCTCGATCGGCTACCATTTAAAATGTTGACACAGAAACGCATTTTCGGGTGCGTCCGTCCCCAAGATTGGTTTGCAGCGATCGACCTGAAGGACGTGTACTTTCATTTGTCCGTCCTTCCGCGCCACAGACCTTTTCTGCGGTTTGCGTTCGAAGGACTGGCATATCAGTACAAGGTCCTGCCCTGCAGGCTGTCCCGGTCTCCCCGTGTCTTTACGAAAGTCACGGAGGCAGTTCTCGTTCCTCTCAGAGAGCAGGGTGTTCGCATTCTCGACTACTTAGATGATTGGCTGATACTAGCACAGTATCGAGATCAGTTGTGCGAGCACAGCGATGTGGTGCTCCGGCACCTGAGCCTGTTGGGCCTTCAGGTCAGCTCGGAAAAGAGCAAACTCCCGTGGAGGATCTCTTTTCTCGATATGGAGTTGGATTCGGTCGAACAGACAGCACGCCTCACAGAGGAACGTGCGCGGTCGGTGCTAGCCTGCTTGAATACGTTCAAGAGCAGGACAGCGGTCCCACTGAAACTCTTTCAGAGGCTCCTGGGGCATATGGCGGCCGTGGCGGCACTTACACCGCTCAGCCTATTACATATGAGATCGCTCCAGCACTGGCTTTATGGCCGAGTCCTGAGGTGGGTGTGGAAGCGCGGCACTCACCGGGTCCAAGTTACACCGGCCTGTCGCCAAACCCTCACTCCGTGGTCAGATCTTGCATTTCTCCGGGCAGGGGTGCCCCTAGAGCAGATCTCCAGGCATGCTGTGGTTTACACGGATGCCTCCACCACCGACTGGGGGGCCACGTACAATGGGCATGCAGTCTCAGGGGTTTGGACGGGCCCGCAGCTGCAGTGGCACATCAATTGCCTAGAGTTGCTAGCAGTACACCTTGCCTTGAACCGTCTCAAAGGTCTCTTGTGAGGCAAGCATGTGCTGGTCCGAACGGACAACACTGCGACCATTGCGTACATCAACCGACAAGGTGGTCTGCTCTTCCGTCGCATGTCGCAACTCGCTCGCCACCTCCTCCTTTGGAGTCAGAAGGTTCTGAGGTCACTTCGTGCCGTTCACATTCCAGGCCTGCTCAGTCATACAGCCGACGAGCTGTCTCGAGCAATGCTCCCGGGAGAATGGCGACTCCATCCCCTGATGGTCCAGCTGATTTGGAGATGGTTCGGAGCCGCTCAGGTAGACCTGTTTGCTTCTCCAGAGACCTCTCACTGCCAGTTGTTCTACTCCCTGACCGAGGGAACTCCCGGCACGGATGCTCTGGCACACAGCTGGCCTCGGGACCTACGCAAGTAGGCGTTTCCCCCAGTGAGCCTTCTCGCACAGACACTGTGCAGAGTCCGGGAGGACAAGGAGCAAGTCTTGCTAGTAGCGCCGTATTGGCCCATGTGGACCTGGTTCCCCTAACTAGTGCTCCTTGCGACAGCCCCTCCTTGGCCAATTCCTCTGACGAAGGATCTACTGACTCAGAGACGGGGCACCATCTGGCACCCGCGTCCAGACCTCTGGAAACTCCATGTCTGGTCCCTGGACGGGACGCGGAGGTTCTAGGTGACCTACCCCAAGAGGTAGTGAACACCATCACTTCGGCGAGAGCACCGTCTACGAGACACGCTTACGCCTTGAAGTGGAACCTGTTCGTTGAGTGGTGTTCTTCTCGTCGAGAAGACCCCCGAAGATGCCCGATTGTGGTCGTGCTATCCTTTCTGCAGCAAGGGTTGGAGCGAAGGCTGTCTCCCTCCACCCTCAAAGTCCAGGTTGCCGCTATTGCTGCGTACCATGACCCCGTGAATGGGAAGTCTCTGGGTAAGCATGACCTCATCGTCAGGTTCCTTAGAGGGGCCAGGAGGTTAAATCCTTCCCGCCCCCCCTGTATACCCTCTTGGGACCTGTCTCTAGTGCTTAAATCACTACAGCAGGGCCCTTTCGAGCCTTTGCATTCAGTTGAGCTAAAGTTTCTTTCATTGAAAACTCTGCTCCTGCTTGCACTGGCCTCCATCAAGAGGGTAGGGGACCTGCATGCATTTTCGGTCGACGATTCGTGCCTACAGTTTGGGCCGGCTGACTCCCAGGTAATCCTGAGGCCCCGGCCTGGCTACGTGCCCAAGGTTCCCACTACACCCTTCAAAGACCAAGTGGTGAACCTGCAAGCGCTGCCCCTGGAGGAGGCAGACACAGCCCTGGCTTTGCTTTGTCCCGTCCGAGCATTAAGGTGCTACGTAGACCGGACACAAAGCTTCAGGACCTCAGACCAGCTCTTTGTCTGTTACGGAGGCCGGCAGAAGAGGAGTGCCCTCTCTAAGCAGAGGATGGCCCACTGGATTGTGGATGCCATAACCCTGGCTTATCAGGCTCAGGATGTGCCCTGCCCGTTCAGGTTGCGAGCTCACTCAACTAGAAGTGTTGCATCCTCCTGGGCGCTGGCTCGTGGTGCCTCGCTGACAGATATTTGTAGAGCTGCGGGCTGGGCGACCCCTAACACGTTCGCTAGGTTCTATAGCCTTCGTGTAGAGCCGGTATCCTCCTGTGTTCTCACCTCAAACGGGTAGTGGCACTGACAGGCCCCGGTTAGTGTCGGCTTGCTTAAACCGCTCCAGAGTGTCCGTATTGTAGACCCTGTTGAGATCCTCCATCACCCTAAGCAGCTGGACGCAGCGGAACGTCCGGCGCCAGACCTTCATGATGAATCTGTGAGAACCATGGAAGGGTGGGTTCCATATTGAGACCTAAGCGGTACTCATATGTGTATAGTCCACAGTATAGCCTTAGAGCCCGTGTTTCCCCGGCAGACTTCTGCCTTCCCAAGAGGGTTCTAATCACCTCAAATTTCTCCGTATACTCCTAAACGGATGCTATATGTGTATTTGCCTCCGAGACCTCCTTCAGGAAGGATGGGGCTTCCGCAGCGTCCCGGCTCCAAGCGGACCGGGTACGTTTTCCCAGTGTTATCCAGTGTTTTCTCTACTTCCTGTTGGCCTTCTGTAGCAAATTGTAGCTCCGTGTAGCTGTTTTATTTTATTTTTTTCTCTAGAATCTTTATCTTACTATCACTCTCTGTTTTTTAAAGTGGTAAAATATAACTTAATTCACACCATATTTCTGATATTATCGATCAATCTTATCAGATTAACTTTGATCGTTCACTTTTATTTTATTTACATGAGTGCAGTACACCTGCAAAGCGTTAGCACTCGTTAGCTTGTCATTAGCGTTTTCATTCGAACCTATCGCTGTCTTCTTTTCTCCTCTCCCTCGCTCCAGTTTTTCACAAGTTCATCAAACAACCGCAGTAAGAATTTTCATCAAGCACGGTGAGTAATGGCTTCTCCTATCATTGTTTCTTGCACCTCTTGCCACATGTACAGTTTATCTATCTCTGTCGCTGATGAGGGATTCACATGTGATAAATGCAGGGAAATAGTTAGGCTGACAGAGAAGATTTCAGAATTAGAGACACGCATCCAAACTTTAATTGAGGACAGTAAGAATGTTAGGGCTCTAGATACGGCTTTGGATGCGTCTAGCTCAGGGATTCCTGTACATTGTTCGGTTCCGGAAACAGAGCCCCAGCAGCAGGGCAACTGGGTGATGGTGAGGCAGCGTAGTCGTGGGTCAAAACACCGCTCTTCTGTTCCGATCAAAACATTAAACAGGTTCTCCCCACTCAGTGATGCACCCACTGAGAAACCTGATGAAAGTGCTCTAGTTATTGGTGATTCTATTGTACGGAACGTGAATATAGAGACACCAGCCACCATAGTCAAATGTTTACCGGGAGCCAGAGCGCCTGACATCTTGGCAAATTTAAAAGTGCTGGCTAATGCTAAACGTAAATACAGTAAGATTGTTATTCATGCCGGCGCTAATGATGTTCGACTTCGCCAGTCGGAGATCACTAAAAATAACATTAAAGAGGTGTGTGAACTTGCAAGCACGATGTCAGACACTGTAATATGCTCTGGTCCCCTCCCTGCTTACCGTGGTGATGAGATGCATAGCAGATTGTCATCACTCAATGGCTGGATGTCTAAGTGGTGCCCACAGAATAACATAGGTTTCATAGACAATTGGACGAGCTTTTGGGGCAGACCTGACCTGTTGAAAAGAGATGGTCTTCATCCCTCCTGGGGTGGCGCCACTCTTCTCTCTAGAAATATGGCAAATAGTCTTAGTGTTTATACTTGACTAACTGGGGCCCAGGTCAGGAAGCAGACAGACTGGCTAAACCGACCGTCTGCTAGCTGCCTCCCGTCACAGAGGTCAGTTAATTCTCAGCACATAGAGACTTTTTCACCTAGATATCACACTATAGAGACTGTGTCTGTTCCCCGAACTAGAAAATACAAAAAACGTCCAAACCAAGTTAAGATTAACAATTTAATTGAGGTTCAACAAATAAAAAACAGAAGCAATATGGATAAACAAATGATAAAGCTTGGCTTATTGAATATCAGATCCCTTTCTACGAAAACACTTTTTGTAAATAATATGATCACTGATCATAATATAGATGTACTCTGTTTGACAGAAACCTGGCTAAAACCTGATGATTACATTATTTTAAATGAGTCCACCCCCCAAGATTACTGTTATAAACATGAGCCACGTCTAAAAGGCAAAGGTGGAGGTCTTGCTTCAATTTATAACAACGTTTTCAGGATTTCTCAGAGGGCAGGCTTCAAGTATAACTCATTTGAAGTAATGGTACTTCATATAACATTATCCAAAGAAACAAATGTTAATGATAAATCCCCTGTTATGTTTGTACTGGCTACTGTATACAGGCCACCAGGGCACCATACAGACTTTATTAAAGAGTTTGGTGATTTTACATCCGAGTTAGTTCTGGCTGCAGATAAAGTTTTAATAGTTGGTGATTTTAATATCCATGTTGATAATGAAAACACACATGATGCATTGGGATCAGCATTTATAGACATTCTGAACTCTATTGGTGTGAGACAACACGTTTCAGGACCTACTCATTGTCGAAATCATACTCTAGATTTAATACTGTCACATGGAATTGATGTTGATGGTGTTGAAATTATTCAGCCAAGTGATGATATCTCAGATCATTATTTAGTTCTTTGCAAAATTCATATAGCCAAAATTGTAAATTCTACTTCTTGTTACAAGTATGGAAGAACCATCACTTCTACCACAAAAGACTGCTTTTTAAGTTATCTTCCTGATGTATCCAAATTCCTTAGCATATCCAAAACCTCAGAACAACTTGATGATGTAACAGAAACTATGGACTCTCTCTTTTCTAGCACTTTAAATAAAGTTGCTCCTTTACGCTTAAGGAAGGTTAAGGAAAACAGTTTGACACCATGGTATAATGAGCATACTCGCACCCTAAAGAGAGCAGCCCGAAAAATAGAGCGCAGCTGGAGGAAAACAAAACTAGAGGTATTTCGTATTGCTTGGCGGGAAAGTAACATATCCTACAGAAAAGCATTAAAAACTGCTAGATCCGATTACTTTTCTTCTCTTTTAGAAGAAAACAAACATAACCCCAGGTATTTGTTCAATACAGTGGCTAAATTAACGAAAAATAAAGCCTCAACAAGTGTTGACATTTCCCAACACCACAGCAGTAATGACTTTATGAACTACTTTACTTCTAAAATCAATACTATTAGAGATAAAATTGCAACCATTCAGCCGTCAGCTACAGTATCACATCAGACAGTGCACTATAGATCCCCTGAGGAACAGTTCCACTCATTCTCTACTATAGGAGAGGAAGAATTGTATAAACTTGTTAAATCATCTAAACCAACAACATGTATGTTAGACCCTATACCATCTAAGCTCCTGAAAGAGGTGCTTCCAGAGGTCATAGATCCTCTTCTGACTATTATTAATTCCTCATTGTCATTAGGACATGTCCCCAAAACCTTCAAACTGGCTGTTATTAAGCCTCTCATCAAAAAACCACAACTTGACCCCAAAGAACTAGTTAATTATAGACCAATCTCAAATCTCCCTTTTCTGTCCAAGATACTAGAAAAGGTGGTATCCACACAATTATATTCCTTCTTAGAGAAAAATGGTATATGTGAGGATTTCCAGTCAGGATTTAGACTGTATCATAGTACTGAGACTGCTCTTCTTAGAGTTACAAATGATCTGCTCTTATCATCTGATCGTGGGTGTATCTCTCTATTAGTTTTATTGGATCTTAGTGCTGCGTTTGACACAATTGACCACAACATTCTTTTGCATAGACTTGAATACTTTGTTGGCATCAGTGGAAGTGCATTAGCATGGTTTAAATCGTACTTATATGTCCGCCATCAGTTCGTAGCAGTGAATGAAGATGTATCCTATCGATCACAAGTGCAGTATGGAGTACCTCAAGGCTCAGTACTAGGGCCGCTACTCTTCACGCTTTATATGTTACCCTTGGGAGATATCATCAGGAAACATGGTGTTAGCTTTCACTGTTATGCTGATGATACTCAGCTCTATATTTCTTCGCAGCCCGGTGAAACACACCAATTTGAAAAACTAATGGATTGCATAGTCGATATAAAAAACTGGATGACGAGTAATTTCTTACTGCTAAATTCTGAAAAAACAGAGGTGTTAATTATAGGACCTAAAAACTCTGCTTGTAATAACCTGGAACACTGTCTAAGACTTGATGGTTGCTCTGTCAATTCTTCATCATCAGTTAGGAACCTAGGTGTGCTACTTGATCGCAATCTTTCCTTAGAAAGCCACGTTTCTAGCATTTGTAAAACTGCATTTTTCCATCTCAAAAATATATCTAAATTACGGCCTATGCTCTCAATGTCAAATGCAGAAATGTTAATCCATGCATTTATGACCTCAAGGTTAGATTATTGTAATGCTTTATTGGGTGGTTGTTCTGCACGCTTAGTAAACAAACTACAGCTAGTCCAAAATGCAGCAGCAAGAGTTCTTACTAGAACCAGGAAGTATGACCATATTAGCCCGGTCCTGTCAACACAGCACTGGCTCCCTATCAAGCATCGCATAGATTTTAAAATATTGCTTATTACTTATAAAGCCCTGAATGGTTTAGCACCTAAGTATTTGAATGAGCTCCTTTTACATTATAATCCTCTACGTCCGCTACGTTCTCAAAACTCGGGCAATTTGATAATACCTAGAATATCAAAATCAACTGCAGGCGGCAGATCCTTTTCCTATTTGGCGCCCAAACTCTGGAATAACCTACCTAACATTGTTCGGGAGGCAGACACACTCTTGCAGTTTAAATCTAGATTAAAGACCCATCTCTTTAACCTGGCATACACATAACATACTAATATGCTTTTATTATCCAAATCCGTTAAAGGATTTTTAGGCTGCATTAATTAGGTAAACCGGAACCGGAAACACTTCCCATAACAACCTATGTACTTGCTACATCATTAGAAGAATGGCATCTACGCTAATATTTGTCTGTTTCTCTCTTGTTCCGAGGTCACCGTGGCCACCAGATCCAGTCTGTGTCCAGATCAGAGGGTCACTGCAGTCACCCGGATCCAGTACGTATCCAGACCAGATGGTGGATCAGCACCTAGAAAGGACCTCTACATCCCTGAAAGACAGCGGAGACCAGGACAACTAGAGCCCCAGATACAGATCCCCTGTAAAGACCTTGTCTCAGAGGAGCACCAGGACAAGACCACAGGAAACAGATGATTCTTCTGCACAATCTGACTTTGCTGCAGCCTGGAATTGAACTACTGGTTTCGTCTGGTCAGAGGAGAACTGGCCCCCCAACTGAGCCTGGTTTCTCCCAAGGTTTTTTTCTCCATTCTGTCACCGATGGAGTTTCGGTTCCTTGCCGCTGTCGCCTCTGGCTTGCTTAGTTGGGGACACTTCATCTACAGCGATATCGTTGACTTGATTGCAAATAAATGCACAGACACTATTTAACTGAACAGAGATGACATAACTGAATCCAATGATGAACTGCCTTTAACTCTCATTTTTGCATTATTGACACTGTTTTCCTAATGAATGTTGTTCAGTTGCTTTGACGCAATGTATTTTGTTTAAAGCGCTATATAAATAAAGGTGACATTGACATTGACATTGACATTGTTATCCAATCTCACCCAGTGAGGTAGTGCTTTGACAATGGTGAGTGGAGCTACTTGTTCTGAGCCCCGGCCTACACCTAATAGGGGCGCAGGTGGCTCGCACAGGGCACTGGAAGGGGCAGCACCCATGGCGCTTTGATAGGGATCCCATATTCGTCGGTCACCGACGTGGCGTCGAGAGTGACCGACTGAAAGGGAACGTCTCGGTTACGTATGGTAACCCTCGTTCCCTGAAGGAGGGAACGGAGACGCCACGTCCCGTCGCCATGGTTGCTGTACCGCCGCTGAGCTGCCGGGTCCCGGCTCGGCTCCTCAGCGAAAAACTGGTATGCATTGCACCTGCTGCCCTCTTATACTCACGCAGTGATCAGCGGCAGCTGGATGCAATAATTGCATGCCAATGTGCATTGGCTCGTTTAGTTTACAATGGAAGTAGATTAGTCTATCGAAGCGATATCCCATATTCGTCGGTCACCGACGTGGCATCTCCGTTCCCTCCTTCAGGGAACGAGGGTTACCATACGTAACCGAGACGTTTTCGCCAGATTTGCCACACATTAATGGATTCTAAGAATCCACAGAATATTGCCATCTCTAAAGCTGCTCTCAACCATTAATTTACAACTCTTCTTTTTTTTTTACAGTGTTTAACCATAATTTTACCGTGGAAATTAACTCCACTCCCTTTGCTTCAAACAGTTTTAGTTTAAAAACTAGCATTCATATGATGTAAGTACTGTGAACTTATTTCATTTGATTCCACTGAGAAAGAATATTTCTTAATATAAAACTGCAAACACTTAATGTGTAAAATAACTAAAAGCATGATTTTTACTCAGATCACGGCAGTTCATTGTCAGCTATAGCACACATGTATGTGCTGAAATACTTAACACAGAGATCATCACTGTATCAGCGACTTCACATTTACTGTCTTTATATAAAAAACAGAAATCAGTATAAGTGGCTCATGATTGACTGAAGCACAGGCTCTACTCTCCAGCACAATGGTGAACCACAAAACTACATTAAACTAACAGATCTCTCTTGTGCAAACACACATTAATACAGTTGAGTTCAGTATTTACTCTCATTATCAGTCTATGACTTTGCATAACTTTTTTTTCTATAGATGCTGACAAATTTCTGTCAAATTAACTTTACATTATATATTATATAATTAAATTTACATTATATTGCTGTTTTTTCCTTGAATTAACGGCAACAAACTGTAGAAAAACATTTATTTACTGCAGTGTTGTGCATGAACGCGTTCAATGAACGACGTTTACTGAACGACGTTCACTGAACGCGTTCATATTTTCGCCGAACGCTGAACTGAACGAATCACTTTTCATACAATGAACGTGAACGAGAGCGGCGCTCACTCTGGCAGGAATGAACAGAACGCGCAGTTCACGTTCACGCTCATTTGAAAAGTCAGGTTTTACCAGGGCTTAATTTGAGCCGGAACATGGAGAGCCGGAACTCCTGCAGCTGGGAGATCTAACCTTAACAACCTTAAGGTTAGAGTTGCATTCAGTATTATTCTTTCCTCTAGTCAGTCATAGGTCACACATGAGGGGCAGTCATGGCCTGTCATATTAACGGTTAGAGTGTTTGACTTGCAATCCAAGGGTTGCAAGTTCGAGTCTCGGGCTGGCAGGAATTGTGGGTGGGGGGAGTGAATGTACAGTGCTCTCTCCACCTTCAATACCACGACTGAGGTGCCCTTGAGCAAGGCACCAAACCCCTAACTGCTCGCCGGGCGCTGCAGCATAAATGGCTGCCCACTGCTTTGGGTGTGTGTGTTCACATTGTGTGTTTGTGTGTGTGTGTGTGTGTGTGTGTGTTCACTGCTGTGTGTGTGTGCACTTTGGATGGGTTAAAAGCAGAGCACAAATTCCGAGTATGGGTCACCATACTTGGCTGTATGTGACGTCAATTCCACTTTTTTTAAACCCCCGCACAGTTTTCACACCTATTTACACATCGCTTCAATTACAAATAATAAAATGCAAATTTCTGAGAGGTATTTGCTGTTTTTCTCTGTTGCTTTTGTGTGTGTGAATATAAATGACTGCAGAACCTAACCCGCACTATATTTCAGCATGACACTAGTGTCAAAAGCATCTGCTCCATAATAAGAAAGACACTCCACTGATGACACACTGAGGTAGGACAGACACAGCGGCAGATGGCTAATCTCTTTTTCCTTCCTCTCTCTTTTCTCTCTTTCTCTTTCCCCAATCGTACCTTCCTCTCCTGCTGCATGCAATGGTATTGTGGATCCTCCTATATCGGTAGAACGTAATGCTGACCTTTGCACAATGTGTGAAAGATCATACATCAAACAGAGTTTTCCCACAGCCGGTCATGCTATGCTGACATTACACTTTTCATTTAGTCTTAAATGAAATAATTTTTGAAATGAAATAATGAAATTTTTCTATTACTGGGGCAATTCAGCTGCTAAATACAGTAAATCTAAAAAAAAATGTAGAGTAAAATAAATGTTTTGCTGTTCACACAAGTTTCGTTTAGAAACACCAAAATTCAGTCAAATGGAAATTGAAACGGCATCTTAAAAGTGAAAAAAAAATTACATATTGCAAGATGTCCATCTGATCTGGATATATTTTTTAATCATAAATGTTGTATCTATTTACAATGACAATAACTGTAGTTACAATAGCTTAATTTATGATATTTTTAAGCCCTCAACACCAACCCTACTTTCAGGGTTTAACTTAACCCTAACATTTCTAGACAAAATAAAAACATAAAAGGAAGATAAATGTATATTAAAATACACAACTGATTACACAAATACACATTTTATGATTATATGGACTATGAAATAAATGCATTTAATAAAGGTGAAGACATTGGACATATTTAATTACTTTCATTGATTAAAAACAATAAAATCAACCTATAAATAAATCAATATTTCATGGACCTAATAGAATTCATAAATATCTGTTTCTATAGGATTTCATCATAACAGTTGGCATCTCTAGCTTTTGATTGTGTTCGTATTTCAATTAAATTTATCTCTAAAATACTTTTGTCCTAATCTAAAACTTTGTTTTAAACCTACCAAATTTTTTCATTGTCTCATTCTACACCAGCTGTGAATAATCTCTCTACTTTAAAGAATATGGCCTTAAATGATTGGTTGAGGAAGAACGAGATGTACTGCAGCTAAAGGGGCTCAGAGAGCACCATCTTTCCCAATTACATCTCAGCACTGAGCGAGTCTTTGAAAAGTGAAAGTGACATGACATTCAGCCAAGTATGGTGACCCATACTCAGAATTCGTGCTCTGCATTTAACCCATCCAAAGTGCACACACACAGAGCAGTGAACACACACACACACTGTGAACACACACCCAGAGCAGTGGGCAGCCATTTATGCTGCTGCACCCAGGGAGCAGTTGGGGGTTCGATGCCTTGCTCAAGGGCACCTAAGTCGTGGTATTGAGGGTGGAGAGAGCGCTGTACATGCACTCCCCCCACCTACAATTCCTGCCGGCCCGAGACTCGAACTCACAACCTTTCAATTGCGAGTCCAACTCTCTAACCATTAGGCCACGACTTCCCTTGTTCTCTGTTGTCATAACAAAGTGTTCATTCAGATCTCTAATGCAGCTGTCATAAACAAGCATTCAGCTGCTGGCAGTTTGTTTGTTTCAATTTCTTGCTCATGACAGAGAAATATGTAGTGAAGTATTTTGATATTCTATTTACTATTTTAATTAAATCAAAAAGTTAGCGACTCCTCTTCTTTGGACCTGAGAGGGCACATGTACAGTATGTAATGTATCAATGGTTTCCCTAACCAAACACTTCACCCTTCCCCAAAGTCATACTAGTTACGCAAATGTTGCTGTGCATGTTGTTCAACAAACAGGAAAATGTTGCAAACAGAGCAAATCGCTTATTTAAAGTTGCCTCTGCATATTATGGTGGTATAAGGAAGGGTATTTTAACACAGAAAAAAAACACTTGCACAGACAGTAATTTTGACTCATCCATAGATATTTTTGGCTTCAAGCACATAAAAAGATTTTCATGGACACACCGCTTAACCTATTTCTATAATGTACCATAGACACAGGACAGCGAATGAAAGCACAGGAAGCTGCTCAGTGCGAGTTACCCAAATTATCATATTTTCTTTTCAATGAGAGGGGCCAGTGAGAGTGTGAGAGCGAAAACTTCCATAGAGTACCGTTCCCTCTATTTTCTTCCTCCTGGATTAGCCCTTAAAAATAAGAGTGTGACAGCTAAACCCGTTTTCTTTTGCTTTGTCCTGCCGTCCAAGAATAGCTGGATAAACTGCCATTTCAGCATGGTGTGTTTTTAGGAAAAAGAGTGACCTATTTTTGATTAAACTAGGGGTCATTTAAGTATACTTCAGTTTACTTCAAAATCCAACACACTCTTTTGATACCACTTTACAACACGTCAAACACCCTGCTTTAAAAAAGTAACTACCGTGTCTTCACATGTCATATTTTGACTGCAGATAGCATGTTTGTTGGGTTCATTTGGTGTATTTTTTATTTATTTTTATTTTTTTATGTAATGTTATTTGGTTTTATTACTCCTTTACTTTCTTTCCATTGTTTCACTAGAAACTTATTTATGCACTATGATTTGAATCATGAAGGTGTAATCTGTGCAAGTAAGACCCAGAAAAACTATTGAAAAACAAAAGCTTTGAGATGTTAACGTTTTCCCCAAAACATTGTACTTGTCTGAGTAATTCCTCTTCATGATCTCAGCCTGTCTCCTCGTGTTTGTTGTGCTTGGATTACTGCCTTGTTGAACTGTGTGATGATGTCTTTGCCATACTTGCATCTGCCAGTTAACAACATGGTGTCAATATGTTTAGTTGTTAACAGAAGTACTAAGTGCTTAATGCAGGACACTTCATTTGCAAGGGTCGTCTAAGACACACAACAACTTTTAGTGTGAAGTTCAGTCTATTTTGAGTTTGCCCACATAGCCATACCTTCAACCCTTTCCTTAAACCATCTGAGCATCTAGTCAACTTTTTTTCCATTCATTCACTAATCAAAGACATTTGATACTTTAGGAGGTATAAGATTTGTTAATGATTGTGAAGGTTTCATTTTATTTGTTTTGTCAGATGTTGTGTGTCTCTGGATCATTGAGAGACTGCTGTCTCGGTGGGTTGTTTTCCTTACAGTTTAGATAATGTGAATTGCTGGGGGGTTTAATCTCTGACTCACCATTAATTACACTGACCTGGATTTAAAGATTCCCTTTGTGAAATTTGTGTTGTTGTAAACATGTGGGAAATAGCCAAATCCCTCTCTCCTTTTTTTAAAAAAAAAAAACATATCTAAAGCCTGTAGCCTTAAAGAAAAAGGCAAAATCTTTATCCTACACTCAAAAAAAAGTTATTTTGATTTACAGTAAAAATATCTAAATTTGTAAATCAAGGTACTTTTATTTGAGAAGAAAAACAAATTTTTTATATTGTTTTCTGGTAAATGTATCAAAATTAAGTGAGTTTACGCTTAAAAAGAAAAACAAAATATCTGGAAATAAATAAGGTAGTAAGCTTAATTGTCTTACTTCTTTTGTCTGACATTAGAATTTTTTTTATTTTTTTATATGCAATCGGATATATATCAAACAATATTGAATATTTAATTGTGCATGTCCATTAACTGTAAATTACTTTTGCTGTCATCTAATCTAACATCTATATCTAATGTGATCTTTTGCAAATCTCAAAATAAGTATCCATTTTCGTACTGAACATTGTAATGTTGTGATGACTAAATTCACTTGTAGCATTCAAAGTTACTAATTTATGTTTTTATTTTTTATTTAAAAATAATCTTTTAATCTCTGATTGGGTGCAACTATAAAAGCTCGTTGAGGCTTGTTTCCAATGCAAGATAACAAAAATGTTAATGAAAATTTTATTGTCAGACACAAGACGGGAACACAGAGGTAGGTGAACGTGTAGCAGTATTTATTGTGACAGAGGTTTCAGACACAGGTGAAGTAACAGGAATAGTCTTGACACGAAGAAGGTTGGAACTTAGCTCTGGTTGTGATGGAAGTAGATGACAGAATCGGAAGGCGGCACAGAGGAACTGACGATGAAGGAACAACGGGTATCCAGGGGAGCAACAATGATAGCGAGGGTTCAGGTAAGTACATTTGGGTCAATGCTAGATCAGACGAGGAGTGAGGGGAAGTGATGGTCCTTATATGAGATCCTGGTGATGATGGACAGGTGTTCAGAATTCTGGTGATTTTGAACGAGTAGGCGTGGCATGTGGAGAGGGTGTAGGCTGTGACTCCGTGACAGTACCCCCTCCTCCACGGGCGGCACCCGACGGCCGGACGGGATGTTGCCGACGGGGTCTGCCACGACCCCGAGGAGCTGGACGATCTGGGTGTTACTGATGGAATTGGGTAAGTAGGGTAGGGTCCAGGATGTCGTTGCGGTTCGCCCAGCATCGTTCCTCGGGGCCGTAGTCTTCCCAGTCCACGAGGTATTCCAGCTGTGGACCCTGTCGTCTGGAGTCGAGGATGGCCCATACTCGGTAGATGTTTTGAATCTCATCGATGGCAGGAGGAGGAGGTACCACATCATCACCAGACTCTGTGGAGGGAGGAGACAAAGGGTCAGTGTGAGGTTTCAGTAACGAGACATGGAATGAAGGTGAGATACGGTAGTGAGCAGGGAGGTTGAGTCTGTAGGTTACTTCGTTCAGCTGCCTCTTGATGGTAAATGGACCAATATACCGGGGACTCAGCTTACGGCAAGGCAGCCGGAGACGGATGTCCCGAGTGGATAGCCAAATCTTCTTTCAAGGTTGGTATTGCAGAGTGGGACCCCTTCGGGCGTCGGCTTGTTCCTTGTGTCTCCGCACTGCCTGTTGGAGATGCACGTGAGCCAAGTCCCAGACCCTCTCGCTTTGCTGGAACCAGTGGTTGACAGCTGGAACCTCGGAGGGCTCACCTGACCAGGGGAAGAGAGGTGGCTGATAGCCAAGGACACATTGAAACGGGGTGAGCCCAGTGGTAGTTTGATGGAGTGAATTTTGTGCGTATTCAGCCCAGGGTAGGTATTGGCGCCAGCTGTCCTGGTTCTGGTGGCAATACAGTCTCAGGAATCTCCCAACTTCCTGGATCTTACGCTCAGTCTGGCCGTTGGTTTGAGGATGGTATCCGGAGGAGAGACTGATGGACACCCCTAGGAGATGGAAGAAGGCATTCCAGAAGCGTGAGATGAATTGGGGACCTCTATCCGAGACAATGTCCTCTGGGAGCCCGAAGTGGCGGAAAACTTGATGGAAGAGTGCTTCTGCCGTCTGTAGAGCAGTAGGTAGACCCTTGAGGGGAATGAGTTTGCAAGATTTAGAGAATCAATCAACCATGACCAGGACGCTAGTGTAACCTTGGGATGGAGGAAGATCGGTCATAAAGTCTACTTCAATATGCGTCCAGGGTCGCTCGGGGATGGGCAGAGGCACGAGTTTCCCTTCTGGTAGCTTCCTAGGGGTGTCAGCAACGACACAGACTGAGCACCCTTGCAAATATCGAGAGACATCCCGAGCAATGGAGGGCCACTTAGCATTGTTTCAGGAGCGAGAGGGTCCTTCTCCTGCCTGGGTGTCCAGAGCCCGGGGATGTATGAGTTAAGCCCAAGAGGGGCTGGCGATGGGTTGGGGGAACATAGAGACGCCCCTCTGGACCTCCCAGTGGAGCTGGGTTTTGTAGATTCTCATTAGTAATCTGTTGGTTGATGGTCCACTGAATCGGGTTAACAAGCACGGCTGGAGGGAGAATGGGTTCAGGAACGGATGGTTCAGGATCGGCTTGGTAAAGGCGAGACAGGGCATCCGCTCTACTGTTCTTGTCAGCTGATCTTTAGGTGACCTGGAAATTAAATCGGGTGAAGAAGAGAGCCCGTCGGGCCTGGCGATGATTCAAGCATTTGGCTTCTCTGAGATACTCAAGATTGCGATGATCTGTAATGACTTGGAAAGGTTGCTTGGCTCCCTCCAGCCAGTGTCTCCATTCCTCGAGAGCTGATTTTATGGCTAGGAGCTCCCGGTTTCCCACGTCGTAATTCTGCTACGCTGGGGATAACTTTTTTGAATAGAAGGCACATGGATGGAGCCGTGGGGGGTCACCCTGCCGCTGAGAGAGGACCGCTCCGATCCCGGTTGCTGAGGCATCAACCTCCACTATGAAGGGTATATCTGGATTGGGGTGAACCAGGACTGGAGCCGATAGGAAAGCCTGTTGCGGTAGGGAGAAGGCTTTTTGGGCAGGTGTTGTCCATGAGAGTGACTTGGGCCGGTTCTTTAGCATAGAAGTGAGAGGAGCACTAAGCATACTGTACTGGTTAATGAAGCGTCGGTAGAAATTGGCAAATCCCAAGAAGCGTTGAAGTTCTTTCACGGTGTTGGGTAATGGCCACTGCTGGATGGTTTCCACCTTCCTCTGGTCCATCTTGATACCATGTTGGTTGATGATGTAGCCTAAGAATTGGACGGTGGAGGTATGGAACTCACACTTCTCTAATTTTAGAAACAGTTGATGTTCTCGTAGTTTTTGAAGGATTTGGAGTACATGCTTCTCATGTTCTTTCATGTTACTGGAGTATATCAGGATATTGTCTATATAGATGATGACAAAGCGATTCAGGTACTCACGGAAGATCTCGTTCATATAGTTCTGGAAGACGGATGGGGAGTTGGACAGGCCATACGGCATAACCCGATATTCGTAGTGTCCTTACGGGGTTATGAAGGCAGTCTTTCATTGCCTCTTCTAATGCGGATGAGATTGTAGGCGCTTCGGAGGTCGAGCTTAGAGAAGATACGGGCACCTTGTATGAGAATTACCGACATGGACCAGAGTCTTAATGAGTTGAGAGGTTTGAGGTGGAAATTGGAGGGTACTCACTGCTGGGTGTGGAGGTCGGACCGGGCAGTTGGAAATCACATGTCCGTCTCCCCCACAATTAAGACAAAGGCGATTATTCATCCGTCGAAGACGCTCCGCGTTGGTCAGATGGTTTGAATCAACCTGCATTGGTTCAGGTGCTGGGGCGGCGACAGATGTTGAAGCAGGCAGAGGATTGACAGTGGGAGTATTCATGTGGGAGGCGTATAAACGTTGTGACACTCTGAAAGTCTTCTGAATAAGATTCTCAAGTCCCATGGTATCGTCGTAGATGACTATTAGCTGCTGAACCTCCCTTTGCAGACCATGACGAAAAGCAGTTATCAAAGCAGTTTCATTCCAACCACTCGTTGAAGCCAGAGTGTGAAATCGGAGAGCATACATAGTGACGGACTCCTCTTCTTGATGAATATGATATAACTGATCATGGACGGACAGTTCAGCGGTATGATGACCAAAAACATCTTTCATTTGAGCAAAGAAGGTGGAGAGTGAAGTCGTTACCGGAGCATTTGTTTCCCAGAGGGGTTGAGCCCATTGTAGTGCTCGTCCAGAGAGAAGCGAGATGACGAATGCAACGCGACCGCGTTCATTCTGGAACAGGTGAGTGTTGGCCTCGATGTAGAGCGAGCACTGAAGCAAAAACCCATGCAATCCTCTGAGTCGCCACTGTATGTTGCTGGTCGGGCCTCAGGTCTTTCAGAGGTAGCTGACAAAGTAGTCGTTGTTGCCGGTGGCTGATGGAGTGCTTGCTGTACGTCCGTGATGATCTCGGGAGAAACATGGGTTAGGTTCGTCGTGGGTTGTGGTAGTGAGGACTGTACAGCGTGAACCAGTGCAGCAAATGGATCCGCGGTGCGGTCCCCGCCTGTGTCCGAAGAGCTCTGCATATGGTCTGATCTTCTGTCAGACACAAGACAGGAACACAGAGGTAGGTGAACGTGTAGCAGTATTTATTGTGACAGAGGTTTCAGACACAGGTGAAGTAACAGAAATAGTCTTGACACGAAGAAGGTTGGAACTTAACTTGTATTAATTGTGATGGAAGTAGATGACAGAATCGGAAGGCGGCACAGAGGAACTGACGATGAAGGAACAACGGGTATCCAGGGGAGCAACAATGATAGCGAGGGTTCAGGTAAGTACATGTGGGTCAATGCTAGATCAGACGAGGAGTGAGGGGAAGTGATGGTCCTTATATGACAGCCTGGTGATGATGGACAGGTGTTCAGAATTCTGGTGATTGTGAACGAGTAGGCGTGGCATGTGGAGAGGGTGTAGGCTGTGACTCCGTGACAATTATTATAATTTGTTTTTATTATTATTATTATTATTATTATTATTATTATTATTATTAAGAATAAATAACATGGCACAAAATATTGCAGTAATCTTGATCATGATAAATGACTTATCATGCATCAGCTTCCATAATTGATATTATTTTTACATTGATTTGACATTTTTTTTAAAACATCTGAGCCCTTTACCAAACAACTGCACAGCAGACATCACAAAACCCTATATAGTGAACCTGGCATCAGCTAGAAATCTGCATGATTTCCTTATGCATAATTATGACCTAAATATCCACTTGCCTTCAAAAAAACATTGAGTTTGATGTGTAAGTTAGCAGTCAAACAGGCCCTAACCTGTCGCAGGCTGTGTGCTACTTCCCAGCCTTGTGAAACTGCACACAAGACATTTTTTAAACTGAAGCATAAAAGAAGTCTTTCACAGGTGCTATCTGCTAAAGTCATAAAAATGTCAGCCAGAAGGGAGAGATCTCACAGTATTGAGAAATTTCTTTTTGTGTAGCATATGTGAAAATACATGTAGATATCATTGACATGTTTCTAGTATTCATGGACATGTACATATTTACACCTTTATATTGTCCTTTTAATGTCTGCAAACATGATTAATATCAAACATGTATTATTTATTTAGTATATTACGCAGGCTATATGTATGTTAATTGCATGTTTCCTAAAATTGCTTTTTTACACTAGTGTTGGGGAGCAACTATGCTAAATTTGTCAGTAGATGAGCAGTTAGTAGCTTTTCCAGTAAGAAACTGCTTTGTCTAACGACTAGCATGACAAAACACTGTTTAAAAGCACTGATTAAACGATAAATTATATCAAAGTATAGCTATATGTTTAAAAGCAATTGTCCCTTCATATGTCTTTAGTTAGCTAGTAACTTTTTTCAAAAGAGCTTTACTGTAGTTTTTGCTTAGTTTAAACTGTCACAGTCAACAAATGTTCTAATTTTCAGCAGCCTTTACAAGCTATATTATACTTTTTACAGTTGTGTGTACAGTTTTGGGATGATTGGTACCTTCTAAACCTTAAATGACAGGCTTCTCCCAATTTAGAATGGGTCAAGCCTCGGGCAGGAAAATTAGAGGATGCCGCTAAAAACAAGCCAAATACAGTGACATGCTCTAGACCCTGTTTAATCATTCATGTCAAGAATATGATAAGAATATTCTTTAATCAAACATTCCGTATTCAGGCTGATTTATTCTCTAACATATCTCTGTAAAACTAACAGCAGTGAAAAAAAATCCAATCTACATTCCAGTCTGACACTGTGGAAACTGGAGTGCACAATGGAATGGACACATATGGAAAATCTCTGTAACACTTTATTTTGATGGTCCCTTTTGAACATTCTATTGACAATAAGTAATATTGCACCTGAACATGTCAGCTAACTCTTATTAGGGTATTAGTTGTCTGTCTGATTAATATCTGCTAACTATTTATTGTTATAGTCTCCCAACAGACATTCTACTGACTATAAGTAAACTTAATCTAACTCTAACCCTACCAGTCTACGAACACTCTACTAACACTAGTTAAACTTTGTAGATATGTACGTGCAACGTTGCTTATAGTTAACAGAATGTGTTACAAGTACCATAAAAATAAAGTGAAACCAAAATCTATAGCCTAAAGGCACAATGTCAGTCTTAACCACATATGAAATGGGTGAAATGAATCTCAGGCATGTGCATTCAACATCCATACATTTGAATGGAATTCCCTAAAAAAATATTCCCCATTTAGATTTCCCTGCCTTCCATGTAATCTAAACTGTGTTTCTTTACAAAGCCTTTTCTCTTTGACATTAATGACTTGCTTACTGACTTTATTGTACGTTTGTCTTTACCACTACCTTCTCTGCTGTGTCTTGCAGGCTTTAAGAGTGTGGTTGAAGTTCAGACTAAAATGTCGGTTTGTGGTGGCCTTCCTGTTTTTCTTCAGTCTATCAGTGGTGATGATATACACCCTCCCTCCTTTCCCATCTGAGCAGAGCAAGCTGAACGTACGGGGCCCCCGCAATAACAAACCCAGCAGACTGGTCAAGAAGTTGCCGCTGAGACTCTATCTACCAACGTCTTCATACGTACACAGCAAAACCTGGAAGAACCCTGAAATGAAAGATTCTGCTAAAGGTCTCTTGATGGTCAGCCATCACCAACAATCATTTTCCTCTGGAAAAACAGCAGAGAAAAAAGTAGCAACCAAAAAGCCTGCAAAAAGTAAAGCAAACAAAAAAGAACAATATCTGCAGAACATAAACAAGCATTCAGTCAAGCCATTTGCAGCCCGTGCCAAAAGAGGGCGAGTTGTTAAATTAGGAAATAGCAGGAACTCTAACCAAACCATCCATCTTCTTCACTCCAGACATGACCCAGCATTTCCCCAGTCTGCCAGCATCCAAAGCCTCCACCCAAACAACAAGACATGCAGGCACAAATGCACTCCAGATGAGGCCAAAGCAGAGACATTCGTAGGGCAGCTCACTGATGCACAGCAGGTGGTAAAACTGAAACAGGCACCTGGACTAGCAGGAACAAATGAAAAACAAGCAGGACCCTTTGAGAGGAAGAGGCCCCAAATCAGAGCAGAAACCAATGACGGGATTCCAGAAGAGGCTGGCATTAAGGTGTCAGCCAATGACTGGTGCAAGACAATCTCTGAAGAGACTTTCATTGAAAACTGGAACCAAACCAAAACAGAGTCTCTACCCTGGCTCAGTGAGGATGATATAAAAAAGATGGCACTTCTCTCCAGAGGCACAGTGTTGAGTAAAGCCAGGCTTCCAGGCCATGGACAAGTCCTTCAGGTTAGATTTAGTGAGAAAAAAGACATATTTGTCCCTACAGGGGACAATCGTATTACACGCTGTGAGACAGGACATTGTGCACTCATAAAACGTCCCAATGACTGGTTCGAAGTGGTTGCCTTTCACCTGGACAGAGTTCTGGGTCTAAACCGGAGCTTGCCCGCAGTGTTGAGAACATTCCACAGTGAGATTCTACCTTACAAATACACCAATGGGTCTCCTAGACCAGTGATATGGTGGGATCCCAGCATACAACATCTGTCAGATGCTGAGAATGACCAGAACTCTTTCTCACTTACTTGGACACAGTATCAGACTCTACTTCAGAGCAGGTGTGGTACTCGGGTGCCACTTAACTTTACAAGCTGTGTGGGAGTTCATCATTCAGAGTGGGGGCGGCTAGCCTTGTTTGACTTCTTGCTTCAGGTAAGAGGCACTATTAAAATTACTATTTGTTTTCCACAAACATTTGAGTTTAATGTGTTATTATACATGTATTGAGAGTAAATAGTATAAGTACAGTAGGCCTATATTGCAAATAATAAAAAACAAAAAGTATTAATATCTTATAACCTAGGACTTCAACCCCTGAAACCAGCTAAGACAGTGGGTCCCCAGAAGCAGTGTGGAAGAACTAGATCTTATAACATAAAAAGACTGGAATATCTA
Source organism: Carassius carassius (assembly GCF_963082965.1). Lineage (NCBI taxonomy): Eukaryota > Metazoa > Chordata > Actinopteri > Cypriniformes > Cyprinidae > Carassius > Carassius carassius. The sequence continues at coordinate 9,734,947 of NC_081778.1, forward strand.
GACCAGGGGTGTCAAACTCAATTCCTGGAGTGCCAGATCCCTGCAGAGTTTTGTTCCAACCCTGCTCCAACACACAAACCATGTAGTTTTCAAATAAGCTTGAAGGACTTGATTAGTTGGATCAGGTATGTTTAATTAGTGTTGATTCTAATCTCTGCTGGGATCCAGCCCTCCAGTAATTGAGTTTCACACCCCTGATCTAGACCATAAAATAGAAATGATTCTAACTTACATTTGAAAGGTTACTAGGTTATATGACACTAGTTTATATGCATTTAAATGATGTATTTGACCACTATTGTTAGAAACCCTTGTATGAGTCACAAAATTTAGGTGTTGCCAAGTAAAAAATTGCCTACCTGCCAAGCATGGTATTTAAATTAAAATAATTAATGTTTTCCATTTTAGTATTGGCATTTTCCTGTAAAAAAATAAAAAAGGTTTTACTCTCTTAAAGGTGAAGTGAGTTGTTTTAACATTTTGGGATTCAAACTTTTGCCCCATCTGTCATTGGTTAGACCAACTTTATGTCCTGCATTAAACTCAAAACATTGATTGAGCCAAGATAATTGTGTGACATCTAGAAAGTCTTTTTAATTAAAACAATTAATACAATCACTGGTGTGTTCATGACCTAGTCAACTACTTAATTGCTTAAAACAATGATTGTAATTGATAACCAGGCAGTTAATACCCAACTTGAATCACAGGCAGGGTTGATTAAGCTTAATTTTCTCCTCACTACCTATTAAAAACAAGCATGTTATCAATCTATTTTTTTGGGGGGGGGGGGGGGGGGGGGGGGTATTTTGTAAGCTGCCATCAACCCATCACAGATTTGGCAGAAAACAGTTCATTCCCAGGAGAAAGTGTTATAGATGTGTCTTTGTGTGCCGTTACGACTAACTACTAATATAACTAAAAGGATATTACCCAGTTGCGCAAAGATAAAGTAAACAAACTCTAACCTTTGTAGTTGGTTTTAGATTTGACAAACTAGAGAAATCCAACATGGTTTAAGTCTGGACAATGCGCACCAAAAGTGTGACATCTGCAGCAAACAGTCACACATGAAACATCAAGAAAGTCTGTCTGATTCACTTCTCAGGGGAGAGCCACCGTAGTTCACATCTCTGTTGAAGATTAAGATTTTTAATGAATTATTATATAATTCAACTTCTTTCTCATGATAGCGCTTCTAATATATATATATTTTTTAAATGCAATCACATGACCTAGTTTACCTACTTGTTTAAAACAGTGATTGTAAATTGATAACTAGTTAATACCCAGCTTGAATTACAGGCTGATTTATATTAAAGAAAAACTGCATATAATTAATTGTTTGCATTGGACATGTAAATAATGAAACTGTGATTTAGCTTACTTTAATTATCTTTGTTTTATTTATTTATTTATTTTTCTGTGATTCTAGGGTTTTGTAAGTTCTAAACCAATCACAGATTTGGCAGAAAACTGGTAATTTTATAAAAGGGTTAAATATTTACAGAGATTTAGCCTTTATTGAAAATAATATTAAATGCTAAATATTAAATGCTGAATAAGTCTTTGTCAAGCTCAGTAGTTCAAATGTGTGTATTTATTAGAGCAGTCAATCGATTAAAAAATACAAAAGAAAAATTACTAATTAATCACACATTGTTTTCTGAAATAAATTGTGTTTAATCGTGATTAATCCCATTGAAGGTTTTTTGTTTGTTTGTTTGTTTGTTTGTTAATGTTTTTTGGAATATTTTTCTTTATGAATGACGGCCAGTATGTATCATTGATACTAATGCAACTGATGTATCTATAAAATTGTTTTTCCTAATATTTAACCATTTATTAGCCATTCAACATTACAGTATAATTGAGAGCTATCAATTTGAACATTTATTAGACTACTTAAAATAACTAACTTAAAATAACTTAAATTATGTGAACTTAAAACAATCTTCACAAAACCTCATTATAATAAATGTGGCCTTCAGCAAGTAGGAAATATACAGAAATTGAATAATGTTATCAAACACTACATTTTAAATTAAATAAAGATGAATCCTTAAAGCTATAAAAAAATTATTGATTTCCTCTTTTTCCATTGTATTGTTTGACATCACAGCAGCTGGGTTATTAGGGTTTTTGTTGTTGTTGTTTTTGTTGTTGTTTTTTTGGCTGCTATTACTTTAAGAGCTGCTGCTGAACATGATGCGGATCTGAAACACATCCATTTACCTATTCTTACCCACCTCAGCTCATGAGTTGATTCGGGTGTGATGAGGCCAGTGGCGGTTCTAGCTTGTATATGGTGCACTGGGCGAACCACCCCATCTGCCACCTCTAAATGAAATGAATTTTACAAAAATTTAGCTATTTTATATAAATGTATATATATATTTAGATTATTACAATTCATACAAATAAATAAACAATACAAAACATCCCTCTGAAACAATAAAAAAAAAAATAATAATAAAGCGAGTATGTTACACTTGTTTTTGTTTATATGTTTTGTTTTTGTTTTTTAACACATTATGTTACAATATCACATTTTACTGTCTGATTATGTAAGATAGTTAAAGATAGAAAATGTAAGATAGTTGTAAGATAGAAAAATTATTGTTGTTCTCTATATGTGTAATAACAAGAAGCAACATAGTAGCACTACATTATATATTAGCCTATCTAGCTATAGCTGTGTGATAGCTTCGTACATATTTAACCTTTGCGTTTTTGTTGTTGTTGTTGTCGTTTTTAGTGCGCGTGCTCGCTGACTGAATTCTGCACTCTTGTGAATTCTCTTATCATGATGGGCATGGGGCAGTCAGGGGCGTCATCCACTCATTATTTTTGAGGATGAGAATTTGCCAGAAAGATGTATTCAATCAGCAAGTGATTGAAGAAAACACGGTATTTTAGCAATGACTCATCTGAACACCTCTGATTAGTCATTGCATTTATAAGCTCAACAGCATTGTGTTTGATTGTTATTATGCACAGTGCTGTAAAAACACGTCTGTATCTGGTTCAGCGTCAGCCAGTGAATGCAGATTGAATTTAACTGCTGATGATATGATGCACTGAATGTTATATTCATGCCGGTGTGATTGTATAAAATATATAAAATATTAATCGGTTATTTTTGTCTTTTGGAAGCTGCATTCAAAATCTACTTTGAATTGGAAAGACACATAATAAATAGGCTACAGAATTTTGAGGCCAGTGTTGTCTTTTAATTGCCAGCGTTAACACTTGACAGCACTAGTATGTATATAATTTAATACTAATTTCTTAGACAAACACTCTTAGACAGGTTAAATATGATGTGGGCAAAGTAGCACAGTAACAAGAGTGCCCACTGAGAGTTTCATTCACTGTGAATGATTATATCTCTAATTCTGAGGAGCACATTAGAATTGTGAGTCAGTATCGCCTCATTAGCAAGTTTAGAAGATATATTTTGCACTTTCTTCTTTTCTTCCTCTTTACTTTTTGCTCCCCATAGCTGCACTGTTTTTTTTTTCAAGAATCACAGTTGTCATGGTGATAATTAAAATTGTGAAAATAGGTAACGTTTTGAACATAGGTAATTGCATGAATCCTTTCTAATAAACAGGTTGAAATTGACAGGGTGAAACTTCCTTTGTAATTTTATGATTTTAGTATAATCTTTACAAATCAAATAACACACTGAAATTAAATCTTGGCAGTTGCATTAAATGCTGCTCTTGAGATGTATTGTAACTCCTAGTTATAATAGTTGGCTGAAGATTTTAAAGAAACAGTTCACCAAAAAATTTAAATGTAATGCACATTGTTTTTTTTATCAGAAGAGATTTTAAATAAAAATAAAAATAGCATTACATCACTTCCGCACCAGTGCAGTGAATGGGTGCCGTCAGAATGAGAGTCCGAACAGCTGATAAAAGCATTACAATAATCCACAAAACTCCTATCAGTTAATGTCTTGTGAAGTGAAAAGATACATGTTTCTAAAGCTACATGCCAGCTCACCAAGGTTTAGCAAATTAGAATTTCTGAGTAAACTATTTATTTAAATAGCTTTTACTGCTTGGGAGCTATCCTTGGCATTTGTTTAACTAATTTTGCGTGATGAGCACCTCTTTAACACAGAATATTTATAAATTTTTAAGAGGACCATTTTACATATAATTTACAGCACTGCAAGACTTCAACCATCTTCCTTCTTTATTAAAAACTAGACCAAATCATGTGTAAAAAAAAAATAATAATAATAATTAGATGGCAGACATATTGTAGACTAATGTTGCGTGCCCAAGAATATGTAATTGCAAGTGCTCATGAATGTGCTTCATGAATTTCTGAAAATAATCAATGCGTGTAAAATCTGTGCACTGTGGAAAAGTGGGAGGATGAATGGACCATGAATAATACATTAGATCTTTGAAAAGTCAATATCTGTAACATGGCCAACAGCTAATACCTTTGTACTGATCTGGTGAAATCGCTGACTGGGACCCTTGAACACTTGTTCCTCTCTATTCATTTAGCATCTCTGATGGAACTGATGTGAAACCTCACACCCTTAAGCACCGAACAGTGTGAAGGACACACTCACTGTCACCATAGGAAACACAAGTCCTTCTGTGTGGCGCTCTGAAATGTAGATCAGTGGTCCTCAACTGGTGGGCCACATGTCTGGCCAGATAGGACCACAGATGGCAGGAAATAAGATAATGCAGATAAATCAATGCAACTAACCATATAATCAAGCATAGTTATAAGACAGCAAGTTAAATATGTTAAACAGCATTTGGTGTGAGGGGAAAAAGCCCTTTTTTTGTTGCTGATGTCCAAACCAATACATTTCACATTGGATTCATTTTTAAAATGCAAATGTGCATTTACCTGTATAAAACCACTTGGTTTGGAAGTGACCCGAGTAAGTGATGCTTCATACACTATTGACAACAGATGTGGACCTACTTTGCCAGTGAAATCTCACTAAAGTTTCACTAATGTGTCTGTACCTTTATATTATCATCATATTAACAAGATGTTATGGGCAAAAAAAGTATATTTTGTCCATTGTCTAGTTTAGCGATAGTTCAGCTTTCTGTTGGTCAACGTAGCTTATTCACATGACCAAAATAGTAACTAGTAACTTCTAGAACTTCTTAATAGTCCATTACTTTTTTAGGCATAGGAATCATAGTTGGATTTAAATTAACCACTGTTCATAGAGTGCTGTATCCAAGCATAATAACATAAAGTTGAGTGGAAGGAAAATTATTTATTTTGTTGAGATTATTGGTGGGTTTTTGTTAAATGTGAGCCTAAATCATCACAATTAAAAGAACCAAAGACTTAAACTGCTTCAGTCTGTCAGAATTTATTCAGTCAGATTTCTTCAGTCAGAATTTATTTAATATAAAAATTTCACAATTTGAGTTGAATTACTGAAATGAACTTTTCCATGACATTAAAATTTATTAAGATGCACCTGTAATTATATACACTGTACATTACTATTGCATCCTGTTAATGTACAACAAAACTGAGGTGCAAACATCTGCCACTACATAGACTATAGCCTATTATTATATCTAATGACAATTATATCCAATGGCAATTTACACATATTGCATAGAAAACACATAGTGTAAATAGAATTTATTGCTATTTTTACTTGTTTTAAATGGTGCATCTCTAAAATACTTTCTTTTGTCAATTAGTGTAAACAACATCTAAAATATGCTGCTTACACACTGCAAATTGCTGCTGCCTTCTATACCGTACATGCAAGCTTTATATACTTGTAATGGACTAGCGAAAACTTAATATTAAACAATTAGCTATATCAATACCATACCAATGATTTTATGGACTCTTGAACTTGCACATATTATTACTGTTGAATTAATTCCATAATGCTGTTTCTCACTGTAACGTAAATTATGCTTTAAAGCAAAAATTTGTACTATAGTTAATGGTCCAAAAACATTATTTATTTTAAAGAACTTTTACTGCATTAGGATTTTTAAATGACACTTTAAATTCGCATCACCATATAAATGACATGGTTAATGGTAAAAAAAAAAAAAAAAGAAAGGTACTAAAATGCCCTAAATTTGTATTGCATTAGACTGTTACCTCTGGTATAGTCCTTAGTTTTAATACATCCTATATAGTGGTGAAATATGGGCATGTAAAAAAATAAAATAAAATTACAATAAAAAAATAAAGTTAAATAAAGTTAAAAAAAGCAGCTCAAGCCACATGGCAGATGCAAAGTGCAAACCAGTGAAGTAAACAAACAGTGCAGATAAAGTGATTGTAGTGCAAAAGAGCTTATTCAGTCTGATTAAAGTGACAAAAAACTCAGAGAGCAATTTTTTATTTAAACTGACTGAAGAAGTAGTTGAATGAGGTAGTGAGCGGACCATTGCTACAGAAAGTGTCTGGTGCAGGTCACAGTTTGTTTGTGGGGTGGGGGGAATTGTGGGTTGGAAGTGGAAGGACCTGGGGATGTGGGAGTTGGGGGGGAGGTAAAGAGGGGAGAGGGTTCAGAGTTCATTGGTGCACCTGGGGCAAAAGTGGGGAGGGGGGATCAGGGTTGGGAGGGAGTTCAGCTTCCTGACACCCTGATGAATTAAGCTATCCTTCAGTCTGCTGGTCCTGGCCTGGAGACTCCACAGTACCTGATGGCAGCAGAGTGAAGAAGCTGTGTGGTGGGTGAGTGGGATCTCCTGCAATGCAGAGGGTTTTGCGGGTGAGACAGGTCCCATAAATGTCCTGGAGGGAGGGAAGAGAAACACCACCGATCTTCTCAGCTCCTCTTACTATGCATTGAAGTGACTTGCGGTAGGACACGTTGCAGGTGTCATATGACACAGTAATGCATCTAGTCAGGATGCTCTCGATGGTGCCTCTGTATAAGGTGCACATGATGGGGGCGGGGGCTCTGGCTCTTCTCAGTTTGTGGAGAAAGTAGAGATGCTGCTGTACTTTCTTGGCCAGTGCTGCAGTGTTGTCAGTCCAGAAGAGGTCCTCTGTGATGTGCATACTCAGGAACTTGGTGCTACTCACTCTTTCCACAGTCGCACCATTGATGGTCAAAGGAACATGTTGAGTGTGCACTCTCCTTCATCTTCTCCACATTGAGAGAGAGATTGTTGTCACTGCATCACACGGCCATGTGGCTGACCTCGTCCTGTAGTTTGACTCATCTCTGTTGCTAATGGGACCCACTACAGTTGTGTCATCTGCACAACTTAAAGAACAGGCTGGAGTTGTGTGATGGTGTGCAGTTGAGTCAGCAGAGTGAAAAGGAGGGGGCTCAGCACACATACTTGGAAGTTCCCAGTGTTCATTTAGTGTGATGGTGCTAGATGTGTTGCTGCCGACCGTACAGCCTGAGGTCATCTAGTCAGAAAGTCCAACAGCCAGTTGCACAGCGAAGTGTTGAGCCCCAGCTGTACCAGTTTGTGAATGATCTGTTGAGGTATGATAGTGTTGAATACTGAACTGAAGTCTATCTACATCATTCTGACATATGAGACTTTTTTTGTCTAGATGTGTTTGAGTGCAATAGGGTCATCGGTCAAGTGGTTAGACCGATATGCAAACTGGAAGGGGTCTAGGGAGGGGGGAGCCCAGACTTGATATGTTGCATGACTAGCTGTTCAACGCACTTCATGAGAATAGGAGTAATTGCAACTGGTAATCATTGAAGCAGGATGGAGACGGCTTCTTCAGGACTGGAATGATGGTGGTAGTTTTGAAGCATGTGGGGACAACAGTCTTAGTGAGATGCTGAAAATGTCTGTGAAGACATCAGTGAGTTCCACTGCACTGTCTCTCAGTACATGCCCAGGAATGTTGTCAGGACCTGGAGTTTTGCGTCCGTTGATCCTGCTGAGGGATCTCCTCACGCTGTCCAGGGATAGCATCATCACCTGGTCACTGGGAGGAGGTGGAATCTTCTGTACAGTGCTGCTGTTTTGTGCATTTCCTTTGTGCTAATTTTGTTGTGCTGCAACGATTTCGTTGTGTTTTAGCTTATTTCAATTTGTGACAGAACTCATTAAAAGAGAACACACCAAACAGTATGGTCTTGACAGCACACTGAAAATCCTAATTTAAATCTGAATTATCTATACTGTTAACCTATCAGAACTTGTAAATGACATCAACTGATCATCCATATGACTATTAGTACTAGTGTTTCTCTGTTTTAATTTAGGTTAAGTCTGCACTTAATTTTCTTTTGCCCTTGGTAGTGTGGTGAACTCTATCTTCGTAAACTGTCAATGGGTTGAACATCAAATTTGACTCCTGGTCTGCACTGATCATATTTGAGTTTCACTGACCATATTTATCTCTCTATGGGGTTTAACTGTAAATTTCCTTGCTTCTTTTTGTAATGGGACTCACTTTATAGAACCAAATGCAAGCTTTATTACACAGCATACGTGGTCAAAACAGGCAAGGTCAAAACCCAGCAAACAAAAATCCAAATGAACAGTCCATGGTCGAAATCCAAATCAACAGTTCAAAGTACAAAACCATGAAACAAGGCAATGGCAAATGAAAAAAAAAAAAAAAACTCTTGGCACAGTCTGCAACAGCTAAACAATAATTCACCATGTGAGTCAGAATGTGTGAAACTTAATAGTCCTAAACTTGACCAGTCCTTCTAAGTGGAAACAGCTGTGCACGCAATTAGTTCCTAGCATGGGGTGTTATGGGAGATCGTGAAACAATAGTACAGGTAAATTATAGAGTGCCCTTTAGAGGAGCACATACAGTAGGCACTCCAGTAGGAGATTGTGACACTATCACATTTTAAAAGTTTTACACAAATTGTGTTAACGGCAGGTCAAGTGCTGCTGTCATTAAAGAAAATTCTGAAAAACATGCTATTTTATTTATTTATTTATTTATTTATTTTACTCAAGTTATTTTACTGAATATTAAAAATATAATTTGTAATTACTATATTTTTGTTTAATAAAATGCTAAAAATGACTGTATACCAGTATGTATAAAGGCACTGCATAAACCCAACATAACTCAAACCAGTGGCAAAGATGATTTCATTAGTTTCTGAACAAAAGGTCAGATTAATCAGAATATTCAGGGGCTGTGACATGGAAATGTCTTCAACAGAAATGCTCTGTGGCATTCACCATGGTTCACTACTGGGCTAGAGCATTACGTAAGCGAGCCCTAAGGTTATCACAGTGCTGGCTGTTTGAGGAAAGAGAGCACAGATTTGAGTGCGATGTGTGGCAAGAACACAATGTGTGTCACTGCCAACTGACAGCAGCTGTCACAGACACTGAACTGATGTTAAAAATATTAGTATTTTTAGTATTAAATCAGCATGCAGACAAGTGACATAAACATTTTGTAGCTATTTTTAACGCATTTATATATCCCATGAAACACAACAGATGTTTAGCAGAATGTTTAAGGAGCTCTTTTCCATACAAAAACTAATGGTCATTTACACTTTAAAGGTCCAAAATAAATAAATAAATTATTTATTTATTTAAATATGTGATATTGAGAAATCTAAGTGTTACCATAGAGTATGTGGTTGAAAATGTGAGTGTTCTGAATTTAGTTTTGTGTGATGAACAGACTGAAACATAAGCTGTTATTGATATTGAATCTTCCTCTTTATGCCAGTTCTCAAATCTCTTTTGCCCTTGCATCATGTCAGGTTTAACACAAATAAGACAAGCACCATAGAATTTAAAAAGTAAATAATGACAAAATGTTGATGGCCTTTATTACCCATCATATCCATTTACAGTGGATCTCTGTTGTTCTAAAATCAGACGCGGTTCACTTTACAGTGTGAAATATAGCAATGGTGTGTCAGTATGGCCTGTGGGGTTTGAGAGGTAGGGAAGGTGTTCTAACTAGGAATGAGCTGTTAAAACACTTACCGTACCACAGGGTCACATCTCACCTTAACTTCTCACCAACAGTCTTTTTCTTCTTACCAACAGTCCCAGGACACATTGGAACCAAATGTGTTAAATGTTCTTGTTAGAGGAGTAATGCAGTTAAATGTTACGAGAAAAAAATCAACCACAGTATTTTCGCTGGACTCTCTCTGCTTTGAAAGTTTAGTCACTTATTGCCTTTATAAATTACAAATTTGTTTGAAAACAGTAAGGTAAGTAAGTAACCCTGAGTACTCAAGCTGTGCAATATTTTACACTGTAAACTGCATTCATATTCTTATTTACATATTCATGAGATTGATAAAAATAACTAGATATTTTGTATGAGATGCAAATATTTAACACTGTAATTTTGCTGGTATGAAACATGCAAGGATGATGGCATGGAGAACCAGTTGCAGTTTATTTTCAATGACTATGGGCTTGACTAGAAAATAATGACATGCGACATCTTAATATACTTAAATACATGACAAAGTAACAACCACGAGGGCTTAAAAACAAGACTTTATGGTAATCACATGATGTAAACAACCAATGACGAAACTGAATTGCTAAACAAAATGAACATGAACCAATGAGAGAACAGAATTAATAATGAGACAGCAAGACCATGAACCAATGAAAACATGACATGAGCAACAAGCAGGAATAGGATGTCACATGACATGAAACAGAAGAAACATAACTGAAACCAAAGTAGAAGACCTGCCATAAAAAAAAGAAAAAGAAAAAAACGTTGACTAGACCTGAACTGAAATCATGTAGCATGAACAAATACAAGCTGTTCAAACTAACCCCTGTTCAAAAAACGTGTGAAGCATGACTTTACCCAGGTTTAAATCGTAAGTGGTTTGAAAATTTTTGAAAGCCTATTTGTGAATGTCTATTGACATATGAATTTGTTTTGTTTTTTTTAAACATGTGATTAATTTGTTGTTTTCTCCAGGTGAATGACAGATTAGACCGGTCTTGCTGTGGTTTCAGACCAGACCCATCAGAACTCTGTGTAGAAAACCTTCTGCATGTCAAATGTGGAAACCCAAAGGACTTAAATTTGGTGCACATCTTGGTAAAGGAAATATTGGTGATATTTCTCAGATCTTCCAATAAAAAAATGTCAATAAACAACATCCTCATTCAAGTCCCACCCTTATAGTCCCTAGTTACCTCCCAGTTGTAGAGTAAAGGGTCCCATATTTTATATAACTAAAATGGTAATAAATATAAATAAAAAAAAACATCAAGGGCACAAGATCCAGCGCAATTGTAATTTTTTTGTATTTTTACATAACTGCTTGAAAATCCATTACAGCAATACAGTGGAATACAATGAATAACAAAATATTGAGCAGATGAAACTTGTAAGACCCATAATGATAAATATGATATGGGATGAACCCTTATTTTTATCTGTTTAAAATGTTTAAATCTGACCTTGCAGTGTTCTTTGCTCTATTATGTAGATGTTTCTATTTAGTTAGGTATTAGCGTCAGTTAAATTATAAAGTATCCTTAAAATGATCAGTACACCATTTGACTTTGAAGAGAGTAAACATGCATAAATAATGACACTATGGCATCAGTGTAACTTTAAGCAATTGCCTTTTTCCTCAAGTTGTACTTACTGATAATGACAAGGTCACATAGCTGGAAAGTATTCATTTTCTACCAGGAGAGTGTAGAGATTTTTTTCCCCTTTAATCCGGCTTCCCAGTATCAAAAGCAATAACTTTCCAACAGCTCTCAAGATCTACGTGAGGTTTGAGATCACTCTCAAACTGTGAGTTAGAAACCCAACTAAATAATGTGAGGGCAGCTAAAATAAGTCAAGCCAATCAGTTTCCATGGGAGCCTTTAGATTGGTTCTATAGTCAATATCTGATAGTGTTAAGAGAGCTGGTGAAATGGAGCTCCAGTGTAGATGTAGTTTAGGTTTTTGGACCCATTCTGCAAAAGTCATCTGTTTTAATATTGCTTGCTCACAAAAAAAAAATTCCACAATTTCAGAAATATCTCCCTGTTGCTTAGAAAACCTTACAGAGCCCACTGCAGCTAGTATAATTCATACAAACTGTTTCTTTTGTTAACCCTAACATTAAACATGCATACGAACTGAAAAAAAAAATACATTGTATTTATGTTATTAAATGCAATTCTAATATTTTTGAGGTGTGACTTAACCACTTCAGCTGTTATTTTGATTTTTTGAGAATTAGGCATATGCAATATTGGACCCACCGGTGGGTCCCCAGAGTTGATGCGGTTAAAGGGTTAGTTCACCCAGAAATGAAAGTTCTCTCATATCCTCATTTTGTTCCAACTCCATAAGGCTTTTGTTCATCTTCAAAACACAAAAATAAATTTTTAATGAAACATGAGATATTATTGTCCCTCCATTGAACAAGGAACCAAAACTTTGGTGATCCTTTAAAAAGTTCATAAAGACATTGTAAATTTATATGATGGACAGATTTAATTTAGGATTTTAATCACATAAATGTTGATTAAGACTCATCACATATGGTAAGAGGAAGCTCAAATGTGCTTGCTTGACCAAAAGAACCAAGAGGTTTGTTCTCCCGTATAACATCAGCATGTTTGAGCTTCTGAAAATTCTTATTATTGGTGGAACTAACCAATTAAATGTCTAAATGTTTCCAAATACATAATAGAAATAAGCATGAATCTAATCCCTCTATTTATAGGTTCAGAAGACAGAACCATCCAGACTGGTTTTTATTGACAATGCAGGAAGACCTCATCAACCACAGGACAACCTCAACTTCAGACTGCTTGAAGGTATTGATGAGTAAGTATTAATATTTGTGAATATTTATCTAGACTTACAATATTTATACTATCTTATACTGGCCCAGTGGTAAAAAATGTGGACTTTTAACTATTAAAAGTTTGAACTGTGACTTCTTAACACTGTGCCTTTGAATAACAGACTTGCTGACCCAAGTCCATTTGGATACAAGTGCCAACTGAATTAGAAGCAGACAAGTTATGTTTACAAATACAAATTTCAGAATAAGGATTCTGTTCTCAAGGAAATAAGACTGATCAACATACAAAACAGTTAGTGTAACAGTGTATTTGTTGATTGGCAGGTTTCCAGAGCGGGCCGTTTCAGTGCTGCAATCAGGATGTCTGGAGAGGATGCTCCTTCGTTCCCTGTCTGTGGATCGGGAATTCTGGGTGAGCAGAGGAAAAGCGTCCGGACTCAAATCTATCATCCGGCACGTAGAGCAAAGAGCCAAGGCCCTCCTCCAGTATATACAAAAGAAGAAAGTGCGACTCAGCAGAGATCTTTAACTTTCACATGAAGAGATTCTCTTATATTGTAAAAATAATTACTGAATTCTTAGAAGACAAAAATGTTAATGGAAATATTTTGCTTTGATTTTAATCATCCTGTTTCATTTATGCAATTTTGTTCATTAAGTCTTGTTTTGTTGTGCTGTTTAGAAAGTCATGCAAACTATGCAAGACAGCTAAAATGAGAAGCGCTGGTGCATTTTGCATGTATTTATGAGTCGATTTCCTTAATCAGGGTTGACAATCCTTGAACTGTGATTAAGTGATACTTATAGTGTCTGAGAGAAGACACTCCAGATGGTCATTTGCAAAGCAGGACTCATGCAGAGGCCCATCACTGTGAAGAGACTTAGACTATGTGCTAACCAGACATAATGCAATAAGATTTCAACAACAAGCAATTTGTCTTTCTATGTTGAATGTTAATGTGCTGTCGATGGCACACAGTTGCAGTCAATTAGAATATATGTAATATTTAATGTACAGTTATGAGGAGTGAAATTTTGGTCTAATGATGTTTCATATAGTGGGTGGCTGATGTCGCACAATCTGTCGCTTATTTATTTTGTGGTCACGCCTGAACTGGACAAAACCAGAATTTACATGGAAGAAATTAAGCTTTGTATGTCAAGTCTTCCTGTGGTGCTTTAAGAAAGGGTAACTGCAGCTGTAAATTCAATATGAAGCTAAGCTAACAAAGCTTTCAAACTATTTTTCTTGTACAGTGTCTTTAAAACGGCGAAAACAAAAGAATTGTGGTGTACAGGCTAAATCTTTAATGAAGGCTGCTATACTAGAATAGATGCTGAGGACTATGAAACTGTGGTGCAGAGTGAACCTGAGCCCTCTCTACTTAACTCATGCTGTGCACAACTGCAAAATTTAAAATAATCGAAGACATTCAGCAGATATCAGTTCCTGAAATCAAATGAAAAGGGGCTGAAGAAGAGTTTAGAGTGGCTATATCGAGTCCATCTGTTCATGAGCTGATCTTGTCACTTCCTATAAGCCTCATACTGATCACACATTTGGAGATTAGGAGCATGCCGAGGGAGAAAAAAATAAATGATACCAGTGAAACATTAAATCTCCCTTTTATCCAGTTTAAATTCCCACAGGTCTCATTTACATTTGCCTTAGGTGGGCCAGAGACTCCTGAATGTGTTTTGTTTCCGATTTCACTTCAAAGTTCGTTGACTGCTTCTTTTAAAAACGTAGGAAGAGAGTTCTCCAAAACAGATTTATTACCTCCTAGAACATAAGGCTTTTTTAGCATAAATGCTGAATGCACAGATATTGAATATCCTTGACTAGCTGATATAATATTTAAAAACTGCAGTAAATTTTAGTGCATTGTAAAGAAAGATGGGTAAAACATATAGTGGGTATTGAAAAGACCCCCCCCCCCATTAACAAAAATAAAATAAAAATCTAATTTTGTTGCTTTTCAGCCAGAAATGAAGACAGACAAGAGTTTTTGTTTTATCCAGCAATATTTACTTAGTGCAACTTGTAACATCCACATAAAAGATATAAATAAACCTAACCCTAACATTCAGGGAAAAAAACAAGAGAGAAAAAAAAACAAAAAACAGAATCACTGAGATGGAGAAAGGATCACCCCCCTCCTAAATATTGTAAACTCAAATCATGTGTAGCCCTTAGTGGCACACAAAGGCTGCGTTCCAGTTTACTTTTAGACATGCACTTACCATAAAGTAGTATAATTCAAGTTTATTTTATTAAGTATACTTAAGTAAAGTTCAAGTATATTTTTAAGTATACTTTATTTAGCAAGTATACAAATATCAGTGTTCTAGTAGTTTACTTGTTAGTGTACTGTTTCAATACTCCATGTGACTAAATTGGCCCACTTTCTAGTATATAAAATTATACTTTTGAGTACACAACTAGTTTACCTCTATGTAGTTTGTACTGCAATTATACTAAAAGAGAACTTATAGATATACTGAAAGTTTACTAATGAAATACTTTGTACAATTTGAAGTACAGAATAGTCTCAGTAAACTATTAGTTTAGTAGTTTTATACTGCAAGAATAATCACATAAGTTTTCTTTAAGTAAACTTTGGATCATACTATAAGTATACTACTATGTCCCTATTTAGGTTTTAATTTGTATATATTTTGTTATATGAATATCTAAACATACAAAACATCAAAAGAAAGAACAGGGTATCTGATTCAGGGGCGCAGATAGGATTTTTTAACTGGGGGGGACCAAGCTGTCCAGCAGTCAAATTTTTTCTGTCCAGAAAAATCACCAGCACAGTCATATACGACAGTATAATTGCATCTAAAAAAATTGAATATCATAGAAAAGGTCTTTCTTTTTTGTAACTTAATTAAAAAAAGCTAACTTTCTTATATTCTAGAATCATTGTACACAAACTGAAATATTTCAATTTTTTTTTGTTTTAATTCTGATGGTTACGACTTACAGCTTAAGAAAATAAAAAATAAATCTCAAAAATTTTAATATTCTATTTTGAGCTTGATTCACTTGATTAATTTTGAGTATAAATACAGGGTACCTCCTGGGCTAGTTTAGAACATGCAACCACAATTATGGGAAAGACTACTGACTTGACAGTTGTCCAGAAGATGATTATCAACATCCTCCACAAGGAGGGTAAGCCACAGAAGGTCATTGCTGAAAGGGCTGGCTGTTCACAGAGTGCTATATCAAAACATATTCATAGAAAGTTAACTGAAAGGAAAAAGTGTGGTAGGAAAAGGTGCACAAGCAACAGGGATGACCACAGTCTTGGGAAAATTATCAGGAAAAGCCAATTCAAGAAATTGGGAAAGTTTCACAAAGAGTGGACTGAAGCTGGAGTCAGCATATCAAGAGTCACCATACTTAGACGTCTTCAGGAAAAGAGCTACAGCTGTCACAATCCTAGCCACTCCTGAACCAGAGAAAAATGTCAGAAGCATTTCACCTGAGGTAAGGAGAAAAAGAACTGGACTGTTGCTCAGTGGTCCACAGTCCTCTTTTCAGATGAAAGTAAAT
Source organism: Carassius carassius (assembly GCF_963082965.1). Lineage (NCBI taxonomy): Eukaryota > Metazoa > Chordata > Actinopteri > Cypriniformes > Cyprinidae > Carassius > Carassius carassius. The sequence goes on from NC_081778.1 coordinate 9,751,269, forward strand.
TCAGCATTTCATTTGGAAATCAAGGTCTGGAGTCTGGAGGAAGACTGGAGAGGCACAGAATTCAAAGTCCAGTGTGAAGTTTCTGAAGTCAGAGATGATTTGGGTGCCGTGACGTCTGCTGGTATTGCTCCATTGTGTTTTATCAAGTCCAAAGTCAATGCAGCCATCTACCAGGAGGTTTTGGGAGCACTTCCATCTTCCATCTGCTGATAAGCTTTATGGAGATGCTGATTTCCTCTTCCAGCAGGATGTTAGCACCTGCCCACAGTGACACAACCACTTCCAAGTGGTTTGCTGAACATGATACTATTGTGCTTGATTGGCCAGCCAGCTCACCTGACCTGAACCTCAGAGAGGATCTATGGGGTATTGTAAAGAGGAAGATAAGTAACATCTGACAAACAATACAGAGGAGCTGAAGACCACTGTCAAATCAACCTGGGCTTCAGTAACACCTCAGCAGTGCCACAGGCTGATCACCTTCATGCCACGCCACACTGAAGCCCAGGTTGTATTTGAGTATTGAGTGCATATTTAAACCTACTTTGGATTTCAATTTGAATTTTTTTTTTCAAAGTTTCCTACTTTTAATTTTTCTTAGCTGGAAGTCACCATCAGAATTAAAACAAAAAACTCTTGAAATATTTCAGTCTGTGTGCAATGAATCTAGAATATAAGAAAGTTTGCTTTTTTTAAATTAAATTACAAAAATAAAGAACTTTTCCATGACATTCAAATTTTTTTAAATGCACCTGTATAAGATCACTATGGTTACCGCTACAGGCACAATTGAGGCAGCTACCAGCTCCTCGTAGGACCCCGGGGTCAGGAGTCATAGCACACACACAGAGAACATAAACGTCAGTGGCAGCACCATCGTCGTGTGTTTGACAACAGAACAGTGTGTAGTGAGAAGGTGGGTACAAAGTAATGGTTAGATTATTAGATATAGCCCTGACCCCATTCTTTAGCACCAAAACAAACACACCCATACATCAACAGGACCTGCTATGGTGGCCGAGAGAGCTAAACGTGCTGCAAATGACAAAAATCCCTGCAAATTATGAACATATCTTCAGTTTGACAACACGTGCTGCAAATACTCACAATACAAACAAATAAAGAAGTTTTATATTTAAGGGAACCGTAAAGTGACAAACATGGCTGGTACATTATTTATCCATGTTTACTCTGAAAATATCTTTATTTTAACAATCCTGGTCATAGATTCCTTAGCTTTATTTTTTTTTAAATGGATATTATTAGCCTAAATAAGCTGACTAAATACACAATTACTGTAACTGTGAAAGGTTATGTAAGCTGGCTAACTTACATTTATAACTTACCTTACAAAAACAAAACATAGCCTATGGTTATACTATTGAAATGAATTAATTAATAAATACATTTATTATATAAAAAAAAGCAAACAAAAAAAAATTGTTACTGTAATCATTAACAAATTAACCATGGATTTACTACTCTAACCATAGTTTAACCATGGTATTTGTACAACTATGGTTATACAAATGGTAATCAATACACAAAAATAAAAAACCTTGTTTAAATTTTCTTTTTGTTGGGGTAATCTTGTTTGTGTTGAGTATTTGCAGAGCGTTTCTGTATTTGTTTGTGTTGTGAGTATTTGCAGCACGTGTGCTGTCAAACTGATGAAGATGTTTTCTTAATTTGCTGGTGCTTTTTCTATTTGAACGCGTTTTGTGAAGTTGCAGCGCGTTGAGCTCTCTCGGCCACCGTGCCTCGCCCCTATTTTGAAATCTTCACCTGACCCCACATGTGCGTGCGCAACCATGGAAACGACGATCGCGGAAACAAGCGAAGATGACACACAAGCATATTCAAACAAAAAGTTGTGTGAAACAACGCAAAATCAACGTTACTCACCTATCAAAAAGAAACAAATAAACCTCAGCGTCCGATTTGAGCCCTTCCCAATCCTTGAGTTTCTCTCCACTGCTGGAAAGCTGCCCCGATATTTACGTGGGTCCTGCCTCTTGCCTGATTGTAAACCCTCTTTTTTGTCTGCCATCTCTCTCAATCTGTAGTCGATCTGCTAATATGCTAATTTTGAATAAAAGCATCTGCTAAATGACTAAATGTAAATGTAATGTAATATGCGTCCTGTGCACTCAAATTGAGCACTCTCTCTTCTCGCTATCAGGACAAGACACGCCCCCTTACCGCTGATTGGCTACAAGTGTGTTTTGGGACTCGGGTCAGACACTGCGGTCAAAAGTGTGTTTTCAAAAATCGTTTAGTACACATTTAAGGAGCGGCGGGTCGGGTCGCTTCTACTTAGACTACTGTACATAGCGGAAACTCAGATTAATCCTCTGTTTACCAATAGAGCCTTTCATAGAGCATCACAGTCCCGCCCACAGCCCGAGAGAGCTTTGGTGCCGGAAGTAAATTTCCCATTCATTTCTCCCATTGACTTTTGGAAAAATCCGTATCTAAAGAGTTTTAGAGCATGTCTGAGGATAACCAGCTATGGCTGAACTCATAAGCATACAACATATCATTTCAAGTGAAAAAAGTAAGAGAAAAAGGTACAAGACTGTGTACATATTTTCATTTCGAGCGAAGGAACTATTCATCCCATAAACCACCGCGCCTCACTGAATTAGACTGAAGCCCACAGCCGCGAACGAGCCTTTTGAGCGACTTCCAAATCTAACTTTTTCCTCCAGTGAATTTTATTTTATATAGTGAATGTGCAGTAATAGCAGTTCTTTCAGTATTAATCGTGTAAATAAATAGTGTTTTATATAGGTATTGTGTATTGATTTTTATATTTATCATCGTGTATTTTATATATTGTGTGCGTGTTTGAAAGCCGTTAACGATAACGTCAGCAACATGGTGCAGTGCTTTGTACCTGACTGAAATCACCGCTCAGTAGTCAACACATGTCGTTGCCATTACACAAATGTTCAGTAATTGCACAAAAAGGTATGCCTAGGCTAAATATTGTTTTGACAGTGGCATCATAAAATGCTTGATATGACTCACACCGTATGAAGGCTACAGTAGCCTAGCTAAAGTGGACGATAATGCTAACTAACCTTACAAACCAACCTCCCTGCAAAACTCACCAAAACTTTGTAGGTCTTGTCCCTCATGCTGGCCCTTACTAAACCCACAAGCTGACCCTCGGACACGCTTCACTCAACTAACGTTACATGACCCTATCTAAAGTGTTTTTCACCCCTTTGAACACTTGTTTTCCTCCTTGAAAAAAGCCATCATGGCAGCCAAGGAGCTAATGATTGTACTGATAAGTCTACCGTGCAAAAACGCAACACAGGTTTTTATTTTATTTTATTTTTTTATTAATGATCTTCAGTCTGCACGGACCTTCGCGGGGTTTAACCAGACAGTTACACAAGTTCCACCAATCAGATGCATCACTGTGGGATTGTTCAGGATTGTGGGTAATGAAGTACTTATCCAAGACATCTCGAATAAAAGGCATTTATTTCAAAACAAGGTTAGTGCCCCATGAACTTTTGGCGTTTATATGAGCATATACTATCGCTTAGTACAGCCATAGCTGGTTTTAAGTCTACCATGTATGGTTAAGTTTTTATGGCTTATTTCCCAAATGTCAATGCAGAAATTGTATTGAATTTTTACTTCCGGCACCAGCTGTGGGCGGGACTGTGATGGTCTATTGAGACACTGAGGGGGATGGATCTGGTTACTATGAATCTGGGGGGGTCATGTCGCCCCACCCCGTCCTTAGTGCCATCTGCGCGCCTGATCTGATTGTAAACAAAAACATTATATTCTAGCTTCATGCATTCTTTTTTAAACACTTGAATTTGGGTTTCATAACAAAAAATAATACTAAAAACTAAAAAAAAAAAATAAAGAAATAACATTTTGAACAAAAAGCTGAAAATAGACTATGAATTGGATTCGGAATGATAATCAAAATGTAGATGGAGTCCATCAACACCCCAAAGCTTGAGTGTAATTATTACCTCTTCATCGGTCAACATTTTATTCCATAACGTTACAGTTTTGATGCTGTTTCATGTTAGATGATCGTGTTGCATGTGTTAGTATCTGTTGTTTCTTTTTCTTCCTCACTTGTTTGTTTTTTTTTGGAAATTCTGTACAGAAGATGTAGTGCCCTTTACCGTATAATAATGAAAACATGGATTCTAGGAGCACAAGTATAAGTTCAAATATATTTAGACTTTTTGTAAGTATAAGTCAAGTATACTTAAATGTCATTTTAAGTATAATTCTGAGAAGTACATAACGCCCATTTCTGAGAAGTACATAAAAAGTAAACTAAAAGCATACTTTCCTATTTTTAGTTTAAAAAAAGTATAATAATGGCACACTTGAATAAACTTCTTTTTCGTAAGGGTTAACTTCGGGTTATCCCCGCCGCCGACATTTTGAAGTGTGTTCCACTTCGTCAAGTGGACAAGGGTAGTTTACATGGACCCTATACCCTCGATCCCTCAATTCTGACAGAGGCAGCGAGTCTGCTTTCATGTGCACACTTCAGGCCGCTCTGTAGACCATAATGCAAGACAATTATGATGTCATCACAGATCGCGTTTCATTTATCCCCACCCCAAACAATTCTATAATATATATATATATATATATATATATATATACTTTTTTTTTTTTTTTTTTACTTTTCAAACAGCCCAGGCATACATATATACATATAGAATGCTTCACCAAACAAATTTATAAGGGGAACAATATAAACAATAAACCAACTGAATACCTGATTCTCAGTGATCAAGGGCTTAAGATGTTCCAGTTCAGCCCATCACCAGAAGTGGGCATTTATGCAACGTAATCAATGACGTACATCTGAGTTAACGAGACAGAGGGAAGTTTGAGAGTGAAGGGCATAAAAAATGGACTGGAATGCAGACAAAGCCATTTAACTTTCAACTGTGATCAGCTGTGGTTATTTTTAGGCAACCAAGAGACCAACAGCAATTCAAGAAAAAAGCCACTCCTCAGGAAAGATCACATGCAGTCACGACTGAGCTTTGCCAAAATGCACCTTGAAGAGTCTGAGGCAGAGGGGACTAAAAATGAGGGGGGGTTTTTTGGCCTCAACATCAAACAATATGTCTACCGGAAATCCAATACAGCTCACCATCCAAATTCCACATTCTTACAGTAAAGCATGAAGGTGGTAATATCCTTGTCCTTGCACACTTGTCAGGACAGGTGGGGCAAAATATCCTCAACTTCTTTTTTTTTAACGTTTTTAAGACAAGTAAACTAGTTACAAAGGTGGTTAAGTTGTGGTCAAGTGATAGTGTAGAGGAGCTGAAGGGATGTTTCCCCTGTACGGATTGGGACATTTTTTATCAAGATGCAAATATAGATATGGTCACTGAAACAATATTTCCTTTTGTGTGGATCTAGTTATCCCTCAAAGAGCTATTAAGAGGTATCCGAAAAACAAACCACATGTTACAAGGGGAATTAAAGATTGCATTAAAAAGAAAAAATGGCCTACAGGTTGGGGGATACAATAGCCGTGTTCCCACTGTTGAGCTAAAACCGTGAGTGCTAGTGCGTGCCAGGGCCAGTCGCATTTCCACTGTCACTTCCGGGGCTGGATCGTGCCTCGTCGGGACTTCCTATGGACCAACGGCCAGGGTTTTTTGGCACGACAACAACCTTGGGCTAAAGCGGGCCAGCTGGGGCTAGTGGAGGGGTTATGAACAAAGGCAGAGTTTCTCTGTGTCTGGAGAGCTCAGCGCTGCAGATCATTACAGAAAGCTAACAGCTATAACACCAGTATTAAAGACTTTTTAAAATAAGTTGAGTTCAAAAATCACTCTTACTCAGCAGCGAGTGTTTGAAATAACGCGATCCGATGTGGATTATAATCACTAAATAAGGCAGAAATATTTTAAGTGATGTAAAAGTCTATGCACGCTAAACATGTTACCATAGTAAACATGGTAAATATGACCGCTTGAAGAAATCAGACATCAGCTTCTTATTCTCTATCACAATCGTGTATTTATTTAGTCACTTATATTATCTGCCATAAGTCTTGTCTCGAGAGTTTAGTTCCACGTTGCCTATCATAAAAAATATAATGTTTTTGTTCGGGAGCTTTTATAAATATAGAGATATTATCATTCATTCTAAATGTGACGTAAAGGCTACTGTGGCAGCCACAGCTATAACACAGTGTGGCTACAAATAAACAGAAACAGGGTCGACTGAATAAGCAGGCTACTGTATTATCATAAGCATTGAAAATAAATAAAATAGAAATAACTGTATTTCTGTGTGATTAATTTTGAGTCCTGATGAATTAATTCATTATGATCAATGTATAACTTATTCTATTGTAAAACATCGATGCTTTTGAATTTGAATATTTAACAAAGCATGCACACAAACGGCCACTTTTATCATGTTCATGTGTGATCGCGCATGTTCCAGTAATTTAGGAGCACAAGTATAAGTTCAAATATATTTTGACTTTTTGTAAGTATAAGTCAAGTATACTCAAAAGTCATTTTAATTATATTTCTGAGAAGTACATAACGCCCACTTCTGAGAAGTACATAAAAAGTAAGCTAAAAGCATACTTTCCTATTTTTAGTTTAAAAGAAGTATTCTTGTATACTAAGTATACTTATGGCACACTTGAATAAACTTCCTTTTCGTAAGGGTTACCTTTGGGTTATCCCCGCCGCCATTTTGAAATGTGTTCCACTTCGACAAGTGGACAAGGGAAGTTTACATGGACATACCCTCGATCCCTCAATTCTGACAGAGGGAGTGAGTCTGCTTCATGTGCACACTTCAGGCCGCTCTGTAGATCATAATGCAACACAATTATGATGTCATCACAGATGGAATTCAATTCAAGGAATGACCAACATGACCCCGAAAAAGAAGCCATTGTTCGCCGTCAATGAAACTGATAGAGCAAATGAACTGAATAATTTTTATTTTATTTATTTTATTTGATTTGAGACAGAAACCTTTAAGGAATGTCATGATATATTAGGTAATGTAAACTGTAACATCAGTGATGATAGAATATTAATATATTCAGGGCATGTTACAAGGGATTTTTAAAATTTATGCTCTAGTAAAGCAACGGGACCAGATGGGATGTCATGCTTTCTTTTAAAGACATTTGCTGAGGAGCTCACATCAGCCTGGCATCGCCTTTTCCAGCTCTCAGTTGATACTTATTCATTACAAGAGCTTTGAAGAAAATCTATTGTAATCCCATTTCCAAAAAATTCATGCCCTCAGGACAATAATGACTATAGGCCTATAGTGGCCTCAACATCGAATGTCATGAAATCATTTGAGAAGATTATAATACGAGAGTTGTATAAGGAAGTGGAGCCATCCTTAGATCAGTATCAATTTGCATATAAAAGCAATCGTGGTACTAATGATGCGGTTTCCACATTAACACACCTTGTTTTAAAGCATCTGGAGAGTCCAGCTGCTTATGCTAGGCTGCTTTTTATTGATTTTGGTTCTGCGTTCAACCCCATCCAACCGCATAAACTGTTAGAGAAATTAATTAATCTACAAATTAATCATTTTATAATTAATTGGTATTATTCCTTTTTAACAAATAGGACACAACAGGTGAAATTTAACTCAGTGTTGTCGGATGTTGCAGTAAATAATACAGGGGCCCCACCTTGTGTGTAAGTTCGCCACTTCTGTTTACTTTGTTCACAAACGACTGCATTAGTCAGCAATCAAATCAACTTATTATAAAACTTTAGGATGACACAGTAATATTGCAATTGTTGACAAGAGACTGCAGTATTGATGACAACAAAGCTGCTATAAAAGCATTTGTGGGCTGTTGTGATGAACATTATCTACAGATCAATGTTAAAAAAACTAAAGAGGTCATCATAGACCCTTGATCAGTGGGGGATAGGAGCTCTGTTGTGGTCCATGGTGAAGCTATTAAACAGGTTCCTTCTTATAAATATTTGGGGGTTTACATTGATAGTGAGTTTAAGTGTATCATGGGCAGTGTTGGGAAGGTTACTTTGGAAATGTAATAGGTTACAGATTACAAGTTACCCTATTTAAAATGTAATAGTAGTGTAACTTTTTTAATTACTTTAATAAAGTAATGTAACTAATTACTTTTGAGTACATTTTGATTACTTTTATAAATTTCTAATGAATGTTAATTTGCAACTGTTAATCATCTTCAACCATTTTACACCATGCAGGTTTAACCTTACAGTAGTGCTCAATACTGTCAGACTTTCACCATCCTTCATCACCTGAATTAAGATGATCACATTTGAACACATCCACCACACAATCAGACTTTATTACTGCCTTTTACTTAGAGATTGATCTGAAGTTCAAAGCAGATTTAAAATCAAAAGAAATAGTTTATAGATACTGTTTTTGAAACCAAATCTTTGCATAACTACAGGCATCTAACTGCATCTAACAATGGTTTGGGGAAAAGTAGTTAATAAAAAAATAAAAGCATATACATCAACTCAAATACGGTTATCTAATAAGCATGTGTCCTATTTTGTGTACTAAACTCCTGAAACATTGGTGTCTTTTTGAAACACTGCTGTCTCTTTGTATATGATATGATGATAGTTTCTCAAAATAAGTAAAAAATGCTCATGAAGTGACTATTCTAGAGATTAATTTCCATGAGGGGCGGACTGGGAAAAAAATAGGCTGGGAAATCTCACACTCATACACCCACAAACCATTCTGAAACATGGAAAACCCTATTTTTTTTTGGACCTGACATCAAAAAAGATTTGAATCCTTAGGTTGGGGGACTGGCAACTTAATCAAGAGTTCTCTCCTGAACTGCACCTTCACTTCCATTATCCATCCATCTCTCTCATGACTTTAATACTGAAGATTTTTATTTGACTTTTACCATGTTTTGTAAGTGCAATTTTGTTTTTTTGGCAAATGAATTACCACTTGTATTTATTTTTACTACAAATTCCATAGTTAAACCACGGTTAGTGCCATAACATAGGCTACATTAATTTTCCTAAGGGTTGTGTTTTTGTATCCACTAGCTCCCCCTAAACCTATGATAAAATATGATGATTTGTCTGCTAACTTACTACTGTAACATTACAATAGATAATAATGACGTCGTTTAGCTATACAGTATTTTGAGTGATTGCGAGCAATGTGCTGCTGCTGCTTGACTAAGTAAACAAAGACAAAACTACATTAGCATATTTACAGTTGAAACTGACCTGCACCTGAAACCCTGAACAGAAGTGTCGCTTCTCTTCTCCAGCTGTGCGCTTACACAGTTCACTCCGGTCTCTCTCTCTCGCATTGATTACTCGGAGTCTGATCCAAACCGTTCGGCAGAGGCGCAGAGAGCGCGCGAGCCCAACCATTGCCAGTCACGACTAACCGATTCATGATTTATTAGAGATTTAATTATCGAATGGCGGAGTCGGAAATAATCGCTTTAGTATATTCGGCCTGCAATTGTACAATAACAATATTAAAGTAGAAGGCTAAATCGTCTGCCAGGCCACCGGGAATAGTCCCGGTTCTCCCGATGTCCAGTCAGCGCCTGATTTCCACAGACAGGCAGAACGTGCAGGATTCATATTCAGTCTTTTTGCGGCTTAATATTCACAGACATCAGTCCATATCGGGTTTTGATTCAAGTGTACTGACCTACTTTTGATTTATTCATCCAAAATGTGTCATATTGCGTCCGCGTTATAGGCTGAATTCCATTTTTAATTACTCGATTCTACGAATGTGTTTTCCGTGTCTCGGGCCATATGTCTTAGTGCAATTTGGAAAAAGAAATAAGCTGTATGTGGATGTGTGTAAATATTCAAATGTAATCCTCTTTGTAATCGTTACAATTTTCATAAGTAACTGTAATTTAATTACTCATTTTTTCTTAGTAACTGTAACTGATTACTGTTACATTTATTTTGTAATTAAATTACGTAACGCCTTTACATGTAACTAGTTACTCCCCAACACTGATCATGGGTGTGCACAAGGATCCACCTGCGTTTAAATTTTTTACGGAGATTGTGATTGTTTGGAGTGAGCAGTAATATCATGTAAATTTTTTATAAAGCAACGATTGAGTCTGTTTTAAGATATGGAATTATTGTTTGGTTCTGAAGTTTAACAGTAAAATTGAGAGCCCAAATAAATATCGTGTTGAGAGTGGCAGGAACCAGGCCTGGGCTTTATTTTATGTTTGCTTTTTATTTGTGCGCATCAGTCGTCCGCCGGTTCCCGCCTCCTTCTTCCCGATGATTATGGAGTTTTTATTATTACAGTAAGGAGGGTTAATCTTTTCTATAACCACTGTAAGAACTTGTAGTTCAGGTCTGGCTCCTCATATCACATCACTGACTTTTAACAATAAACTAACAAATCACTCGACAATCCTCAGAATTTCATGCTTTGGTGTAAGAGATGAAAGCTAAATGTTTCATCTCTGCAATTAACAAATAGGTGAACAAATGAATATCCCTAAGAACTTATTTTTTTTATCACTATGACTGTACAGTACAGTGCAACTTCAAAAAATTAATTCCCTACCATAATTAAAGCCTGTCCATTAAATATTTCAAAATATAATGGCTTTTTTTATCAGCTGAATTTCCCAAAGACCATAAACATTTCAGCTCCTTTCACGTCCATGGTTTTGCAATTTATAAATAAGTGCAACTCAATCGTAGCTGTCATACAAGGTCAGGGTAATAAAAAAAAAAAAAAAAAGAAATTACATTACAAGCTCTCTCATCATTAGACACGAGATGAGTGGATCAAGCCATTATTGCTGGACTATGTAAGAGGTTATCTTTGAAAACTGTGAGAGTAGCAAAAGTATCTGTCATGTTACATCTGGCCTGCATCCATTTTTAATAGAAATATGATTTTAATTAATCATAAACATAGAAGAGATTAAACTAAGTGTAAATGGAGATGAAGAGAAAGAACAAGAATGAGACGGAAACAAAAAAGGCAAAGAGAACAAGGATGTAGTTCTCCAGGTGAAATATATATGCATAGCAATATTTCTAATATATATATGCTCCTTTCTAATATATATGCATAGCAATGCCCTGATAACAACATCCCTAGCATTGTTGCCATCAATTTTTTAATGCATGACCAACTTTTTCAGAGAATGCAACAGTCTAGTTGGAACTAGATTATCTCTGAAAAATTCATGACCACTTAGTACAGTGTTAACTGCTAATGTGCAATGCAAATATCTACAGAGCCTTACAATAGTTAGTCTCATAGCAGTGAATGAGGAACACTTGCCTTTCTTTTTCTGTCCCTGCCACTGGAACTTGGATTTCTGCCATAGATAAATACAAACATGCAGTTGGAAAAATTCTAATAAATAATACATGGTTTTGACTACATCAGCTTTAAAAGTGTGTAATTTTTTGGAAAGTACTGGGGAACAAAATGTTATTTTCGCAAGCAGTACAGCTCATTAAGTCTTAGACTCATTGCTCTCTGGAAAGAATTAACTAACTCTCTTCTCTTTCATTTGCCAACTTCAAAATCAACCACTGCACTGGCAAAGCAGTTACTTTCCTTTAATTGACAACATTTGTAACATTTGTGTTAAGATATCACATTTATAAATACAATTATAGAATGACTTCATGTATCACCTTTATTTATATAGCGCTTTAATCAAAATACATTGCATCAAAGCAACTGAACAACATTCATTAGGAAAACAGTGTGTCAATAATGCAAAATGAAAGTTAAAGGCAGTTCATCATTGAATTCAGCGATGTCATCTCTGTTCAGTTTAAATAGTGTCTGGGCATTTATTTGCAATCAAGTCAATGATATCGCTGTAGATGAAGTGACCCCAACTAAGCAAGCCAGAGGCGATGGTGGCAAGGAACCGAAACTCCATTGGTGACAGAATGGAGAATAAAAACCTTGGGAGAAACCAGACTCAGTTGGGGGGCCAGTTCTCCTCTGACCAGACGAAACCAGTAGTTCAATTCCAGGCTGCAGCAAAGTCAGATTGTGCAGAAGAATCATCTGTTTCTTGTGGTCTTGTCCTGGTGGTCGTTTGAGACAAGGTCTTTACAGGGGATCTGTATCAGGGGCTCTAGTTGTCCTGGTCTCCACTGTCTTTCAGGGCTGTAGAGGTCCTTTCTAGGTGCTGATCCACCATCTGGTCTGGATACGTACTGGATCCAGGTGACTGCAGTGACCCTCTGATCTGGATACAGACTGGATCTGGTGGCTACGGTGACCTCAGAATAAGAGAGAAACGGACTAATATTAGCATAGATGCCATTCTTCTAATGATGTACCAAGTACATCGGGTGTTATAGGAAGTGTTCACTGTTCCAGTTTACCTAATTAATGCAGCCTAAAAATCCTTTAACGGATTTTGATATTAAAAGCATATTAGTATATTATGTGTAAGCCAGGTTAAAGAGATGGGCCTTTAATCTAGATTTAAAGCGCAAGAGTGTGTTTGCCTCCCGAACAATGTTAGGTAGGTAATTCCAGAGTTTAGGCGCCAAATAGGAAAAGGAACTGCCACCCGCAGTTCATTTTGATATTCTAGGTATTATCAAATTGCCTGAGTTTTGAGAACGCAGCGGACGTAGAGGATTATACTGTAAAAGGAGCTCATTCAAATACTGAGGTGCTAAACCATTCAGGACTTTATAAGTAATAAGCAATATTTTAAAATCTATACGATGTTTGATAGGGAGCCAGTGCAATGTTGACAGGACAGGGCTAATATGGTCATACTTCCTGCTTCTAGTAAGAACTCTTGCTGCTGCATTTTGGACTAGCTGTAGTTTGTTTACTAAGCGTCCAGAACAACCACCCAATAAAGCATTACAATAATCTAACCCTGAGGTCATAAATGCATGGATTAACATTTCTGCATTTGACATTAGGCCGTAATTTAGATATATTTTTGAGATGGTAAAATGCAGTAAAAATGCTAGAAACGTTGCTTGCTAAGGAAGGATTGCGATCAAATAGCACACCTAGGTTCCTAACTGGTAACGAAGAATTGACAGAGCAGCCATCAAGTCTTAGACAATGTTCTAGGTTATTACATGCAGAGTTTTTAGGTCCTGTAATTAACACCTGTTTTTTCAGAATTTAGCACTAATAAATTACTCGTCATCCAGTTTTTTATATCGACTATGCATTCCATTAGTTTTTCAAATTGGTGTTTCACCAGGCTGCGTAAAAAAATATAGAGCTGAAAATCATCAGCATAACAGTGACAGCTAACACCATGTTTCCTGATGATATCTCCCAAGGGTAACATATAAAGCTTGAAGAGAAGCGACCTTAGTACTGAGCCTTGAGGTACTCCATACTGCACTTGTGATCGATATGATACATCTTCATTAACTGCTACAAACTGATGGCGGTCATATAAGTACGATTTAAACCATGCTAATGCACTTCCCTTAATGCCAATATATATATATATATACAGTACAGACCAAAAGTTTGGACACACCTTCTTATTCAAAGAGTTTTCTTTATTTTCATGACTATATAAATTGTAGAGTCACACTGAAGGCATCAAGGGCTATTTGACCAAGAAGGAGAGTGATGGGGTGCTGCGCCAGATGACCTGGCCTCCACAGTCACCGGACCGAACCCAGTCGAGATGGTTTAGGGGTGAGCTGGACCGCAGACAGAAAGCAAAAGGGCCAACAAGTGCTAAGCATCTCTCGGGGAACTCCTCCAAGACTGTTGGAAGACCATTTCAGGTGACTACCACTTGAAGCTCATCAAGAGAATGCCAAGAGTGTGCAAAGCAGTAATCAAAGCAAAAGGTGGCTACTTTGAAGAACCTAGAATATGACATATTTTCAGTTGTTTCACACTTTTTTGTTATGTATATAATTCCATATATAATTTCACATGTGTTAATTCATAGTTTTGATGCCTTCAGTGTGAATCTACAATTTTCATAGTCATAAAAATAAAGAAAACTCTTTGAATGAGAAGGTGTGTCCAAACTTTTGGTCTGTACTGTATATATATATATGAGGCAGATCTGATAATGCATGTATATAATGTGTACACATTTTATGTAACTGAATAACAGTGTAATCAGTTTTAAAACCACCACGGAAGCTTGTTTCAAAAGAGGGACTGTTCAGTGAGAAGGCAGTTATCTCTGATGTCTCTTCTTTCCCTGTCGCTGGTGATTTATTTAAGACATGGTTATCCTATTAACCCTCGTTTGGAGAGATATCTACCACAGACACCAGCAAAAAGACTGTCATAATCAGGGTCACGCTACCCTCGGAATATTTCAGAAGAAAGCCCAGAAATCTTATTTCATGAAAAAAAAACAGGATTTAACCATGTCCTTGAAAAAATTATATATATATATGTATGTTTTTAATTGGTTTGAGATGGTCATTGGTCTGTTTCTGTCTGAAATGCTATTATGGAGACCTTTAACAACAGTCTGTTGTGGCACAAGTTTAGACTGGTTTTTACCATAATTACATATAGATATCAACACAACTAGTCCTGACTGTCAACTTATCTAGAGCTCAATATTAAATGAAGAGTATCCAAAAAAAAAAAAAAAAAATCATTTGTTTATTCATTCATTCATTCATTCAATCGTGTTGGGCTGATCACATTACTTTAATTTGGTGGACTTATAATACATCTATAATAATAAGCAGTGAATCAGAATTTTTATTTTTTGGGGATTAATAATACAAAATTCACAAAGATCTTAAAGATCTTTAAATCTGTAACTTTTTCTATGTCCAAAATTTGCTAAATGTATAAATTGAACGAGTACATCATAAATTCATCTACCATACCGCCTTCTTGTCTTATCCTAAATCACTTCGGTACATTTATAATAAGTGTCTATTGTGGACTATTGTAGCCTGTTCGGGTCGTCACCGCTGCGGAGTGACCAATACCTGCGTGAATCGCCACAGACGTAAACTTGGAGAAGTAGCTCCGGTTAGAATGTTCTTCCGCGGGATGCATGCAGTTCTGTTTAATAACCACTAGGATCGACAAAATCAATCAATCAATCAATCTATCTATCTATCTATCTATCTATCTATCTATCTATCTCTATATATATATATATATATATATATATTTATTTTTTATACACACACACACCACACATTTACAATGGGTTCTACCAATAGCATACTGCTTGAATGTTAGTGGCTGTTTAGATGTTAATTTATTGGGAATTAAACATGATAATCAATTCAGCAAAGGCTGGATTGTTTTTGTTTCAGATATAGTACTTTTAAAAAAAAATCTATTTTGAGGAAATATTCTCATAATTATAGCTTTACAAAGATGTTCCTTTATTTTTTTGCCTTTTCAGAAAGTATCGTGTGTTGTGCAAGATCTCTGCCCTCTTCTGTGTCTCTCTGACGCAAATGAGAGTCCTTAAGGTGCTCACCTTAGAGTGTTGCCATGACAATGAGCAGTCAGCTCCAGGCACCCTCTCAGGCTCATTGTGACAATGTGACTGACAGATCCCACTCAAGGCTGTTGTCTCAGGTGTAAAGATGTGACAGTAACAGGAGAGTGTCATTTGGCTGCCCTCTATCTTTGGTTCCACAGCTTTAATGAGAGTTTACACAGCTAGCAAAGGCTAACTTTATTATTATTTTCCCACTATGTAGATAGATAGACAATTAAAATTGTTGACAAATTAGGTAAACTAACTTTTGAATTGATTATATATGATTTTTAAACAGTATGTTATATATGTACATTTATTTAAAAAAAAAAAATAATAATAATAATAGACATAAAAACTTTGCTATTGTAATGCCCAGGCAGCGTACTGACTGTGTTTCACTCCCTCTGCTTCGTCTATGCTCATTTCCTATACGTCCCTCCACATCACCAGCTGCCGCAGGGTTTTTCTTTGTTGAAAAGAAGGATGGAGGATTAAGACCTTGCATTGATTACAGCGGACTCAATAATGTAACAGTTACATTTAGTTATCAACTGCTATTACTACCATCCGCCCTAGAGCAACTTTGTGAAGCCACCATTTACACCAAGCTTGATTTAAGAAGTGCATACAATCTGATTTAGAATAGGAGGGAGATGAATGGAAAACTGCCTTCCTCACCACTATGGGGCACTATGACTATCAGGCCATGCCTTATGGACTTGCTTATTCACCCGCTGTCTTCCAATCCTTCGTTAATGAAATCTTCAGAGACATACTCAATCAGTATGTAATCGCCTACATTGACATCTTGATTTACTCTAGATCTGAAGAGGAACACAACCACATCAGAACTGTTCTTACTAGACTATTAGAGAACCAGCTTTACGTCAAGGCAGAAAAGTGTGAATTCCATGTAAAACAAACAACTTTCCTGGTCTATCTCGTTAGTCATGAGGGTGTAAGGATGGACAAGACTTAAGCAAAGGCAGCCACCAAATGGCCTCAACCAACCACGGTAAAGGAACTTTAGAGATTCCTGGGCTTCGCTAATTTCTATAGAAGTTTCATTCTCTCCTGAAGGGCAAGCCCTTAAAATTAAGATTGCCAGAAGAGGCGATCAATGCTTTTAATACCTTGAAAGAAAGATTTACCATAGCACCCAACTTGAAACATCCAGACCCTAATCTCCCATTTGTAGTCGAAGTAGACGCCTCAGACTGTGGGATCAGAGCGGTACTTTCCCAACATCATGGCCAACCCGGCAGGCTTTTTCCATGTACATTTTTTCTCATGAAAGCTAACGGCAGCTGAACATAATTATGATGTGGGTAACAAGGATCTTCTCTCCATGAAGGAAGCTATCATGGGGTGGTGTTGGCGCAGTGGGTAAGACACATGCCTGTGGTGTGAGAGACCCGGGTTCGAATCCACTGTGAGACACCAATGTGTCCCTGAGCAAGACACTTAACCCCTAGTTGCTCCAGAGGCGTGCCACCTCTGACATATATAGCAATTGTAAGTCGCTTTGGATAAAAAGCATCAGCTAAATGAATAAATGTAAATGTAAATCATGGAGTGG